>NC_072416.2:66496166-66814000 GCF_028858775.2 Pan troglodytes
ACCAGCCGACGATGGCTGGCGGAGGCGTGGGGCAGGCCGCAGGACCCTCGAAGGATCGTGTGAGACCCCGGGCAGCCTCTTGGGAGTCCATTTCGAGGAGAAAACCTTGATTTCTGCCTCAGGACCCTGGGCCTCAGTTTTCCTATCTGAGAAGAAGGGCGAAGAGCTGTGCCCCCGACCACACCCGTCGGTGATGGGGCAAACCGAGGGCAAGCAGGTTTGGTTCCTGCCCAGCAAAGGTGAGGGAGGACGGAGGAGACTCTCCCACCGCATTCAGAACTTTATTCCTTTACTTTTGTCTCAATCTTGTCATAGAGGAGCGCTTCACTTTTGGTCATCCCTTGGGCCACCAGGGCCTTCCCGTCTCCGTCTTCCCATCGCAGGTCCTGGCCTCCTTCACACCACTCCAGGATACCGCAGCATCTCCCCCAGCGCAGCAGACGGAGGGCGCTTCACATGCCCCCGGACCTAAGCCCACTCTCCCCTTCAAGATCTGGACTCCACTTTTTTGCAACACTCTTAACTTCTTTGGAAGCTGGGAAGCCTCCTACTCCCTTGGGCCTCTCCACCCTGCCCTCAGCTAACTCGTCGGCAAGCCCCAGCCTAGACATTGCCTGTTTTGTGAAGACATCTAGATGCTGGGCTGTCTGTTGAGTGCCCTACCCTGTGTTTGAGCAGCACCCTCTACTTCCTCTGTTCTACTTGCATGTTTATGTGCTCGTCTTCCTCATTATAAGATCCACAGGGGAGGGGCCATGTCTATATTATTCATACTTACAGTCCAGTGTCTAGTATCTGGCACGTAGTAGGCACTCACTAGCTATTGAGATATAAATATAGATATTTGTTGAATTGAAAATGAATTGGGCCGGGCGTGGTGGCTCACGCCTGTAATCCCAGAACTTTGGGAGGCCGAGGCAGGTGGATCACTAGGTCAGGAGTTCGAGACAAGTCTGACCAAAATGGTGAAACCCAGTCTCTACTAAAAATACAAAAATTAGCTGGGCATGGTGGCACGTGCCTGTAATCCCAGCTATTCAGGAGGCTGAGGCGGGAGAATAGCTTGAACCCCGGGAGGTGGAGGTTGCAGTGAGCCGAGATTGCATCACTGCACTCCAGCCTGGACAACAGAGTGAGACCCTGTCTCCAAAAAAAAAAAAAAAGAGAAAAATAATAAAATTTAAAAAAAGAAAATAAAGGAACCTCATTCACATACACCTCCAAAATTCTGATTTCCTAAAGTTGGGCATTTCTCATTGCTGGAGGTGTTCAGTTAGAGGCATGCCGCCCCCTTGAAGAAATGTTTATTCATTTGTACAGTGGGTTGGGATTTTACCTGAATGCTTTGAGTACCCTTTTAATCCTATGATGCTAGAGATTGATAGACCCATGCCTATTATTCCTGTCAGTTCTCCCTGAAATGTCATCAGTTCTTCATGTTCCGCTATTTCTAGCTGTTGGCCCTACTCGTTTCTGTGCCTAAATGCCCTACCTCCCACTCCTTTTCTGAGAAAGATCTTCTGCCCTGTCAGTTATGAAGTAAAGATGTCCTAAGATTCCTGCTCTTTCTTTTTTCTTTCTTTCTCTCTCTTTTTTTTTATTCCGACGGAGTTTCGCTCTTGTTGCCTGGAGTGCAATGGCTGGAGTGCAATGGCGCGATCTCAGCTCACTGCAGCCTCCGCCACCTAGGCCCACCTCGGTCTCCCAAAGTGCTGGCATTACAGGTGTGAGCCACCGTGCCCGGCCTCCTGCTCTTCTTTCAACCCTCTGCTCAGCATCTTAGGCCTCATTGGTGATGTCCCACCTTGCTAGGTAGCATCTTTCCTGAATATTTCTCCACTAAACATTCTGGTGTTGGCTAGATGGCCTAGTTAATCTACACATTTCATTTTATCACCTTCTCCAGATGTTTTTTTGTGTATGTCAGCTGATACACTCTGGGGAGAATGCCTTAATATATGGGAATAATTAACTCATGGCCAAGAAGGAAATAACCAAGGGGACTTTTACTCTGGACCTAATTCAAAGCAAAGAGACAGAGCCTGAGAGAAAGCAGCTCTGTCATCCTTGAGTTAGTAACATCCAGGAAGGGAAGGCTAGGGTGGGGGAGTGAGTAAAACAGATGGCATTTAGAGAAGAACCAACAGGACTTTAAGAGGCATGGCAGAGGGGCTTTGATCCTGGCTAAACCATCAGGGAAGGCAATTGGAGCTGGGTGAACAGATGGGGTTTTATTACTGAAGAGAAAACGGTAAGGAGGCAGGCGGAAATGGGACGTGTGCTAAAGCAGAGTGCCTCATTCAGTGGATGCAGTGAGAGCAGAGGCTGTTGGAAAAGTGGATCAGGGAGGACCATGCCACCAGGTGGGCATCAGCAGAGTATCACCCGAGTATTGCAGAGGGATACCAAATAAGTCCACCTGAAGCCAGAGCTGAAACCCTGTGGAGGTCAGTTTACCCCTTCAGAAGTAGTGTACCACCATCCATCTACCACTGGAATCCAATTTCAGTTTTGGCAAATTGTTATAAATAGGAAAAAGTCAGGGTTCCACAATTCTGGCAGCACCCAGAGACTATAACAGCATCTGCACAGCCAAGTAGAGTTAGGAAACCTGGATCCTAATCCTGACTTTGCCTCTGATTAGATGTGTGACCCTGGGCTGGAGCTGTTTTTTCAGTTGTAAAATGCTGTTTATTGGTGTTAGGTAGCAGCTAATAAGGCTGGAGGTGGGGCTGGGTGCAGTGGCTCACACCTGTAATCTCAGCAGTTTGACAGGCCAAGGCAGGAGGATTGCTTGAGGCCAGGGATTTGAGACCAGCTTGGGCTACATAGTGAGACTCTGCCTGTACTAAAAATTAAAAAAAAAAAAAAAAAAACTCAGTGCAGTGGCGCATGCCTGTAGTCCCAGCTACTCAGGAGGTTGGGGTGGGAGGGTTGCTTGAGCCCAGGAGTTCGAGGCTGCAGTGAACTATGATCAATCACACCACTGCATTCTAGTAGCCTGAGTGACAGAGCAAGACCTGTCTCTAAAAAAAAAGAAATTTTTTTTTAAGGGTGGAGGTAGGGAAATTCAAAGCTACTTACTAGCTGTGTGACCTTGCCTAAACTACCTTCTTGGATTTGCAGTCTGTTTATTTGAAAATGTCATAAGGGATAAATGAGATTCCTTATGTAAAGTACTTTATAAATATTAAGCACTTACCAAATGTTAGTCTGTTTTCACATTATTCTTCTTGGATTACCAGAAATTGGTTTGACCATGGATAAACAGGAGATAATTTCTTGGGTAATCTGAGTTTGAATCCCCTTTCTCTCTCTTACTAATTGTATGACTTTGATTAGGTTATTTAATATTTAATTGTTCTGGGTCTCAGTTTTCTCAATTGTGAAATTAAAATGTGTTCTTCAGAATTGTGAGGGTTAAATGTGATAAAAGGCCTGACTCATATGAGAAAATGCTCAATATATTTGTTTTGTCATTTTTAAGGGGTGGTTTTAGGGCACAGAACCCTAAAGGAATGAATGGAATTCTAAATACTTCGAAGCTAGAGTAGTGAAAGATTCCAGGGGAACACAGTGCTGGCCTTCTCCCTTCTTCTTGGGGAAGAAAAGATCTCAGTGAAGTTCCATGGGTCTTCTCAGTAAGTAAAGAGGAGATTAACTAGAATGCTGAATCTCAGACACTGAGGGGTTAGAGTGATTGACCAGGGCTGGGTCCTGAAGAGCCTGGTATTCTAGGCTGAGAATATAATTTTATTCTAAAGCTAATGAAGGTTTTTAGGGAGATGTGCATTTTGAAAAGGTCTAGGGGCTGCTTGGAGAATGGCCAGGAGAAGATGAGGCTGGGATGTGGATCGGGAAGGTGCTGCGGTGATCCAGCATGGTGAGTGGAAAAGAGGGGGTAGATCTGAGAGATATTTTTATATTTATTTATTTGTTTGTTTTTTAAGTATTAATAGTTCATCAAGTTTCCCATCTTTTTTAAGTAGCTCATCACAGAGTTATTAAGAAGGTAAATATTCCGAGGACTTTGTGAATGAGAGCTGAGGGCGTGGAGGAAACTGGTAAAAGTCAAAGATGATGCTTAGGTGTCTGCCTTGGGTAACTAGGGGATGGATGGGGGTGCTATCCCCTGAGATGTGACACAGTAAAGGAGCAAGTTTAGGCAGGAAGAGGAGTAGGTAAGTTTGAATTGGGTGTGATATGTCCAAACAAGATGTCTAGGAGGTGGTTCGGAGCTTATGAGAGGGATCTGGTTAAGGGATAGAGTCATAAATTATCAAATTATCACCATAGAGATCATAATTGAAGCCATGGGAATGAATGGAATCCTTCAGTAGAGAGGGTCAAAGAAAAGAACAGAATTCCTTGGGAAATACCAACATTTAGGGGGCAAGTAGAGAAAGAGGAACCCAGAGGAAAAGGTGAGACCAGTCAGAGAGATTGGAAGAAAATCATAGGGTGGGGTGCCACAGAAGCCACAGGGAGGAAGTGGGGTGAAGTACCTTCAGATAAGCCAAGATCTGAAAAAACAAATACAAAATTTAGCAACAAAAAGGTCACTGGTGACCTTGGAGAGAGTGGGTGCAGGGGAGTAGCAGGGACAGAAGCCTCCGTGAGTGGGAGTATGTGTAGACAACTGTGGGGAATGGATTGCTTTGGAAGGGGAGGAGAGAGAAAACCAGAAGGAATATAGGTTGAGGAACAATTTTGTTTTGAGTTGGGAGCAATTAGGACATTTAATAATAATAAACATGTAGGTAGGTAGTTGAGAGGTGGGCTCTGGAAATTGAGGGAGTTCATATTCCATGGCCATTACTTCTCTGATGCTGGAAGCAAGGATACGTGCTCAGTGTGAGGAGGTGTGGTGGGGTGGGAAACTTGGAGAAAGAAGAAAAGATTCAAGATGGCTGCTGTGGAAAACAGGAGGGAAAGCTAATGGCAATCCACAGAGGCTGCAGGGTAGTGGTGGGGCCTGCTGAAGTTCGAGACCATGGGTGTGGAAGCACTAATCCATGCAGTTATGGGCTTTCTCCAGCATCTTGTTGGCCCTGAGATAGCCTTGGTGAGGCTGGTCCAGGCTGGGGTTTGCTGGACAAGGGAAACAAGAAAGGAAGGGATTTGGAGATACTGACAAGAAAGGTGGAAATGGTGGTCCACCAAGAGGAAGGTGAGCCTGGATGGAGAGGGCAGATGGGGGTAGTGAGGTTCTTGGCGGAGTGAAAGGACAGATGCTGTGGGTGGCAGGGAAGAGCAGGGAGGGCAAGCAATGCTGGTCAGAGTTGGAGGAGCTGTGGGCAGGAATGAAGGGGCAGGGTGGCTGGGGTGGACAGAGAAGATCATGAGATTGAAAGGCCAGTTTGTTATATGGGTTATTGGCAAGTCTTCTGGAAAGATGGCCAGTTTGAAGGAGACAGGAACCCTGGTAGCTCCATGCCAATGTACAGTGAGTGGCATGTTCGATGATGGCAAGGTGGAGAGATGGAGTACAGAGCCCTCTGACATGAGAGTCACACAACCCAAGATAGTGGGTGCTAAGAAGAAGCCCTCTTGCCCAAGATAGGTGGGGTGAGGAGGAAGTGAGGCAATGAGCTTTCTCATACATTTTCTTTTCTTTCTTTCTTTTCTTTTTTTTTTTTTCAAATGGGGTCTTGCTCTGTCACCCAGGCTGGAGTGCAGTGGTACAATCTTAGCTCACTGCAGCCTCTGTCTCTTGGGTTCAAGCAATTCTCCCACCTCAGCCTCCCGAGTAGCTGGGATTACAGGCATGCGCCACCACGCCTGGCTAATTTTTGTATTTTTAGTAGAGACAGGGAATCACCATGTTGGCCAGGCTGGTCTCGAACTCCTGGCCTGATCCACCCACATCGGCTTCCCAAAGTGCTGAGATTACAGGCGCGAGCCACCACATCTGGCCTCTCATACATTTTCACAGAAGTCTTGTGTCAACATCAATACACAAGATCAGTTTTATACACACCTAAAAGGCAGAATGTCAGAATAAAATTAACCAAACCAAAAAGTGACTTCAGATTTCATGGTGAAATTATATCAACCAAGTTCAACAGTAGTGATTCCTGTAATTTATATTTTGGTATAGTTTGTAGATTTAAGTATGTGCATATCAACTAGAAAATGTGTTTCAGAAACAAATTTGAATATTTTTTGCAAATTTTATTTCTTAGCAACGATTTGTTTTCTCAGTTTAGAACATAAATTAGAGAACTTGTGTTGATTTATTTTTTTCCAAATGTAGAGCTTAGAGCTTAATTCATGCCTTTGAAATGCCATGAATTTGAAATGCAGCCATATTCCTCTCTGCATCCTTGAGAGGGATTACAAGGATTTTATTAGTTTTTCAAATAATCTTGCCAGCACATTTAGACTTCCCACGAGGGTCTCCTATCAATAATGCTGGATTGTGAGTGATGTTGCCGAAGTGCTGTGCGTGGGACATTTAAGACAAGTCAAATAAGCAGCCAACTTTAGGATTTCCCAAGCAGGAGCTCAGTTTGCAATTACAGGACTTGGTATAGAATATGAAACGTGCATCTAAATGTTAATTAAGAAAAACAATCTCCGTAACGTCTAAAGAAAAAAGGACAAAATCAGTTAATTGCTTTGAGCAATCCCTATCTTTGAAAAAAAGAATGTTATATTAAAACATTTTCGTATGGTTGATATGTCTTTGTAATCTTGAAATAGGCCTGCTATTCCAGCCCCTCGAAGTGGGGTTGGGGGCAGCTCAGAAAATATTTTGTGAATCAATTCATGAATGTTATGATAATCTGGCCAATGTTTAAAATTCTTCTTTTTTATCCTAAACTTTCATAAAATATTTTTATAAGTGGAGTGACTGTTTTAAAACCCAAGTCAGATCGTATCACACCTCTGCTCCTAGCGGCTTTTCTGTGTCATTGAGAGCAAACCCTAAAGTCCTTATGGTAGCCTACCTGGCATGAACTTTGACTCCTGTAGCCTCACTGACCCCTCCCCTAGACTCTCTGCTCCAGTACCTTAACCTTCTTTAATTGTACCAGACACTGTGGCCTCAGCGCCTTTGTAGCCTTTGAACTTGCTGTTTTCTTCGCTTGGAAGCTCTTTCCCTAAATATGCTCCTGGTCATCCTATAAAATGGCACCCTTTTCTCTCTTGACACTTTCTATCACCCTTGCCTGCTATTTTTTTTTTTCGTCAATAGCACTTATCACCATCTAACATATACATTCTCTCTCTTTTTTTTTTTTTTGTTGTCTGTCTATACCCACTCCCAACTCTCCAGTGACCGAGTAGAATAAGCTCTCCATCAGGGTAGAGACTTTGTCTATTTTGTTCACTGCTATGCCCACAGCATGTAGAACAGTATCTGGTACATAATAAGTACTCAGCAAAATGCTTTGAATGAATAAGAATAACAGCACATCCTCCATAATACATAAACCTAACTTTTTTTTTTTTTTTTGGAGACAGAGTCTCCCTCTGTTGCCCAGGCTGGAGTGCAGCAGTCTATCTTGGCTCACTGCAACCTCCACCTCCTGGGTTCAAGCGGTTCTTGTGCTTCAGCCTCCCGAGGAGCTGGGACTACAGGTGCCCGCCACCACACCCAGCTAACTTTTTTATTTTCAGTAGAGACAGGTTTCACCGTTTGGGCCAGACTGCTCTCAAACTGCTGATCTCAAGTGATCCACCCACCTTGACCTCCCAAAGTGCTGGGATTACAGGCGTGAGCCACCATGCCTGACCTATTTTTAATTTTTTTTATTTTTCCATATTACAGTCCACATCTAGGACATATGTATATATAATCTTTCATATTCTGGAAATCATAGCTTAGGAATAATTTTTGGTTCTTTTAAAAAATATATAACATATAATAAGCATTTTCCTTTGCTTGGATTCATTTGTTCAGTTGTCCATTCACTCATTCATTCAATAAATCTTTAATGAAATGTTTCTATGTTCTAAACAGTGCTGGGACTATAGTGGTGAAGAAGATGCAGGACTCGCCTTTTAGAAACAGTGGTTCTTTATAAATGCCGTTTGTAATGATGGCCCAGTATTCTATCATATACCATACCACACTTAACTTCTCCCCTAGTTAAGACTTTTTGTCTATTAATAATAATGTAATGAATATCTTCAAGTTTATAGCAATTACCTTTCATTCTTAAGGTAAGTTCCCAAGCAGTTTTTGGATTGTAGGATTAAATATAGTTTTGGTTTTTTTGATACCATCTGCCACATTGCTTTTTTTTTTTTTATTTTTTTGAGATGGAGTCTCGCTCTGTTACCCAGGCTGGAGTGCAGTGGCATGATCTCAGCTCACTGCAGCCTCTGCCTCCTGGGTTCAAACGATTCTCCTTCCTCAACCTCCTGAGCAACTGGGATTACAGGCATGTGCCACCACACCTGGCTAATTTCTATATTTTTAGTAGAGATGGGGTTTCGCCATGTTGGCCAGGCTGGCCTCAAACTCCTGACCTCAGGTGATCTGCCCACCTCCGCCTCCCAAAGTGCTGGGATTACAGGTGTGAGCCACTGCACCCTACATTGCTTACAAAAAGGGTAGTACCCATTTTACCTAAACACCAATATGAATGAATGTTTCAGCTTTATTGCAGCCTTACCAACATTAGGCATTACTTTCAGGTTTTCCTAATGTAGAGTATAAAATGATCCTTCCTTTTATTTTTATGTGTAATTAATGTCTAGTAAGGATGCACCTTTTTGCTTTTCTTTTTTCTTTCTTTCTTTTTTTTTTTTTTTTTTTTTTTTTTTTGGTCATTGGTTAGTTCATTAGGTCCCCAGCCCAGGAGGCTCTTGGAGGGCCGATGTCCTACCTTGTAGATTGTGCCCAATATTTAGCACACAAAGGAAGCTTATCATAGCATCTTAGAGTTGGAAGGGACTGCATTCATCATCTAGTTCAACTAAAATTTTGGACAGATGGCTTTCCGTCCTCTGCTTACACAACCCTGGTAATGAGGACCTTGCCACCTCATGGGACAGCCTGTCCAGTTTTTGACCTGCACTTCAAGTGTTGAGCTGGCATTTTCCCTCTGTGGCTTTCATTTTTTTTTTTTTTTTTGAGACGGAGTCTCATTCTGTCGCCCAGGCTGGAGTGCAATGGCTCCATCTCTGCGCACTGCAATCTCTGCCTCCCGGGTTCAAGTGATTCTCCCGCCTCAGCCTCCCAAGTAGCTGGGATTACAGGCGTGCACCACCATGCCTGGCTAAGTTTTGTATTTTTAGTAGAGACGGGGTTTCACCATGTTGGCCAGGCTGGTCTCAAACTTCTGGCCTCAGGTCACCCACCTGCTTCAGCCTCCCAAAGTGCTGGCATTACAGGCATGAGCCACTGCACCCAGCCTACCCCTGTGGCTTTCATTTGACCCAGTTCTGCCCTCAGGAGCAGCAGGGCCCACATACCAAGTGTTATAGAACCTCCTCCTCCATGACTGCCTATCTCAGCAAATATGTTGCCAGACTAGAATGTTCAATCCCAGGTGAAGTCTGGCAGGCCCAGAGGCCAGGACCCTGTCCCGGCCATAAGTCTTTGCAGTGGCCAAGTCAGCAGCTTTTCCAACTGGGTTCATGTGAAGCTTATGGTAAGCTGAGATGCTGAGATCTTTATGTGACCTGCAGCCAAACCTAGTTCCTCTTATCCTACACTCCTGCAGTTTTTGTTGTTGTTGTTGTTGTTGTTGTTGTTTCTTTTTGAAACCTGAAAGCAAGAGTTTGGTTTTCTCCCTGTTTTATTTCAACCTGCTTGTAGAGAAGCTGCCCTGGTCCCACTCCTCCTATCTGAAAAGGAAATAAGAATAATCCTGACAACTTCACGTGTAGGTGTGATGATTGATTGTGAGATGCAGGGTTAAATGTGTGTCACTCATTTTGGTTGCCTGACATCTGAGCCGCCTTTCTGTCCTTGAGGAATTCCATGTGTCATGAGGTAGAGCCATATTCCTTTGCACCTAGGGCATGGGCACTGGCCTGAGGCTCAGGCTTCTCTGGCCAGACAAACCATACCCACTATTGGCTCCCTCCATCAATTTTTAATTGGAAGCAAAAGACAGCAAAGGGGAAGGGCCTGCTTAGCAGCCCTTTTAGTGATTCGATGGGTATGATCTCAGTTACCAGTGACAACAGTTTTATGGGCAGCATCCAGCATGGGGTTGTCCGTGGTGTGGGTTGGGGGGCAGTATTCCAGCCTTGGTGGTCACAATAATGTCTTCTTAGACCAGTGCTGAGTTGGGATTTGGGGCATTGTTCCTGACTGTGTGCTTCCAAGCCTGGTTCTCCTAGCCTCCTGGAGATTTTATGAGCTACTCGCTATCTTTTTTTTTCCTCTTTTTTCTTTTTTTCTACTCACTATCTTTTAAATAAATTCCTTTGCTGTACATGACAGCCAAAGGTAGTTACTTTTGCTTGCAACTAAAAATCCTAATCAATATATACAGGTTATGAAAAGTGCATTGAAAAGTGCTAAGCACCACAAGTGTAGAAGATATTGTTGTTTGAGATTTTCATTCTTAAGTAGTCGGGGGTGAGGGCATTGGGAGGGGATAGGCCTGAGCGTCGTACCTGCTGAGAGTTCAGACAAGTCTAGCATGCCCAGAGAGCTGGTCGGTGGGAGGGTGGGATAGAAAGAACCTGGGGACTGGACATTGGCTTGACATTTAAAGGCTGGTCATTGATCCTAAAGCAGGTGTGAGCAGAGTCACACCAGCTTGATGTAGGGATAGCAGAGGCCAGAGGGCTTACTGGGCACACATGAGCAGATTGACTGCCTGCCTCTCTGACCCTTGGACCATTACCAACCGTCAGGGCTAGGAAGTGGGGCTAGGATGTAAGCAGGTCACCTGGGGCTTTGTAGCTGCCTGTAGGGCGTTCTCACAGGGGGTGGAAGAGGACACCTGCTTGGATTTGCCCTCTGCCCTTGGGACCCAGAAGCCGTCATGGGTGAGTTGGGATTCCATCCTTTGCTGCCCTCAGACTGACACCTGGGTCCATCAGCCCTGGGGCTGAGGCTGGCACTGTTGCTCTGGTCAGGAGAGTAATGGGCTCTTTGTAGCATTGTCACGATGAGCACAGCCTCTCTGGGGTCTTCTTCTCATGAACCCCAGATTGTCCCCAAGTCAGTCCTGCTGGGGAGTGTGTGTTTGGGCTGGGGGGTATTCCTGCCTTAGGGTGTTCCCTGATCCCAGTGTACACTGGACACTGGTATGGCTGGATGCCTGTCTTTGCCCAGTAGCCTGGCACACCTTCAAGGAGGCCTGAGATCACATGTGTCCAAAGCAGCCAGGGGTCATGTATTGGGGTTGGACCACAGTCATATTAGAAATATGATAGCATGATTCAGAGGGATCCTCATAGGGAACTGTAGATTCTGTTTGGTTTTTGTGACTGATTGGTTTTTGCTATGTTAAGATCGCAACTACAGACTTTAATTTTCTTGCCAGATATGACTATATATAATACTGTTTTGATACCAGTTAAAATAAAATCCATTACAAAAACAACATAGAGTATACGTTCTTAAGCATCATCTGATCTAGACAGCCTTTCAATGCCTAAGTTACTTTGTGTCAGGCAGTGCTCCAACATTTTACATGCTTTCTATTATTTAATCTTAACCACAACACTATGAACTAGGTACTATTATGTAAGAATTCCCCATTTTACAGCCAAGGAAATGGATGCCCAGAGGGTTACAGGACTAGCCTAAGGTCACATAGCCATGAAATGTCTGTTTACCCACCCCCAGAGACTGAGAACTGCCCTTCCATCAGCCCATTCCACTGGGGGGAGGCTCTAGTTTTTGAAATGCGTTTCCTCACATGGAACTAAACTTTGCTTCTCCCTGTCAATCCCACTCCTGTTTCTGCTTATCCTAGTAGCCCATCATGGTGGTTCCTGGTCTCCCATTCTTCTGGCTCAGTTCTCTACCCCATTTGTTCCTGGGAGCACTTCAAGTTCTTCCTCTAGGAACCTCTGAACCATTTTGTATCAGCTAAGTCCTTGGAAGAATCACTGCAGGTAGCTCTCCAATTCTTTGTTTACTTTGACTCCAAAGGTTCTGGTATCCAGTTTGTCTTACTCCTGGCAGGGGCATGGCAAGAAATCATAAACATGACCACAAACTTTAGAAGGGGATTGGTAGAACATTCTCTTTCCCCAAGAAAAATGGCAAGAAAACAAAACAGCAGAAACAGCACTACTACTATACTAAGAATTGTATTACTGAACAGGAATATTCTGTCTGCTCCTCGGACTAGAATGCAAGCTTCCTGAGAGCAGAAAGTTTTGCTACTTTTGTTTACTGCTGAGTTCCCAGTGCCTAGAATGGTGCCTGGAGCATAGTAAATATTGAACTATTTGTTGAATGAGTTAACAGTACAATTCCACATCTGGTGCTGCTTTCTTGTGTTATTAAATTGTTTGGGGGGAATAATGTGATCTCCCAAGTCCATGGCTTTGAATTTTGTTTTCCCTTATCTTACTAGCAGTTTTTCTAATTTTTGTGTGATTTTGATTCACAAGAAGATAGCCTTAACAATATGTAAAGTACAGTGAATAAATAACTCTGCCTCTAAAGCAAATTTTTTTTTTTTTTGAGACAGAGTTTTCCTCTTGTTGCCCAGGCTGGAGTGCAATGGTGTGATCTCGGCTCACTGCAACCTCTGCCTCCCCAGTTCAAGTGATTCTCCTGTCTCAGCCTCCAGACAAGCTGGGATTACAGGCGTATGCCACCATGCCTGGCTAATTTTTGTATTTTTAGTAGAGACGGGGTTTCATCATATTGGTCAGGCTGGTCTCGAACTCCTGACCTCAGGTGATCCGCCCGCCTTGGCCTCCCAAAGTGCTGGGATTACAGGTGTGAGCCACTGCGCTCAGCCTTTCTAAAGCAATTTCATCTGATCATGTAACCCTAAGTATAAATCTGAATTTGATTCAGCCTGATAAAGAGCAATATGCATGAGGTATTGGCTTTCTAGCCTCCTATCCTATGGAAAGACATTCTGTGACTTTCTGCTTTGAATTTCGAATTTGAATGCAGAATGTAAAATCATTAGGAAATAGCTAGGCAAGAGGAACATTAGTCTTTACATTTTTTTTTTCTTTTTTTTTTTTTTGAGACAGAATCTCATTCTGTCGCTCAGGCTGGAGTGCAGTGGCATGATCTCGGCTCACTGCAACCTCTGCCTCCCGAGTTCAAGTGATTCTCCTGCCTCAGCCTCCTGAGTAGCTGGGATTACAGGCATGTGCCACCACGCCAGGCTAATTTTTGTATTTTTAGTAGAAATGGGGTTTCACCATGTTGGCCAGGCTAGTCTCGAACTCCTGACCACAGATGATCCACCTGCCTCGGCCTCCCAAAGTGCTGGGATTACAGGCATGAGCCACCACGTCTGGCCCAGAATATTCATCTTAATATCAAAATAATTATTTTCAAGAAAAATCTTTAAGTGAAGTTGATGTCCAGGGTGCTCAGTGCAAAGGGACTTTGTGAAAATGTTGGTTGAATGAATGTTGTTCGCCCTCATCTCCAGGATGCCCTTGCTCAGGTCCTAGCAGGTCTGAAAAGGCATAGTGAGCCCTCTAGGCTGAGAGGTAAATATGTTAATATTCAGTGGGTACCACCTATATACCAGGTAAGGTGCCAGGTGTTTTACCTATGTAACCTCAGTTTAATCTTTATACCTTGCAAGGATCCTTATTTTATAAGCTAGAAATGGGAGAATCATAGAAATTAGGGAACTTTCTTAAGGTCTGGAATAGGATAGAACCAAGATAGGAATCCTTCCTGGTCTGTCTGAGGCTCTGCTCTCCATATATACCATGTAACCGCCTGAGGCCAGTTTACTCACAATTTTCTTAGAGACTGCAGGGGGAATATGGCCCACTTCTGTGTCCTGGGGGCATGAAAGAAATGCCTCATGTCTGTCTTCCTTGTTGAAGGCTGAAAGGGAAAGGATTGCAGGACTCAATGGTGGGCACAGGAAGGCAGTATCTTGGAGGGTCTGGAGCATCTCCTCATTGGCCAAGTGGGTCAAGCAGGCAAAGGAAGAGGAATGAACTCTGGTGAACAAGAGTAGGTTGTCCCCTCCAAAATTCATGTTGAAACTTAATCTGCAATGTAACAATATTAAGAGGTGGAGGCTTTAAGGATGATTGGGTCACGAGGGCTCTGGATAAATGGGTTAACAGATTAATGGATTAATGTTATAAAAGCCAGTTTGGCTCTCAGTGCACCACTCTTGCCCTGTGATGACTTCTGCCAGTTATGACACAGCACAAGGCCCTCACCAGAAGGTGACCAGATGTGGCTTCCTGTTCTTGGACTTCCCAGCCTCCAGAACTGTAAGAAATACATTCTTTTCTTTATAAGTTATCCAGTTTCAGGTATTCAGTTATAGCAATAGAAAATGGGACTAAGACAGAGCCCTGTCCCCCTCTCAGGCAGGAAGTTTCCTGCATAGAGGCTGGAGCCTAAGCCAATGGACTGGAACCTCAAGTGAAGCTGGAATGGGGGCTGAGATTGCCCTGATTGTCCTCTGCCTTGAAAGTCAGGAAATCAGCCTGTCCTCTTTGAGCCTTGGCCTCCAGCACTGCCTGGATGATGGAGTCAGCCTAGCTCCACCCCAGCTGTGCATCTTAAGCTCCTAGGCACATGCAGACCTCCACCCAGTTGGCCCAGCAAATCAGGGGTGATGAGCTCAGCTCTCACCCTGAGAACCAGAGCTTTGGAAGGTGACTTCATTACTCCCTGCCTTACCATTAAAGTGCCTACCCCATCATGGTCTGGTGGAGCTGAAGCCTCTCTCCCTTCTACTGCCACCCATGCCTCTTCCTGGAGCTCCCTCAGCCCCCTTTCCCCTGGATCTCTTGGGCAATGAGTTTCTTCATCTGTTGAGTAAGGAGTGGACAGAGGTGGGGGCTGCATCATCCTCATTCCTGCAAGTCTCAGATCTCATCTTTCTTGCCCATTTGTGGACCAGATTCTCCTGGAGGACTCACAGCTCATTGAAACCTCTTAAGATCCCTATCCTTAAATTTTCAAGCTGTCCAGTTCCCAGGACCCTGTGAGGCCAAATCTGTGGTCCTGTCTGCAGTTTGCATGTCCCCTCTGGCCTGGCTTTCCCACGGCCTCTGTCTTGGCCCTTTTCTGGCCCACATTCCAGTTTGCTTCTGGAGAACTTTCCAACCCTTCTCCCCCAGCAGGCCTTGCAGCTAGGCACATAGGCATAAAGTGTAATGTTGTCCCTCCCAAACCCAAGCAGACCCTTACTTTTCATTGTATAAGGGGTATGTGACTTTTTTTTGTCCCTAAACAGTGTTTTCTGGGTTGCAGGACCCTAAGGTACACTGGTCTTGAGACATGTCTGCTGATTTGACCCCAATCTGCAGTGCCACAACTATGCCCACCTTGGTTCTGTCCTTCCTCACTGCTGCCCACTCATGGTGCAGGCCTGTGGGCTGAGCAGCTGCTGGTTTAGATGTTCTTCACTGACCTTTGCCCAGTTCTTGTCCCAGAATCTTCAGGGGCAGCTGGATACCCACACTGTTACTGCTGGGGGCACCTTGGCATGCTCCGTAAGGAAAGGGATGGCCCTACCATGTTTTTACAGGATAACAACCATTTAGGATGGTTGTTGATATTTTTGCTTGTTTTATCTTTCAAACTTTGCTCCTCCTCTGTTTATGGTTCAAGTTCAAGTTTCACTAGCTCCACTCAGCCATAAGTTGAGTGACCCTGGTTGAGGGAGCCACCATGGCTTTGTCAAACTCTCCGAAAACACAAAATTATAAGGTTCCAGATTATTCACAGATGTCCAGGAGTGGTTGTTAGCATGGTTATTCAGTGACAGCATTGCAGTTCCTGAAGCAGATGTGGCCACTTCACCTTCCAAAGGGAGCCCACGATGTCTGTCTCTGTCTTAGCCTATCCTCACAGCACCCTCAACTCTCGCTTCCAACACCCCTTTCTTAGGGACAGAGCAGGTGGGTGGGTAGGGGGAACTTGAGCCCTGGGGAGCTGGATTCCTTAAAGCAATTATAAATGGTTGCAAAAAGTAAATATGGTGTGAACTCATTATATACAGGCTTAGCAAAGGAGCTAGAAGATGTGTTTCTCAGTGTTAACTAACAGTGGTCACCTCTGAGAAGTAATACACGCATCCTTCATTTCTCCTTTTGCTTCTCTGCTTTTTTTTTTTTTCTTTTGAGATGGAGTCTTGCTCTGTCGCCCAGGCTGGAGTGCAGTGGCATGATCTCGGCTCACTGCAACCTTTGCCTCCCGGGTTCAAGCGATTCTCCTGCCTCAGCCTCCCAAGTAGCTGTGATTACAGGCACCCACCACCACACCCAGCTAATTTTTTGTATTTTTGGTAGAGACTGGGTTTCACCATGTTGGCCAGGCTGATCTTGAATTCCTGACCTCAAGTGATCCACCTGTCTCAGCCTCTCAAAATGCTGGGGTTGCAGGCATGAGCCACTGTGCCTGGCCGCTTCTCTGCTTTTTAATTTTTTTGTCATGAATACACATTTCTTTCCTTTTTTTTTTTTTAGAGACAGGGTCTCACTGTCACCCAGGCTGGAGTGCAGCGGCATTAGCATGGCTCAGTGCAGCTTCAATCTCCTAGGCTCAAACAATCCTCTCACCTCAGCCTCCTGAGTAGCTGGGACTACAGGCACGCACCACCATGCCTGGCTAACTTTAAAATATTTTGTAGAGACAGGATCTCACTATGTTGCCCAGGCTGGTCTCAAACTCCTGGCTTCAAGAGATCCTCCTGCCTAAAGCTCCCAAAGTGCTGGGATTGTAGGTATGAGCCACCACACCTGGCCAAAATTCTGCTTTTCTAATAAGAAAAAAATAAAGGGAACTATGAACAGATCCTATCATTGGATATTTAAATAATTCTTTTTATAAGTATAAACAGTGCCAAGCAGAAATAATTGGCTAAAAATGACTTAAAAGTTATAAAACACACAAACTAAAAATAGACCCATAAATAAAATTCTGAAAAACTGACAAAATTCCTTAGTGATGTTTACCAGGGTTAGAAAACTGCTGGTGTCCAGCAGTATGTTCCCTATTCAAAAAGCAGTGGCGAGGCCAGGCGCGGTGGCTCACACCTGTAATCCCGGTACTTTGGGAGGCCGAGGTGAGTGGATCACCTGAGGTCAGGAGTTTGAGACCAGCCTGGCCAATATGGTGAAACCCCATCTTTACTAAAAATACAAAATTAGCCGGGTGTGGTGGCAGGCGCCTGTACTCCCAGCTACTTGGGAGGCTGAGACAGGAGAATTGCTTGAACCCAGGAGGCAGAGGCTGCAGTGAGCCGAGATCACGCCACTGCACTCCAGTCTGGGTAACAGAGCCAGTCTCCATCTCAACAACAACAACAACAAAAAAGCAGTGGCTGGACATAATAGTTTTCAATCCAGTCAGTTTTTTCAGCAGGTCAATAGGTTAACCCAAATGCCACATTTGAGGAACTTATAAACTTTTCTTCTTAAGCACCTGCAGCAGAAGTTGCCTGCAGGGGCTGGGGTAGAAGTAAAGATAAGAATCTCATCCCGCTATGACTGACCTCTGGGTTTGCAGGGCAGACCCGATGCCAAGAGCTGAATATTGGCAAGGCCATGTGCCCATAGAAGGCACTTGACCCTGGTCAGTGACTCAGAGCAAGGTGGGGTGCAGGTTGCTGCTTCAATGTTGAAAACATCAACTCCAGCCATTCTAAATGCTTTTCTATTTAATGTTTTTAAAGTTATAACAGATAGTGATCTCTGTTAGAAAAGAAAACTGGCAAAGTCTCTTTTGTTTGTCAACCCCAGCTGTCCCCAAGCTGCTGTTGTCTAACCAGAGCTCTCAGGGGCCATAAGCCCCATGTCCAGCTGTACCTTCCCTGCCTACCCCAGCAAGGAATAATCCAGCCTTCTAGCTTCTCTGCGGGGCTTCAGGGCTGTCAAGTTCTACTGGGACAGAAGAAAATTAACACCAGTACAGAGACATGGTTTCCAACTCAGCCAGCTCTTTGCTGGTCCTTTTATTTACACCTGGCTAGACTCTAATTCCATTCCCCCATGATGGCTGTTTCCTGTGTGTCCAACTCCTTCAATTGTTCACCCCACTCCTATCTCTGTCTCCGATGACCTTAACATCTCCCTCCCTGGGAGAGTGAAGCATCAGGTTCACTGCTCTTCTATTCTTTGCTTCTAACAGGATCCACATGGTATTTCCAACACCAGTCTTCCCCTAAGCTCTCCCTCCCCTCCCACACTCTCTGGCCTCCTCCAGGATTCAGTTCAATAAATTACCCTCTTTCTCTGATTCTCTAATCCTTCCCTTGTGTGGTTCCTTTCCTTCACCCCACAAGCATAATTCTTTCTCATTCTAGAAAACCTTCACCTTCTCTCTCCTTAGAGTTCCCACCCTGCCCCTCACAAACTTCTTGAAAGGAGCCCGAATTTTGTGCCTGTATTTCCTCAGCTTCTTTTACTACCCACCAAGTCTGGATTCCACCCCCATCAGTCTACTGAAATTGTCCCCACTAAGGTTACCAGTGACTTCTTGTTGGATTATTAAATGACATATTTTTTATCTTCACCTGAATTGACCTACCTCCTGATATTTGACCAGTTTCTGCAACTCCTTCTTAAAATTCTTGTAATTTCATTGGCATTTCTGTTTCCTGATGCTTTCCAGCTGCCTCCTCTGACCTCTTGTCATCGGACCCATCCTTAAATACCACTGTGCTTTGAATTTAGCCCCGACCCTGCTGCTCAGCCTTCCTGCCCATCAGCTTCCTTCCGTGAGCTTTTTAGTGAGAGGAGGTATGAGTGTTACCCATAGCTGCTCAGCAGAGCTCTGCAGAATGAAACCACTGGTCTCTCTGATTGCCTGCAGAGCACATAGCCTTGACCCAAGGGAACAGATTTCTAATGGTGGAAACTCAGGCATTGGGCCCTTGGTGGATTGGATGTAGGTAGGTCTTGTAGGTGATTCCCACATTACTCCACAGGAGACCAGGCCTTTCCCTGCTCCAAGACTCAACCAACTTGGGGGACACAGAACTGTGGCCTGTAAAGGCTGGATGCCCACAGGGCTGCTCCATGTTACATTCCAGAGTCTTCCGTGCTGACACATGGAGCTCTGATTGATTTGTCTTCACAGCTGTATGGTTTCCTGCTGCATGGATATGCTCCCATCTCCATTCTCTTGATGAACATTAAGATTGCTTCCAGTTTTGAGATATTTCCCATACTGCTGCCGTAACACTCTCATGCTGGTCTCCTCATGCACACATGCAGGGATTTCTCCAGGGTCTATGTGCATCTTGAATTTTGCTAGTTAATGCCAAGTTGCTCCCAAAGGCTGTACATTCCTACTGGCATGCAACATTGTCCCCAACATTCTAGCCAAAAGAAAAGGCACAAGCCCCGCCTGCCTCAATTCAGATACTTACTTCCTTTTCTTTGCTACCAGGTTACTAGGTGATGGTTGAACCCTCCACATGACTATGTGGACATGATACCAGACCCCCGTGACTGGTTCCACCCTCACCTGGGCCCTCAGTGCTATTTATCAGCCTTCTTGCTTGAGCGCTGCTGGGAGAAGTCCCCATACCCTACAGTGAGGCTATTTCTACCTTTTCCAGGATTGGCACTTTCTCTCTAAGTGCCTGCTTCCAAGGACCAGCTACATAATTTGTGGAACCCAGTGCAAATGAAAATGTAGTGCCCCTTGTTCACAAAGCAGGAAAAAACTTTTTCCTTTTCTCCCAGTCTCTCTCTCTACTTGTAATGGTGTTTTTTTATTTGCTATTTAATGTTGCTCTTCCTCGGGCACAAGAGATCCTTACAGCTCAAGTGCAGACCCTCTCAGTGCCTGAGGCTCTGCCCTCTGCTGAGCAGCCACCGGTCACATTCACACCTCCTCTCACTAAAAAGCTCACAGAGGGAAGCTGATGGGCAGGAAGGCTGAGCAGCATTACTTGACACAGATGCCCAACCCTGATCCTTTCCATACCTGCACCCAGACCCATGCCAGGATGGGTGCAGTCACTGGGTGGAGGGGCAGGTGGCCCAGAACTTGTCCCAGGGAGGTGGAGAGGTGGAGGGAGGTAGGACCTCAAGTGAATGGAGGCTCCCAGCTCCTGGCACGTGAATTTTACTAATTAATGCCAAGTTGCTGCTAAAGGCTGTACATTCCTACCAGCATACAACATATTTCTAACCAAAGGAAAAGGCAGAAGCCACGCCTGCCTCAATTCAGATACCTACTTCCTTTTCTTTGCTCCCAGGTTGCTAGGTGTTGTCCCATAAGATATCACTTAGAAAACACAAACTCAATGATAGAATTATTAAGGATTTCGAGATGGTGACTGCAGAGCATTAAACTTCAAGCTCAGGGCCCTGTGCAGCTGCCTGATTCACTCCTCAGACCCAGTGCCCAAGACCCCCTCGCTTGTCATAGCCTGGATTCGCTGGAGGCCCTGGTGCATGTGTATTGAGTTTCACTGGCACAGGTGTCATGGTTTCTGCAAAAAGATCCCCAAATAATTGTTTTTTGTCTATTTGGAGTTTGTATTTGTCCCTTTCTCCTCAGTGGCCTCAGCCATTTAACGTAATTGTTCTCTATGTTTCTGTAGTGTAATAATATTTTTGTTCATGATGGTTACAGTCATGTCACTAAGGCTTCAGGTACCAAAATAATGTTTAAAACGATTTGATGGAAAAGTACAGAAATCCCACTACAGATGAAGCCAGCTAAAGCTGTTTGGCTGATCCATTGTGTGGCTCCTTGTGTAATGTAGTGAAACATGAAGTGAGCCTGATAATCACCAGTAAAAATAAAGGTGATTTTTGACTAATGAAACTATACTCCAATCAAAATAATAATGTCATATTAAGAAACAGTGTGAAGCTACTTTTGAAATATTTCCAGATTTGTTTTTAAAACTATAAGACTATTTTCTCAACAAATATTATTGAGAATAGAAAAATCAATTTCATATTGTTTTATATGAGTAGAAGGCAATCTCTTCTTAAAGTGAACAGAAATTGGCTTTGTGTCAGAATGGAAAACTTGAAAATAACTCCAGGATATCCTGAGATTCAGCAGCTAAAGATTTTGTAAGAGAAATCCTGTTTAGTGTGTGTGTAAATATTCTTGCTGTTTTAAAATCAATATTTGCCCAAAGAACGGCATTTCTAAAAATAAATTTGGTTTCAGTTTTGTTTTCTTTTTCTTTTCTTCATCTTTTAAAGTAATTGGGGCTGACATAGGGTTTTTTTTTTTTTTTTTTTGCTATTCCTAGCCACTAAAACTTTCCAAAATGCTGCGTTCTGTGCAGTTAGTGGTAGCGTTTGCCAGAAAAAAATAATAGATTGTAAAGGAAGCAACACGGAACAACCACGTTTTTGTTATTCGAAATGCAGCTACACGTGTTTACAGTCCTTAACCATTTCATCTGACAGCCTGGGGAGACAGACTTCTAATTTGTGTTTTGATAAACTGAGAGCGACAGAGCGGTTGTTGGCCCTGCTTGGAGGTGGAGTGATGGTGTGGTCAGAAGGGAAGCCGGAGGGAAGTTACACTCGTGGGGTGTGTGTTATGTGACCTTTGTTTAATACACGTTCTTATTTGATCTTCACAACCATGCCACTTGGCAGGTGGGGAAACTGAGGTGCAGGGCAGGGTAGTCATTTGGCCATCGCCACAAAGGGGAGCAGCTTCAGGGCCCGTCCAGCTTACACCACTCTGTCCCACTCGAGAACAGCAGGGAATCGGGTGCTGCTGAGCCTTGCGGTCTGGGGGAGGAAGCTGCATGTTCTGTGGGGGCATGTATGCCTCTAGCCTGGTTCTCCTTTCTCTGTTCTCCTTTCGGTTGTCCTTGGTCACTCCACTTGGTCACGTGGAGAGAATTGGCAGCTTTCGGAGGCAGTCCCTGAGTGCTCTGTGATGGCTGAGGCTCCCCCAGCTGCAGAGCTTTAGGGGAAGTTCAGTTTATCTGGTGGAAGAAGGTGAATGGCCCTGACAGCCTCTCCCCAGAGCTCAGCCCTGGGGGAGTGAGCCGTGTTCAGTGGGTGAGGCTCCCCCATGCAGCCTGACAAGAGCTGCAAGTGTTCTGCTGATCAGGAACCCGAGGCCGGGGAGAAGTGATCTGCCCAGGACCCCACAGCAGACTGTGTGGCAGAGTGTGGTTCCCGCACTGGGCTTCTGGCAGCCTTTGCTCCAGTCAGCATGGGCCATGCAGCTGCAAATGGTTGTAGATGCCACTTGTAGGACTGCTGGATGTTGGTATCTTGGCATCATTCCCATTTGTTAGAAGCCTTGGAGCCATGTTTTCCTTGGGAATTGATTATATGTGTCCCCAAACTAAATTAACTCATTGATATTTGAGATCTTGGGATCTTGAGTATGTGTCTTATGTCTCACCCCAACTTTGTTCTAGATTTGGGGTGAATAGGTGGGAGCAATTCACCTGAAATTCCTTAGAACAAGACTTACTACTGTGTCTTTGTGGCCTGTAGGAGCTAAGGGACTTTCTGAAGACCCTAGGGCTGACATGCCCTGGGGATGATCCTGTCCAGCCAGGGTAAAAGGTGAGCTCCCACGGTCACTGTGGCTCTTCCCCCTGCCAGCCTCTCCCACCTCTCTGGCTTGCTTGGCCCCGACCCTTCAGGGATCAGCAGCATTTGTGAGATGCTGAGGGACAGGAAGACAGTGAGCCCAGGTAAGGAAGATGCCAAATTTGACAGTTGTCCCCAGCCACTTGCCTAGTTCCCTTCAGTCTCTCAGATTCCTGGCCTCAACCTCGCTTAGACACTCTCAACATCTCTCATTCAGCTCCTGGGGTCTCCAGGAGGCTCCCCAGCCCCAGCCTTAATTGCCCTCAGAACTCTGTCTCTTGAACCTGGAGCCAAACCTGCTTCCAGCTCATGCCTGCCCAGTAGACCTGGGGCACCTCCAGACCCAGCTCCTGAGTGGTCCCTGGTTTCTCACTGAAGTGTCAACCTTCTGATTTCCTGCATTTTGCCCTCTTCTCTAGAGCCACATACTCCTTGTTCCTGTCTGGACCATCCTACATCAAATGGGGTCGAGGCCCGAGAGCAATGGCTCTCACCTGTAATCCCAGCACTTAGGGAAGCTGAGGTGGGAGGATTGCTTGAGCCCAGGAGGTAGAGGGTGTAGTGAGCTATGATCACACAGAGTGAGGCCCTGTCTCAAATAGTAATAATACAGCCAGGCGCAGTGGCTCACACCTGTAATCCTAGCACTTTGGGAGGCTGAGGCAGGTGGATCACTTGAGCTCAGGAGTTCGAGACCAGTCTGGGCAACATAGCAAAACCCTGTCTCTACTAAAAATAAAAAAATTAGTAGAGGTGCACGCCTGTAGTCCCAGCTACTTGGGAGGCTGAGGTGGGATAATCACTTGAACCCAGGAGGCGGAGGTTGCAGTGAGCCAAGATCACGCCACTACACTCCAGCCTGGGGGATAGAGCGAGACTTTGTCTCAAAAATAGTAATAAAAATAATAATTTAAAAAGTGGGATCATGGAAAGCCTTGTCAGGAACCACCAGCGAACCTCATACTTTTTCAGGTAGGTGTGGGGTGGGGCCAGAGTTGGGTCAGTTAGGACCCCAATAGACAGAAGATGGGAAAGACAGCTGGACATGGGGCTACCCCAGAGCCAAACCAAGGAAGCCCAACCCTGATGTAGGGTCCACAGCCTGGACACAGGTGACATGGCCAAGAAGACTGAAGCCTATGAAGGGTGGCTAGGAGGGAGGTGGTGAGTGAAAAGCAGGAACCAGAGGCCAGCTGGAGCAGCTGAGGGGCTCTGGCTTCCGAGCATCTCAGATGGGGACTTGTGGGAAGGTAGCGTGGAGCCACAGTCCTGACTAGGGTCTGCCCCCTGGGCTGTGATGCACAGCATGGCCCCATCCTTTGCTGTCACCTCTATGTCCACTAGGGTTGCTCCTCCTCTGCCACCTCTCAGGCCACCTTCTGAACCTCTCCACTCACTTGTGCACTCTTGCTCTTCCCTGCAAGCCCAGCCTTTGCTCCCAGCCCAGGCTGCTGCACCTCTGGCGCCAGGCTGCTGTAGGAGCTGCCCTTTTAGAAGAAGCTCTGATGTGACCTGTGACTTGGTTCAGGCCCTCTTGAAGCTTGGCCAGCCTTGGCTGTTTTCTGATCCCGGCCAGAATTCACACACATGTCCCTGTTTGGTTTTGACCAAGGTCTCAGCGGCTTCAGTTGAGAATGTCTGGCTCTGCCCTGTCCTATCCTGAGTTCTCTCTCCCTTCACTAAGAGATGGAGTTCTGCAGTTCTACCTGGGCCACTTTTGGCACCCAATCTGGCCACCCCTGTTCTTGCTTCATGATATTTCAGGGCTGATGCCACAGAGATGAGGCTGTGAAAACTTGAGGGCAAAGGCTTGTCCTTGTTTACCACTGAGTCTGCAGTGTCAGCACTTAGTGGGCACACCGTAACTATCTGGATAGGGGCCTGAGCTCCCATCAAGGAGGTGGGTGGTCTCAGGGTCAGAGCCTTGACTCCCCTCCACCCAGTGCCACTTAGATGCACATACCAGTGTGGGATGCATGGCTTGCCTCAGGGCTCCAAGGATAGGTCTTAGATCTCAGATGCCTGTGTCCTCCTCCGTCTGACTCTGCAGTTGGCCTTAGTGCCCTGCTCATTTTCACACCCTTGTGTCCCCACGTGCAGTGGCCATGAGAGCTCTTCTGTTAAGATACAAGTGCATTTGTACTGGGGAGACACGTGCTGTGGCAATGTGCTGTGCCCTGTGTAGGTGCTCATCCTGGAGAGAGGCCACTTTATTTTGCCTTGCTCACTGGGGTGGCCATTCTGGGCACATGGTTTCAATTAAAATGCATCAGCAGGATTTGCCAGATTACTTGGCCAAGTGGTGTCACCTGATGTCTAGTGGATGAGAGATCTAAACAGCAGACCTTTCCCACCATTTGAGGAGCTGAGCTTGGTTAGGAGTGCCTGGGAGCATGGGAGGTGAGCTCAAAGTCTACAGAGCCACTGTGCCAGGCTTGAGAGCAGGGCAAGGTCTGTGGAGTCAATGGAGGTCAGCAGGGCACCGAGAATGGCCTAGAGAGGAAGTGCAGACTCTCCGCCACACATACCCTTCTCCTCCCTCTGCAGTTTGGCCCCTTTCAAAGTCAGGGGAACTTCCTGAGGAAATGGAGCCCTAGCAGGGCCCAGAGGAAAGGAAGGCTCTCGCTAGACGTATTCCCAGGCACATTTGAAAATCCCCCTGCAGGCAGTTTCCACAAAGCAGATTATTTTGTGAATGCCCATGAGAGACTGTGTGATTAATTAATTAATTATTTTTTGAGATGGAGTCTCATTCTTTCACCCAGGCTGGAGTGCAGTGGCACCATCTTGGCTCATTGTACCCTCCGCCTCCCAGGTTCAAGCAATTCTCCTGCCTCAGCCTCCTGAGTAGCTGGGATTACAGGTGCTGCTACCACACCCAGCTAATTTTTGTATTTTTAGTAGAGACGGGGTTTCACCATATTGGCCGGGCTTGTCTCAAACTCTTGACCTCAGGTGATACAGCTGCCTCAGCCTCCCAAAGTGCTGGGATTACAGACCTAAGCCACTGTGCCTTGCTCCAGTGTCTGATTTAAGGGAACACCCAGGACACTTATTCATCAAATGACTTATTCCTTTGCCATATAATTGTCATATAACCCAACACATATGTCCATTTTGTGATTGGATATTTTTTTAAACTAGTCAAGTGCAGTGGCAAGAAGGGGGACAGAGTAGAACAAGGAGTTCAACCTGTAACTGACAGTGAGCAATCAACTGAAATAACACACTACCTTCGAACCAGCCCATGTGGTTGGATTTTTGAATCAAGCTTTTCTTTAGTAAGACTAATGCTATCAAGGAAAATCCACAGGGGTGAGGGCAGATCATAGATGTTCTATGTTGGTAGGACCAGCATCAAAGTGAAGGACTGCATGTGTAGCCTAGTCCATACTTTGGTTTACACAAATCTATGGGAACCATCACTACTGAAGGCCCTCATGGTGCTTGAATGCAACGGAAATGAGCTTCATCGTGTTGAATCAAGTGTTTGGCTTCAGAAAGTCAAGGCTTGGTGGCCACGCAGAATTCTGGCCTGGCTTCTAGAAGGGAGAGAGCTCCAGCTTTGGCTTAGCAAGGTTGTCAGCCTTGGGGTGCCTCAGCCAGAATGATTGTGACCACAGATCACAGAGACTTCAATCAGGTCAGTGTGGTAAAGATTGGAATCTAGGTTCAGCAGGCTCAGAAGACCACCTTGCACACAGCATTGGCTTCCTCGCTCCAGAAGTAAATGGTTCTCTGTAGGTTACATAAGGTTCATCTTGTCCAACAGCCCCAACCTGAAGGGTGAGCCCTGGGGGTTCAGTTCCTTCAGAGCCAAGTGTGGCTCACCATCTCACCTCTGCCTTATCCTGTTCCTCAGCAATGTTGGGAGTCTTCCTGGAGTGAGTCACCATGCATTCCACAAACAAGGCAGAAATGACAGTGGTGTTATTGCCCCACAGTTGGGTGGACTCCCCCAAGATCCAGGTGTGATCAGCCCTGGTCCTAGTGATAGACCAGCCCCTCTCCTACTACCCACGGAAGCTGCCTCATCATTGCCATCATCTGCTTTCTCAACAGGAGAGACTTGATACAGAAGGCATAGTCCCTGCTCTCAAAGAACCTGGGACAAGTTGGGGAGGTGCAGCTGAGTTGGTAAAGAACCCCTGGGTAGCATAGGAGAGTGAATTCACAGATTCTATAGACAAACCCCATACCCATACTTGGAAGAGTTGAGGAGTGACTGGTTGTCCCCCTGGGGCCAAGAGCTGCTGCCTCCCTCCCCTCCTCCTTCTTTTGCACAGCTTTATTGAGCATAATTGATATACAGTAAACTGCACACTTTAATGGATTTTTGACATACGTCTGCCCCGTGAAACCAACACCACAATCAACAATGACCATCTCCATCACTCATTTCCTTGTACCCATGGAAATCCCCCCTTGCTGCCCTCCTGCCCCACTCCCAGTCAACCACTGACCTGCTGTCAGTGACTATGGATTAGTTCACATATTCTAGAATTGTACACATGTAGAATCATACAGTATGTGCACTTTTTTGGGTCTGTCTTCTTTCACTCAGTGTCATTGTTTTAAGGCTCATCTACGTCATTGTATAAACAGTTTGTTCCTTTCTATTGCTGAGTAGTATTCCATTATATGAATATACTACAATTTGTTTATCCATTTGTCAATGGACTTTGAGTTCTTTCTAGTTTGGGGGCTATTACGAATAAAGTTGCTATGACTGTTCACATACAAGTGTTTGTGTGAATATATGCTTTTATTTCTCTTGGCAAAGTACCCACAAATCGAATGACTGGCGTATGTTCAACTTTTTTTTTTTTTGAGACGGAGTCTTGCTCTGTCGCCCAGGCTGGAGTGCAGTGGCGCGATCTCAGCTCACTGCAAGCTCCACATCCTGGGTTCACGTCATTCTCCTGCCTCAGCCTTCTGAGTAGCTGGGACTATAGGCGCCTGCCACCACGCCTGGCTAATTTTTGTATTTTTAGTAGAGACGGGGTTTCACCGTGTTAGCCAGGATGGTCTCGATCTCCTGACCTCGTGATCCACCCGCTTCGGCCTCCCAAAATGCTGGGATTACAGGCGTGAGCCACTGCGCCCAGCCATATGTTCAACTTTTAAAGAAACTGCCAACTGTTTTCCAAAGTGGTTGAACCATTTTCTATCCACACCAGCTGTTTATGAGAGTTGCAGCTGCTCTATATCCTTGTCAACACTAGGTATGGTCAGTCTTTTTAATTTAAGCCATTCTAGTGAGTGTGTGGTAGTATCTCATTGTAATTTTAATTTGTGCTTCTCTAATGACCAATGATGTTGAGCATCTTTTCATATGCTTACTTGCCATCCAAACATCTTGTTTGGTGAAGTGTCTCTTCAAATTTTTTACCCTTTTTATTGGTTTTGTTTTTGTATTTTGGGACAGTTTCCATCTGTCACCCAGGCTGGAGTGCAGTGGCACCATCTCAGCTCACTGCAACCTCTGCCTCTGGGTTCAAGTGATTCTCGTGCCTCAGCCTCCCAAGTAGCTGGGATTACAGGTGCTCACCACCACACCTGGCTAATTTTTGTATTTTTGGTAGAGATGGGGTTTCACCATGTTGGCCAGGCTGGCCTTGAACTCCTGACCTCAAGTGATCCACCCACCTCGGCCTCCCAAAGTGCTGGGACTACAGGTGTGAGCTACTGCACTTGGCCCATACTTCTTCATTTTTGTAGCAGTGCATTTTGAAGCACAAAAGTTTTAAATATTTTTTATTTTTATTTTATTTATTTTTTTACAGAAGCACAAATCCATGTATATTTATTGACTTTTCATTAGTTTAAATCCTTGAGGGGTACAGCATCACTCAGATTCTGTGTCCCCATGACAGGCTTCCTGCCTTAGCAGGAAGATTCCTTCGGAACTTGGCACGAAACATGCCACTGTTTCCATGGGCCTGAGTTACCTTTCCCCAGATTGCTCTGGTTTTGTTTTGTTTGCTGCCAGGAGTCACTGTGTTGTTCTTTGCTTTGTATACATAAGTGCATCTCTTGCCCAAATATAATTCTGTTTCATCTTAGGCATAATCACCTTCAATTTTAAGAAGAGCTGTGTGCTCCCTTTGGTTCTGGAGACTCCGCTTATACCCAGCAAAAATGGCCTTTGACCACAGCCTATTTTCTTTTAGACATATTTCCAGACATATTTTCTTTTAGAAGTCCTGTTCCCAGCAGGCCTCCACAGGATCCAAGATGACGGGAAGATATTTTTATTTTTTTTGAGATGGAGTCGTACTCTGTTGCCCAGGCTGGAGTGCAGTGGCATGATCTCAGCTCCAGAGTTCACTTAATTCTTGTGCCTCAGCTTCCTGAGTAGCTGAGATTACATATGCCTGCCACCACGCCCAGCTAATTTTTGTATTTTTAGTGGAGACAGGGTTTCACCATGTTGGCCAGGTTGGTCTTGAACTCCTGACCTCAAGTGATCCACCCACTCAGCCACCCAAAATGCTGGGATTACAGGCATGAGCCACTGTACCCGGCCCACAAAAGTTTTAAATATTGATGAAGATTGTATTGATTATCTTTACAGCTTGTGCTTTTTGTGTACTAGTTAGGAAATCTTTGCCAAATCCAAGGCCACAAAGAATTTCTCCTATGTTTGCTTCCGGTTGTTTTATAGATTTAGTTCTTACATTTAGGTCCGTGATTCATTTTGAGTTAATTGTTGTCTATGGTGTGAGGTAAGGGTCTAGGTTCAGCCATTTTCTTTTAAGATTCCTGGTGCTCTGAGTTAGTATTCTGCCCTCTCCCCACTAGACCTCTGTCTCCACCTCTTCATGAAGCTGCCATCTATTCCAGTCTCTGATGTCTCCTATAATGTATTCTTCAGCCTCTGACCTCCTGCTGTACACTCAAGCACTTGGTGGGGACAGAGACCCTTCTCACCCTGCTCTGGATGTCATGGAGCTTCATTTGGTCTTGATCACAGAGGCAAAGACTAGATGGCATACCTTTGAGGCCATTCTACTCTTGACGGCTGTTTATTTCTGGTGACAATTTGCCATCCCATGTATTCATCTGCAGCAGTAACAGCCAAGGGATATGGAAGTTGCCACAGGGAGAGAAAACTAACCAGATGTCAACTGGCCTGATACCTTATTGGCACATGCAGAGAACCCTGTGCACAAAAGGTATGCAGCCTTCCAGAGTGAGAGCAGATGTTATCTTCATTTTAGGAGTGAGAAAACTGGGGTTTCACAAGATCCAGTGGCCTGCTTAAGGTCACTCAACTGGCTTATCACAGAGGACCTGACTCCAGAACATGCCTCGACCTCTGGGCTGCACTGCCAGGCCCCTCCCTGGCTGTCACTGTTGTGGAAAGGCCTGGGCTCAGACCTCCTGCTCCCAGGCCAGAAGTCTCCACCCTGTAAATGCTGCAAGTTGCATGTGGAATTTTCCTACCACCAAGGCAAAATGCAGCCCCACATTCTTTTATGGTTTCAAAGGAAAGGAACTTCAATGGATGAGGAGTTTCAAAGGATGTATTTAAGTCTTGGGTGCAAGTCAAAGAACTGGGTTTGGGAGGGGCTGGTTGGCCCCTTTTCAAATGGATCCAGGCTTTATTTTTTTCTTCTGCCCTTTGTTGGGTCTAGAAAGGAAGTGCTCCTGGAGGGTTTGGGTGTCAGTTCACAGCACCAAGGCTGTGGAGGAGAGGAAGTAAAGGCTGCCTGGATGTACCTTCCTTCAGTTCTGCCTGCAGCAGGCCCTCCACAATGTCTTGCTGACCCCTTCAGGACCCAAGTTGCTTAACCTGGCCAATTTCCAACCTTTTTCCCAGCCTTTTCATTCAGGCCTCTGTCCATCCAGCCAGGGTGGACACCCACACCCTTTACCAGGTGCATACCCTTCTCCTAGCCCTCAGTTCTGCATGCACGAATGCCCTTCCTCTCAGGGGACCAAGACTCAGCTTGGATCCCAATTTCTGTGAGGTGGGCAGGCCTGTTTCCTGCCCTGTCACCCCTCAGGCTTGGCCACCCTTCCATGCGCTAAGCCTGTCTCCAAGACTCAGTCTTGCAAAACCTCTTCACTTGTGGCCTGAAACTGGTAATTAAGCATCATCTCATTTCCCTCTGCATAGCTTTCCCATGTGTCTTATCTTCCCACTTAAATTGTAAACTCCTCCTGGGCACAGACAGGTCTGACTCTTCCTCATTCCATCATATCTCCTCTGCATCTGGCATCCTCCACACCGCCCAAATCTATATGGATTGTTGTTGTTGTTGTTGTTGTTGTTTTTGAGACAGAGTCTTGCTCTGTCACCCAGGCTGGAGTGCAGTGACGTGATCTTGGCTTACTGCAACCTCTGCCTCCCGGGTTCAAGTGATTCTCATGCCTCAGCCTCCCAAGTAGCTGAGACTACCGGTGAGCACCACCACGCCTGGCTAATTTTTTGTATTTTTAGTACAGATAGGATTTTGCCATGTTGCCCAGGCTGATCTCGAACTCCTGAGCTCAGACAATCCACCCGCCTTGACCTCCCAAAGTGCCGGGATTACAGGTGTGAGCCACTGCGCCCGGCCAGTATGGATGGTTTCAGTGTGATTTGCCCAGGTCCAAGTTTTGGCAGGAGAAGGTGGGAGGTTTGCAAGCTGCAGTTTACAGTTTTCCTATAAGTTCTGGGAGGAACACTGATAGTGAGATGCATGCCCCTGTCAGGGATGGAGGCTTGGGGTTAATAAAGCTGGCGTTCATTTCTGAAGGTAAGAGAAATAAGAACATCCACCGAAAAGAGGTCCTGAGCTCAGAGCTTACACCTCCTGGGAGCACCTCTGCCCACGAGAATGTCTCCATTGCACCATAGGCAGAAAGGGTATGTGGCTGGGATGATTACACAGCACATGCACAAATGCCCCATGTGCCAAGCTCCATAAAACATGCCACATCCTCCAAGCTGTGCTGCTCAGGAAAGGATCTGTTTGTGTGCAGCTTCTACCTGTCTGCGTGAACTGGATTGAAAGAATTCAGAAAACATGCATGCCATGCACAGTACGGGGCACTTCTGAGGAGCTGAGAATGAACCAGGCTTGGTCTTGGCTCCCAGTTAACTTGCTGCCCACTAGAGAAGGTGACACATGAACACGCTTGAGTGTGATGCAAGGCTCTGACAATCATTAAAGGAAGGAGATCTTCCCTGGGGAGGAGACATTTAGGACAAGACTTCTGGAAGGGTAGAGATGAGAGAAGGAAATTTCAGGAGGAGGAATGTGTGTGAGCAAAGGTAGGGAGTAGGGATCAACCAGGGCATGCTCAGGGGACAACAAATGGCCTGTGTTGCCTAATATAGGTGAATATAGGGATGGTGAGGCTAAGATATTGGCTTGGGACCAATTTATCAACATCCTTGAAAGCCAGCTTAATGCTTTATGGGCATGACCTCTCTGAGTCAGACATGCAGATCTAGCTTTGCTGCTTCATAGATGGACAACCTTGGGCAAGTTTGTTCCTCTCCCAAAGCCTCGGTTTCCTCATCAGTAAAACCAACTCAAGGGGTAGCTGTAAGGAGTAAGTGAAGATATTGCCTGTGATGTGCACAGTAGGTGCCTGCATACAGTAAGTGCCCAACAGATAATCATTGTTAATGTTGTCTGTTCAGACTCTGTTGGCCTTCTCATAGGATGGATCATTTCTGAGCCAAATAGCAGCAATGCCTCAGCAGCCTTAAAGGGTGGATCAAAAGAGTCAGGTGGTGTCAGGAAGACCAGGTGTGAGGCTGTTGCAAAGGCCCAGGTGAGAGCTTAAAAGTTCAGAACCCAGGCACCAGCAGAACTGGGGTAAAGAGGAAAGGGGATGTGGGTCAACAGTACTGACAAGTATCGAACTTCAAGACAGGGTTAGGCAAAACCCAGGTGACTGTGACAGAAGTACAGACACTTAAGAGGGCCACACATAGCCATTAGCTCATTCCCCAGGATAAGCCCCTGCCGTAGTCTGAGTCTCTGGCCTCAGGGATCCCAGCATCGTGGGGGGAGCAGAGGAAGGGGTGGGTGTGAAGCCTGGTGGTGCTTGGACAGGTACAGTAGACAAGTAGTGCTGGGGGCTGTGTCAGGAGATAATTGGGGTACTCTAGGGGTAGGAGACAGTTGGGGTACTCTAGGGGTAGGGGACAACTTTCCAAAGCTCCATGGAACAGGGAACAAGGCCCAGCTCTGTCACACACGAACTATGTGATCCTGAATCCACTATCCTATTTTGTGCCATTTTTCTCTCTTTTTCTTGTTTATTTTTCTTTTGCATTATTTTTTTTTATTATCTTTTTTCTCCCCTACAAATTGAAAGTTATACATGGTGTTTCTTTTTCTTTTCTTTTTTTTTTTTTTTAGTGGCTGCCCTGGAAATTACCACATGCCTACTTATCAAAGTCTAAAGTTACTCAATCACTTTACCTTCCTCTTCAGTCATGCAAGACCTTAAAGCATTTTAACTGTTTCCCCCCCATCTTGACTCTGTGTACTTTCGTTCTCTCTCGTTTTGTTGTAACTTCAGAAAACCTTAGAATGATTATTATATTATATAGTCCATGTTTGCCTAGCTCTACCCACGTATTTACCAGTTTCATAGCTCCTCATACCTTCTTGCGTCCTAGATCTTCCATCTGGGATCACTTTCCTTCCACCTAATGTACATCCTTTAGAATATCGTTTAATAAGAGTTCCCTAATTATAAATTCTCAGTTTTTGTTTTTCTGACAATGTGTTTGTTTGGTGCTCATTTGTGGAAGATATTTTCACTGGATAAAGAATTCTAGGGTGTCAGGTCATCCCTCCCTACCTTTCTATGTGGAGGTTGACAAATCAGCTGTTAGTCTAAGGTATACTGACATTTTCCCTCTGGTTTTCTCTCTCTCTCTCTCTCATATGTGAGTGATGTGTGTGTATTCTGCAATTTACGATACACATTTAAATATGTATTTCTTTCTTTTCTTCTTTTTAAAAAATCCTGCTAGGAATTCCTTAGGATTCTTAACATCTGTGAATGGTGTGTCTTATCAATTCTGGAAAAATTCTCAGCCAATATCTCTTCACATATTGCCTCTCTCCATTCTCCCTCTCCTTTCCTCCTAAAACTCCCACTAATCATAGGCTGATCTCTTCCACGTCTCTTAACTTTTCTTCCATATATTTTGTCTTTTGGTCTCTCTGTGCTGTTTTCCATTGCTTTTTTCTTTTTGAGACAGAGTCTCGCTCTGTTGCCCAGGCTGGAGTGCAGTGGCGTGATCTTGGTTCACTGCAACCTCTGCCTCCCAGGTTCAAGTGATTCTCATGCCTCAGCCTCCCTAGTAGCTGGGATTACAAGCCCACACCACCACGCCTGGCTAATTTTTTTTTTTTTTTGAGACAAAGTCTCTGTCTCCCAGGCTGGAATGCAGCAGTGCGGTCTCAGCTCACTGCAACCTCCACCTCCCAGGTTCAAGTCATTCTCCTGCCTCAGCCTCCCAAGTAGCTAGGATTACAGGTGCCTGCCACCACATCCAGCTAGTTTTTGTATTTTTAGTGGAGACAGAGTTTTACCACGTTGGCCAGGCTGGTCTCAAACTCCTGACCTCAAGTGGTCTGCCTACCTTGTGCTCCCAAAGTGCTGGGATTACAGGCGTGAGCCACCACTCCTGGCCTCCACTGCTTTTTTCTAAACCATCTGCCAGCTCACAAACTCTCTTCCACTGCATTTTAAAATTTCATTTATAATATATTTTTCACCTCTGAAAAATATACCCCTTTCTCAACTCTGCTGAAAATTTGCTTCCTTCTCAAATCTGTTAGGTCACTCTTTATAGTTTCCTACTCCCTACAGGTATTTTCAAGCTTGTCTTTTATTTTGTTACACATGTTAAGTATGTTTTCTAATTGATGCTGGATAATTCCATGATCTGAAGTTGTTGTAGGTCTATGTCTGCTGTCTGTTGTTTCTGCTGATTCTCAGTGTTTCCTTGTGTCGCTGGCTTATTTGGGGCTTATATACCACTGAGTATATTTGAAAACTTATTGGTGGGTACTTCTTGAGGCCTAGGATGAATATGCCTCTCTCCAGAGAGGATTGATGGGTCCCTCTGCCAGGTGACAGGGGCATTAGCAGTCCAGGGGTACTTTTTTTTTTTTTTTTTTGAGACAGGGTCTTGCTCTGTTGCCCAGGCTGCAGTGCAGTGGCACAATCTCAGCTCACTGCAGCCTCTGCCTCCTGGGTTCAAACGATTCTTCTACCTCAGCCTCCTGAGTAGCTGGGATTACAGACACATGCCACCACGCCCGACTAATTTTTATATTTTTGGTAAAGACGGAGTTTCACCATGTTGGCCAGGCTGGTCTTGAACTTCTGGCCTCAAATGATCTGCCCACCTTGGCCTCCCAAAGTGCTGGGATTACAGGCATGAACCACCACACCCGGCCCCAAGGGTACTTTAAATTCATGAGCAGAGGTTTTATGAATCACCCAAATGACGTGAACTTGGGCCGCCAATCTAAGTGATGGCCAGCTTGTGGTTACATCTCAGTGACATCTCCTCCCCTCTTCTCTTGCATTCCCAAGGTAGGGAGACCTGTTAGGGTGCCAGCTTAAACTAGGAGAGCCTCCTGATAGATTCCCCACTGGGGACAGGCCCTGAGTTTTGACATTTATCACACTGGCCCACAAGATCATTAATACTGAGGTTCTTGGCTGGGCGCGGTGGCTCACGACTGTAATCCTAGCATTTTGGGAGGCCGAGGTGGGTGGATCACTTGAGGCCAGGAGTTCGAGACCAGCCTGGGCAATATGGTGAAACCCTGTCTCTACTAAAAATACAAAGCCGGGCATGGTGGCATGTGCCTGTAATCCCAGCTACTCAGGAGGCTGAGGCATGAGAATTGTTTGAACCTGGGAGGTCGAGGTTGCAGTGAACTGAGATCGTGCCACTGCACTCCAGCCTGAGCAACAGAGCAAGACTCCATATCAAACAACAACAACAACAACAAAAACCTGAGGTTCTCACTTGCATATCAGCAAACACCCACATAGCCAAAATGACTTCAGTGCTTCCTACTTGTCTAGGTTCTTACCTCTCCTTAGATTCTGACCTTATTCCTTTTTCTCTTGCCAGTTCTTCATTGCTTTTAACAAGGTGTTTCTCATGTTTTATCCAGCATTTTTGGTTGTTTTCAACAATTATATCCTGTAAAACAGAGCTTGGCAGATCTTGCTGTGTGACCTCAAATAGGTCACTTCCCCTCTCTGGACCTCAGCCTTGCCTACCTCATGGCATGGTTGGGAGGATTAAATGAGGAAATGAAGGTAAAGGGGCTAGCACAGTGCTCAGCACATAGGGCACTCAATGAACATGAGTTCTCTTCCCTCTTACTGCCTGGTGGGGCTGGGTCCTTGGGTTAAAACAGAAACCTAGTCATCCAATCCGGCCTAAGGTCTGGGTTACAGCAGCAGCTGAGGTTCGAGTGCCAATGCCCAGAGTTCTTCATCCTTTTTCAACTCCTGAGGTACCAGCTAAATGTTTGCTCCTGGAGATGGGAGTCCTGTAGCTCAACCAAGCTGGGCCAGATGCCAATGGCAGGGGAGGCATATGATCAACAGTACCAGTGCCGGGGAGCAGGAAGGGCCCCTGGGGGAGCCTAGACCCATGGCCTCTGCACCGCAGCATCCCTGGTAGTGCCGCCATTTGGCTTGTGAGGGTGGCTTAACCGCAAGTGGCTTGGGGTAGCCTGGCTTGTGAGCCAGGCCTCTAGGGAAAACCCTCCTGCTTGGATCTAGAAGCCAGTGGTATGTGTCCATCCTGGAGGGAACAGCTTCCCAGACCAGAAAGCTAGGGTGCTCCTCTACACTGTGGGGAGCTAGAATAAGGGTCTCCTGGGAGCAGTGCAGGCTTTTCCCAGAGTCAGTTCTAACCTCTCCATCGCCTCCATTACAGTCCCCCACCTGGCCACCCACCACCTGGCCAGGGTCACCATAGCCCTCCCTGACACCAGAGGGTTTTGTTTGTTTGGTTGTTTGTTTTTGAGATGGAGTCTCGCTCTGTTGCCCAGGCTGAGGTGCAGTGGCACGATCTCGGCTTACTGCAACCTCTGCCTCCCCGGTTCAAGTGATTCTCCTCCTGCCTCAGCCTCCTGAGTAGCTGGGATTACAGGCGCAGGCCACCACGCCCAGCTAATTTTTGTATTTTAGTAGGGATGGGGTTCCACCATGTTGGCCAGGCTGGTCTCGAACTCCTAACCTCAAGTGATCTGCCCGCCTCGGCCTCCCAAAGTGTTGGGATTACAGGCATAAGCCACCACACCTGACCCATCAGAGGGTTTTAATGAGAGAATGTGGATGCCATTCTCTCCCCAGCAAAGGTTCCCAACACTCAGGGTCAGCTGGCACTGCAGCCTCCTGTCCCCTCAGCCTCATTTGGTATTGGTTAGGGAGCCTCCTGTCCTTCCCTGAGCTTACTGCAGTCATTTCTGTCCCCATGGCCCTTACACGAGATCCCTGGAAGGTGAGGTCTGGCCAGGCAGGCTGGGCATGTCCACTCTAACAGTGTACATCGGAAGTTCCCAGTCCAGAGAAGTCCTTCTAGGTTTCAGAATCAGGTTGGGACGAGGAGCAGGTTGGAAAACACTGTATTGGCCACAGAGCAGCCCAGGTCTAGAAGAATGAAAAGTCCTCTGATCCTAAATCATTAGAGAATATATTATAGAATGAAGCCATTTTCTAATCAAATGCAGCACTTTGGCCATTTTACCTGTATACATGCATAGATGAATTTTTTTTTTTGAGACAGAGTTTTGCTCTTGTTGCCCAGGCTGGAGTGCAATGGCACGATCGCGGCTCACTGCAACCTCTGCCTCCCGGGTTCAAGTGATTCTTCTGCCCCAGCCTCCAAGTAGCTGGGATTGCAGGTGCTTGCCACCATGCCCAGCTAATTTGTGTGTGTGTGTGTGTGTGTGTGTGTGTGTGTGTGTGTGTGTGTGTATTTTTAGTAGAGATGGGGTTTCAACATGTTGGCCAGGCTGGTCTTGAACTCCTGACCTCAGGTGATCTGCCCTCCTTGGCCGCACAGATGAATTTTTAAACAAGCTCATCCAGATGGTGAAAAAAGGCACATGCCCTTGCCAAATGAAAAATGAGATTCAAATGTGGATTAAATATATCAATTAAGAAGTCCCAATCCCTGGCCTGCTGCAGTTATATCCTTCAGAGACCGCAACCATTCTGGGAAGCTTCAACTACATCCTAATTACCCAGTGGGAAATCAGTGTGTCTTCGGAGGAAAATATTTCTAAGGGCTTTTAGCATGAGCTGTCTCCTCCCTACAGAGGCAGAGGGAGGAGAATTAGGCCAGTGCCAGACTCAGAGGCACACATTCAGGTATCAAGAGGCAAACATCACTGCATCTTTTTTAAATCTGGGAATTTCTCTGGAATTCTTTGAATTCCCATAGCAAAGTTGGTATTTCTTTTAAGGCACTTCTTATCTTACATCATAAGATGTTTTCTGAGATTCATTCATGTTGTTTCTTTGCCCCGGACTGCCCCTCCTCCCTTTGTCAGCCAGGCAAAGCTTTGTTTATTATTCAAGAGACTGTTCAAATGGCGCCTCCCCACAAAGCCTGTCCTGACCCTTGGCACTCCCAACAGAAAGACCAGCTCACTGAATTCTGCTGAAGAGTCAGCTATGAATGAGAATCAGATAAAACAGGTGCTATTCTCACCTTCTTCCTGTACACCTGTTCTGGAACATTCTTCCAGCAGTGCATAAAGCACTCTGCATTGTGTCTGCCTCTTCGTGCCTCTATGGGGCTGTGAGCTCTTTGAGAGAAGTCCTGAGACCTCCACTCCTTACACTCACTCCACCCACTCTCCATGTCCCCAGGGACCCTTGCTGGGCTTGGCTCTGCAGGCTGTGGCAGTCAATGAGCCTCTGAGCAAGCCTCCCTCCGGTAGGGTATTCATCTACCCTCCACAAGGCATCTAGTACAGGGCTCTGCATGCAGCAGCTACCTTAAACACACTGAAATGCAAAAAGAAAACGGACTTTATTTTAGATCCTCTGCAATGGAGGATGCCGAGAGCCTTAGCAACTTTCCTAAGCTAAAATCTGTGGGCTTCAAAGTGAGTTTCTAGGACTTCACTTTGGGGTGCCACCTTGAGAAATTTTAAGGCAATGTGACATTAGGGGGCCTATCCCCCAAAAAGGTGCCAAGAGGTACCTTCTAGAAGAGGCTGAAATTTGAGGAGCCCTTTGGTGGGAAACAAGTTACTAACCCAGCTGGGAAGAGATCTGAGAACAACCAGCTCACGGCTGGCTCTGCTCAAGGATGAACAAGGCAAAGAGCCCCCGTGGGTGTCACCTGGGTTTTGAAAGAAGTGTTGCATAAATGATTGCCTGCCTGTGGCATCAGGAAATCATTTGACCATCAATCAACAGCACATCTACCTCCAGCCCAGGCCTATTCCCCTGGGACAGTGCCTCTGGCTCTTGGCTGCTCCTCCCCGCAAATACGCTGCTATGTGCAAAGACTTTTGGCCCTTGGTACACATGTGCCTCTAGCTACCAACATAGCAGCTTGCGGGGCATTATTTTGGGGCATTATTCTCCTAGATTTGATCCCCAAAGACTGATTCCCCCTGGGCTTCCTATACTTGTCCTCTGCACTGTTCCCTGATTGATCTAGGCAGAGTAGGAGTTCTCACCCGCCTGTATGACCCAGCTCCCCCAAGAAAGACCAGCTCATCTAAGGGTGGAGCTGAACGGGAAGGACAAGGCCATGGGGCTGGGTAGGGAAAGAGTCTCCCTTGCACAGTTATCAGGCCAGGGACCTGCTCAGGACCCCTGAACAGTGTCTCGTGTGTAATGTCAGCACTTTGGGAGGCTGAGCGGGGAGGATCAGGTCAGGAGTTCTAGACCAGCCTGGGCAACAAAACGAGACCCCATCTCTACAAAACTTCACAAAAGTAGGCGTGGTGGCACACGCCTGCAGTCCCAGCTACTCAAGATGCTGAGGTGAGAGGATCGCTTGAGCTCAGGAGTTTGAGGCTGCAGTGAGCTAAGATCACCCCACCGCACTGTAGCCTGGGCAACAGAACAATATCCCGTCTCTAAAAACAAACAAAAAAAAAACAGCTTTATTAAGGTATAGTTGAAATATGTAAACAGCACATACTTAAAAAGTACAATCTGATGAATTTTAACATATGTATGCATACACCTGTGAAACTGCTACCACCGTCAAGATAATGAACACATCCATCAACTCTAGAAGTTTCCTCCTGTCCCTTTGTGATCTCTCCCTCCCATCTCCACCGTCTCCAGGCAACCACCCATCTGCTGCTCTCTGTTACTGTAGATGAGTTAGCATTTTCTGAATTTTAAATAAATGGAATTATCTACTATGTACTATTTTTGTTTGTTCTTTCATTCAGTGTAATTATTTTGAGATTCATCCTTGCTGTGTATGTTAATAGTTAATTTCTTCTCATTGCTAAGCAGTATTCCATTGTATAGATTATACCACAATTTGTTAACTCTTCACTTGTTGATGGATATTTGGGTTGATTCCAGTTTGGGGTCATTACAAATAAAGTTGCCATGAATGTTCATATGCAAGGGTCTGTGTGAATATATGCTTTTATATCCCTTGGGTAAATACCTAGTAGTGAAGGCTGGGAGTGGTGGCTCATGCCTATAATCCCAGCACTTTGGGAGGCAGAGGTGGGAGGATCTCTTGAGGCCAGGAGTTCCAGACCAGCCTGGGCAACACAGTGAGACCACTTCTCTACAAAATATTTAAAAATTAGCTGTACATGGTGGCATGAGCCTGTAGTCCTAGCTGCTCAGGAGGCTGAGGCAGGAGGATTGCTTGAGCCCAGGAGTTCGAGGCTGTAGTAAGTTATGATTGTACCACTGCACTGTAGCCTGGACGGCAGAGCAAGACCCTGTCTCAGTCAGTCAATTAATCAATCATTCAGTATCTAGGAGTGGAATGGCTGGGTCATGTAATAGATATGTTTAATGTTTTGTTGTTGTTGTTCTTTAGGCCAATACAGCAGAATAGAAATATTGAACTTTTTTTTTTTTTGAGACGGCGTCTCGCCCTGTCACCCAGGTTGAAGTGCAATGGCGCGATCTCGGCTCACTGCAATCTCCGCCTCCCAGGTTCAAGCGATTCTCCTGCCTCAGCCTCCTGAGTAGCTGAGATTGCACGCGTGTGCCACCGCATCCGGGAAAATATTTAACTTTTAAAGAAACTGCTGAAGTACCTTCTAAAGCAGTCAATTTGCCATTCCCATCAGCACGTATGAGGCTTCCGCATAGCCTTTCTTGGCTGGCTACAAACTACTGCAGAAGCTTCAGAACTGAGTCTCCCATTGGGTTTACCTGGCTGGTGACTACAATCAAAGCCCTGAGGCCTGCACTCCCTGGGCCCCAGACAAAGAGGGAGGGGTGTCCTAGAAATACTTCCTGAAGACAGTGTCAGGAATCTGCATTCTCTAAGGAAGCTTCTTGGCCCCAGGACTGCCCCAGGGGTGGGAAATATTGAGCAGGACCCAAGGGGCCCTCTAGTTCAGCATTGGAAAAAAATCAGTCTGCACCTGAAGAGGCCACAGTCCCATATTACAGCCCAACTCTCATGAAACTCACTTTTGCATAACTAAGTATCTGAGCTGGTGTCAGGGCCCCCAAAAGCAGTCATGGTCGCTGGCTCGGAGACCTGTTCCAGGGAGGTGGTCCCCCAGTAGACTGCCCAGGAAGGACCTGAAGAACTGAGGGCCCTAGAGTCCTGAGGACCCTCCTGGGTGGAAGGATACTGATCTAGGCCTATTCCCCACTGGAAGGAGCTATGGGGCAGCACCCAGGACTAGAGGACAACGTCCATGTACCTACCCATTACTGCTGGGGCCTGGCCTTTCCAGCTGGCCCTGCTTGTGGCTCAGGATCCCTGATGTTAGGAGGTGGTACAATCTTTAGGGTGTGAGCCCCTCCAGAGTCTGGGGTGTGCTATGCATTTATCCATCCATTCATTCATCAACATTTATCAATGTCTCCTAGGAGCCAGAGATGACTCAGGCAGGTTGGATCCAGCTGTGAAGCCTCCCATTCCCTTCCAAGGGATTTAGACAGTATTTAACAAGAGGGACACTTGTTAAATACTGTCCAGGGTTTTTCTTTTTTCTTTTTCTTTTTCTTTTTTTTTTTTTAAAGAGACAGGGTCTTATGTTGCCCAGGCTGGTCTGGAACTCCTGGCCTCAAGCAATCCCCCTGCCTTGCCCTCCCAAAGGGCTGGGATTATAGGTGTGAGCCACCATCTATGCCAGCCAAGGTTTGTGTTTTAGAAAGATCCCTGGCAGGCAATATGGAGAGTGATTTAGAGCCCAGGGAGCTTATTAGGAGGAGATGAGGGAGGGTCTACCTGGGCAGTGTGTCAGGAGGACAGGGAAGGACAGATGTGGGGTGAGGGCAGAGGACAGTCAGCACATCGGTGCCGCCAACCCTTTCCTCTCATGGCTTCAGCAATGCTGCTCTCACCGGTTCCCACCACACACTGTGTGCGTAAATAGATGGAGGGGTGGTGGGAGGGATGGGGGATGGGTGTTTGGGCTCAGGGGCGAATCTTGGACCGAGCACTGTGAGGTGACGGTGAGGCCAAGGCTTGCATCTCCCCACCCACCTGTCCACTGCCATTGTGGAGCAGCCAGTGTGGAACAGCCAGTGTGAAGCAGCCAGGTGCGGGTGGGGACTGCAGGTGTCCTCCCCAGTCCAGCAGGAAACCACTGACTCATGTGTGACAGCTCTCAGCCTGGATGGGCTCCTGGAGGCTGTTAGTCACCTGTGAAACAAGGGCACGTGATCCCTTCTTGCCCTGAATTCCTCAGGCTGTGGACTCCCTGGGACCACAAGTTTGAACTTCTAGGAAAGAAGGGACTCAGGTTTTTTTGGAGACCCCCATCCTCCGGGGCAGGAGGGGAGGGGAGAGGAAACCCAAGCCTGGTGAGGAGGTTAAAAGTTTGAACTTGATCCCTGCCAAGGAGGAGTTGGGTCTCAGCTGTGATCACTGAGCCTTTGCATCCTGTAACCTTTTTCTGGTTACGCATGGCAAGTACAGCACTGGCTAGGCACGTTTCTGTCGTTTACACTGATCCACAGAAGCCTCTGTCCACAGACGACCTCAAAATGGCATTCACCGTAAGCAGAGTTCACCTTCAAAACACTAGGTGAGTCCAGGGGGGCAGCGAAGAAGAGGCCGAAGGAGCAGTGGGGCAGGGGTCGCGGGTCTCTGTGGTGTGGAGGGGGCAGCGCCGGGAATGTGCAGGGAAGCCTGGAGGCCTGGGTCCCAAGCCCCTGTGCCAATTGCTGGGGGCCCACGAGACTCACTCCACCTTGCTGAGCTGATTCTGGACCCTGATCACAAGGGACTGCAAATCCGTGTTCTCGTGCCTTCAATCTGGGCCTGCCAGTGTTGAGACACGGCACAGACCCTCTGAGTTGGCTTTGGGAAGATAGATGGAAGCCATTCCCTCTTGCTTCTCCGGTGCAGGCTGCAACTCGTCAGCCAGTTGATACCAAGTGTTTACAGTGCATGAATCTCGACCCGAGATCTACAACAGGCCAGCTGGGAGAATTTCATTTGATTGTGAGGAATGTGATTATTTGGCCATTGGCTCCTGGCCTGTGAGCCACTCATGAGTCTTTTGAACCATCCGGGGTTTCAGTCTCAGTGTTTCCAAAAGCTGGGAGGGCACTTAGACACGTCCACCGAAACCTTTATTTGATATATGAAATGGAGATCCCGAGGGGAGGAACAGCCACCGAGGCCCTGGCTAGAAGTGGTCAAGCTTGTCCGCATGGGCTCCGAGGGCTCCCAGGGACCGCAACACTTCAGCCTTCTAGGCCACACTGCAGGGTACACCCAGTGGTCGCTGCCCTGGTCACTGCCACCTCCTTGGCCTGTTCCTTGCCCTGTGGCACCACCAGTGGGGCCCTCCTCCCCTTGCCCATAAAATTCCTGAAAGAAGAGAGCCTGCCCGGTCAGGCCTGGTGGATGGACAAGGCCTTCATGTTAGCCAGGCTCCCGCAGCAGTAGCAGCCACAGGGTTGGGGTGGGGGGAACTGTGCAGGTGCAGGAGTCCAGGCTCAGATAACAAAGGTGGGGAGTCCAAGGCCAGAGTGGAGGCAGAGGCCTTGGCTGTGCCCCAGTGCCAGGAGATAAGGTTTGTGAGGAGCTGGGCTGTGCCTGGCACAGGGTGGGGAGCTGTGGGTGCAGCTGCTATTCTCAGTCCAGGGCACTCCCCTGGGGCTTTGACAGTGAAGACTGGAGCCAGGCACTGAATAGGGGGGCAGCCTGAGGAATCTGGGGTGGAGGCTCAGCGAGGAGGTGTTTGGCCACAGGCCAGATGGTCAGGCTGGGGATCCCTGAACCTGGAGTACAGAGTCCTGCCAGCAACCCAGGTGGAGCCAGTGGGGTGCCCCTCATACCTCCTGCAGCCCTGCTGGGAGGTCCCCCGGGATGGCTGCCACCTGCCTCAGGGGCAGAGGATGCGGGGGGAACTGGGTGGGGTGTGCCCTGAGGAGGGAGGCTGTGATCTTTGTGTGTATTTGTGCAGCAAACACTCCCCCAGAGCCCCTGGCACCATCTGGGAGTTGCAGATGGGGGGTGCATGGCCCGGGGGTGGTGTGGCCCTTCCCTGAGGCTCAGTCACTCCCTCAAAGATCCTCTGGGCTTTCCTCTGTGTCCTCCAGGTGCTACCTGGGCCCTGTATGGAGGGCTGCATGCCCCTACAGAGCCATGGAAAGTGGCCAGACAGATGGGCCCTCAGCCCCCAGGCCTCCGCTGGCCCACAGTGGAGGGAGGGTGTCCTGGGGTTCCAGTGTGTCAGGGAAAGGAGCAGATTGAATGAGCCACTGCCCCTGGCCTTCTTGATGGCCACCAAGCACTTCCAGCGTCAAACCTGGGTGAAGCTGGGGCCTCACTGGGGTACCGCTCAGGGCTGTGGTCAATGTCAGACACAGGACAGTGGGGGAAGGGTGAGAAACCTGAGTGTGGCCCTCTCTGGATGGTGGGGTGAAGCCTGGGGCCCAACTACCTGCAGCCTCCCTTGGGGCTCTTGCCAGCAGGAGCTGGGAGGTGGGACAGGGTTACAGGACCTGATAATGAGTCACTGGGGAGCCCACATTGGGTGCAGAGGCAGACACTCCCCCTTTTTGTGAAGCCCCAGCCATTCAATGGGGCAGCACCCCTCTCCTGACAGATTTGGAGTAGAGCTCATGCGAGGCAGCACAGCACCTTTGGCATGGGCCTTTGGCATGGGCAGCTCCACCCAATTGCTTACTATAGAAGAAGGCCCACTCCTGGTACTACAAGTCGATCTGTGCCCCAAGAGGGGCCACTATGGATGGTCAGAGGAATTCTCAGCACCTGGTACTGCCTGAACCGGGTGTCACCCAGCAGCTGGCCCATCACAGGTGAGGGACTGAGCGTGGAGGGGTGGTGGGCACCACTCATGCTGAGCACAGTGGGGGTCCTGGGACAGCCCTGGGCCTGCAGCCTGCCCTCACAGAGGTCTCATGGTGGCCTGGGAGCTCCCAGCATCCCAGGGGATGGGCGTCTGTATCTGGACCGCTTGCCACAGGATTAACTGGTGCTAAAACACAGCCATTCAACAGCATTAGTCATTGGGGAAATTGAAATGAAAACCACGAGGCGCTGTCCCTATACCAGATGTGCCCCTCACAGCTCTGATCACAGAGCTGGGTGGTGGTGGAGGAGTCAAAGTCCTGGGCTCACTTATGTGTTCAACTTCTTGCTAGGTGGCTCTTTCTCTGCTCAGGAGGTGTCTGTGTCTGCCCAGGTGAGACAGGAGTCGCCTTGTGTATTAGTCCGTTCTCATACTGTTAATAAAGACATACTGCTATGAGGAAATACCTGAGACTGGGTAATTTATAAAGAAAAAGAGGTTTAATGGATTCACAGTTCCACATGGCTGGTAAGGCCTCACAATCATGGTGAAAGGTGAAGGAGGAGCAAAGGCACGTTTTACATGGCAGCATGCAAGAGACCGTGTGCAGGGGAACTGCCCTTTATAAAACCATCAGATCTCATGAGACTTGTTCACTATCATAAGAACAGCACAGGAAAAAGCTGCCCCCATGATTTAATTACCTCCCACTGGGTCTCTCCCATGACACGTGGGATTGTGAGAACTACAATTCAAGATGAGATTTGGGTAGGGACACAGCCAAACCATACCACCATGGTTTTCCTGGTGAGAATTCAGAAGTGAGAAATCCCAGGATAAATTCCATGTTACATAGGATGTATAATTCCATGTTACATAGGATGTGTAATCCCATGTTACATAGGACATATAATTATTGATCACACATAGTCAAATCATGTAATGCAGGAAAAACAAATAGACCAGAGCTATGTGTGTCAAGATGGGCACATCTCAAAATACAATGTCAAGAGAACAAGTGACAAGATGAACATATATGACACCATTTGTAGATGTTTTAAAAACACAAAATAGTACTGTATGGGATTATGAATATAAACTTAGGTTGTAAAACAAAAAAACAGGAACAAGAAACATACATACTAACTTCTCAGTTAATAGGGTATCTAAGAAAAATTTTTTTAAAAAAAGAAAACAGAAAGATAAATGCTAACTTTAGAACTTGGTTAGCTCTGGGGAGGACATTAGCAAAACAAAACAAAACAAACAAAAACAAAAAAACCAAAAAGCAAATATTATGGCAAAATGTTAACACTTGTTAAGTCTAAGATGTCTGAGTTAAATTATGGGGGTGTATTGTATATTGTTTTCTGTAATTTTGCTTGAAGTATTTCATATCTTAAAAACAGGCCAAAATGAACCTTAAGAACACTATGCCAAGTGTGTAATCCCAGCTACTTGGGAGGCTGAGGCAGGAGAATTGATTGAACCTGGGAGGCGGAGGTTGCAGTGAGCCAAGATCATGCCATTGCACTCCAGCCTGGGCAGCAAGAGTGAAACTCCGTCTCAAAAAACAAAGCAAACGAAGCAAAACAAAAAAAGGCTGGGCATGGTGGCTCTCGCCTGTAATCCCAGCACTTTGGGAGGCCGAGTGGGTGGATCACCTGTGGTCAGGAGTTCGAGACCAGCATGGCCAACATGGTGAAACCCCATCTCTACTAAAAATACAAAAATTAGGCAGAGCATGGTGGCTCATGCCTGTAATCTTAGCACTTTGGGAGGCCGGGGTGGGCGGATCACAAGATCAGGAGATCAAGACCATCCTGGCTAACATGGTGAAACCCTGTCTCTACTAAAAAATACAAAAAAAAATTAGCCAGGAGTGGTGGTGGGCACCTGTAGTCCCACCTACTCGGGAGGCTGAGGCAGGAGAATGGTGTGAACCTGGAAGGCAGAGCTTGCAGTGAGCCAAGATTGCGCCACTGCATTCCAGCCTGGGTGACAGAGCAAGACTCCGTCTAAAAAAAAAAAAAAATAGCTGGGCATGGTGGTGCATGCCTGCAGTCCCAGCTACTCAGGAGGCTGAGGCAGGAGAATTGCTTGAACCTGAGGGGCAGAGGTTGCAGTGAGCTGAGATCATGCCATTGCACTCCAGCCTGGGCAAAAAGAGCAAAACTCTGTCTCAAAAAAACAAACAAAAAAAAGAACATTATGCCAAGTGAAATAAGCCAGACACAAAAGAGCAAATACTATATGATTCCACTAATATGAGGTCCTAGTGTAGTCAAATTCATAAAGACAGAAAGTAGCATGATGGTTGCCAGGGGCGGGGGGAATGGGGAGTTGATGTTTAATGCCACAGAGTTTCAGCTGTGAGAGATGAAAAAGCTCTGGAGATGAATGGTCATGACGGTTGAACAATAAGGTGAATGTACTTAATGCCTCTGAATTGGACACTTGCAAATGGTTAAAGTGGAAAGTTATATGTTATGGATATTTTACCACAACAAAAATAAATAAAAACAAACCAAAATAGGCAAATCTCTAGAGACAGAAAGTAGATCCGTGGCTGCCTAGGGCTGGGGAGGATGCCAGGAAAATGGCCAAGGGATGTAGGGTTTCTTTCTGGGTTAATGAAATGTTCTAAAATTGATCGTGCTGATGGATGCACAGCTCTGTGAATACACTAAAAGCCACTGGATGGAACTCACTCAATAGGTGCAGAGTGCGGTATATAACTTAGATCTCAATAAAGCCCAAAGGGAGCGGGGATCCTTTCTGTGTCGGCTACTCTAATAGAAGCCTGTGATCTGTCTGGTCTGAACTGGGCTCTGTCATGAGCGTCACAGAGTTATTAGGAGCCCCAAAGCCTTCCTGACCTCCGCCATCCCATAACGTAGGGTAGGAACTCTGCCAGCCGGGCTCCCAGGGTTGGAGCCATGCTACATCCACGGGGCTCTGGCAGGGAAGCAGAGTCATAGCCTCTGCCGAATGAGGTTAATGAGAATCTGCTCCAGGCTCCAGGGGTTTTGAAGCTTAATTAATACTTGCAAGGCCCTTGGTGATTGTGAAATCAAAGGTTCTGTAAATGTGTACAACGCTGGCCTTATTAACACCAGTGCATTACGCAGGAGAAAGAAGCTAGCCTTCTTATCACTCACTTAGCTCCCTGGAGGGGCTGGTCCCACGGAGTCCAGGCCAGACTGCCACTGGCTCTTGTGGCCCTTATCTTGCTTTCCAGGCCACTCCTAGGGTCGGGAGCTCCAGGGCAGCCACCCTGAGTGGCAGGGGTGGCCGGACTCTTAGTGGACAGCGAGTAGAAGACCTCCACTTTGGGGATCTGGAGAGGCAACAGGGCAGACCCCCTGCAGCAGTCTTGGTGATTGTGCCTCCAGACCTAAAGAAGGACTCCCAGTGAGGATGCCTGTCACCTTCCCAGATGGCCGGTCCTTCCTGTATTAGATGTGCCTCCTTGGACTAAGCACCACCAGGCTCTCTGGAGCCCTGCAGGGAGGACTGGCACTGCCCCTTAGCCCAGGGCAGCCTGGGGCAGGGAGCCATTCCATCTTGCCTTAGCTCCAGTCTTTCCTGCCTGCTGCCTCCTTTCTGCTCTGGTCAAGAACCACCCCTCTCCAGCACCCCCTACAGAAGTATCCCGCTCTCCCCAGGCCACAGGGCACAGCCCCTCTCCTTTGTTCTGACATCCCTCCCAGAGATGGAGCCTCAGACTCCATCTCAGACCCTGGAAAGGGGTCCCGATCCAGACCCCAAGAGATGGTTCTCGGATCTCGCACAAGAAAGAATTCAGGGCGAGTCCATACAGTAAAGTGAAAGCAAGTTTTTAAGAAAGCAAGTAATGGCCAGGTGTGGTGGCTCATGCCTATAATCCCAACACTTTGGGAAGCCGAGGCGGGTCGATCACTTGAGGTCAGGAGTTCGAGACCAGCCTGGCCAATATGGAGAAACTTTCTATTAAAAATACAAAAATTAGCCAGGCGTGGTGGCACATGCCTGTAATCCCAGCTCCTCAGGGGCTGGGACACCAGAATCACTTGAACCCGGGAGGCAGAGGTTGCAGTGAGCCGAGATGGCACCACTGCACTTCATCCAAAAAAAAAAAAAAAAGAAAAGAAAGTCAAGTAATGAAAGAATGGCTACTCCATAGACAGAGCAGCCCTGAGGGCTGCTGGTTGCCCATTTATATGGTTATTTCTTGATGATATGCTAAACAAGGGGTGGATTATTCTTGTCTCCCCTTTTTAGACCATACAGGGTAACTTCCTGACATTGCCATGGCAGTTGTAAATTGTCATAGCGCTGGTGGGAGTGTAGCAGCGAAGACGACCAGAGGTCACTCTCGTCGCCATCTTGGTTTTGGTGGGTTTTGGCCGACTTCTTTACTGCAGCCTGTTTTAGCAAGGTCTTTATGGCCTGTATCTTGTGCTGCATCCTGTGACTCAGAATGCCTTAACCATCTGGGAATGCAGCCCACTAGGCCTCAGGCTTATTTTACCCAGCCCCTACTCAAGATGGAGTTGCTCTGGTTCAAATGCCTCTGACAAGACCACATCATCCTGTAAGCCACCCACCCAGGAGCATCTCACGCCATCCTCAGGGGCCCCTGTTGATGGCAAGAGTGTCTGGATTCCATGTGGAACCCTCCCCACTCTAACAGAGCCTCGCTGCCCTCGGATACTGGCCACAAACCCATTTGTAACCACTGAGGTGGCTCTCTGGCCAGGGGAGTAGAAGCTAGAAGGAGACATGGGCCAGAAGCCAACATCTGTGGCCCTGGGTGCTCTCAGCTCTAGGGCCGATAACCCTGGGGATCCTTCAATATAGGAACCCTCGAGGCCCGTGAACTTGAGGATCTGCAACCCAAAGGATGTGTGGCTCTGGGTGTCCTCAACTCAGGGGACCCATACTCCCCAACCCCTGCTGATCCTGGAGCCTGTGCCCCCCGGCCAACTTCTGCTATGTTGGCTTTTCTAACCAACCCCCTTTGATGGGTACCAGTTGTGTGCACTGCTGCTAAGACATGGTGCAGCCTCCCCCATGTCGGATCCTGTTTCTGGGGACTAGTCCCAGCTGTCCCCGTTTCCCCTAGGTATGCTGCATCTTAATGGATGTAACTCGTCACTTCTGCCAGGAGGCTCTGAAGATCGTGAACATCGTCCTCCACGTCAGCTGTCCCTCCCTCCCTCTTCCCCTACTGGCTTCCTCTCTTCCTCAAACATAGCCAGCCATTATTTATTTCTTCCCATATCCGGGGCCTGTCAAACCAGATGGGGCTGAGCCCAGAGCCTGCTGGCTCCCTGCCAGAGACTTCCCTTCATAGGTCTCTTCCCCGGCCCTCTGGGGTAAGCAATGTAGTGTTGTGGTTACACCAACAGGCACAAGAGACAGGTTCTAGGTTCAATCTCTCTCTGAGTCTTACCTGCTGTGTGACCCTGGGCAAGTTGCTTAACCTCTCTGTGTGCCATCTGTACAATAAGGACGATTCTAATACTACTGTACATTGTTATTAAGAGGATTTAATGGGACCAGGATGGAAAGTGCTTAGCATCAGGCTGGTGTACAGTAAGTAGCCAAGGAAGGTCAGCTGACGATGGTGCTGAACTGCCTGCCTCTGAATCTCCCAGAACATCCATCATCCATGTCTAAAAATCTGTCCTAAGAGGGCAGCCAGGCATTTTGCCAAAGCCCAGGTGATCCCTGTCCACCATCCGACCCCAGTCCTGCCCCCAGCCCCCTGCCCCCTGCCCCCTGCCCCAACAGAGGAAATGTTGTCCACAATAGAAGGATGCTGAAACTCCCTCCCCAAAACTTTATGCGACGTGCCTGGCAAGTGGCCCCACCCAGCCCTGCTAACAACCTCACCCAAACCCCACACCCCACCCAACTGCCTCCCAGGGCCCAAGGGAGGGCTGTGAGGCTGCTTAATGAGAGGGTGCAGGCCCTGCCTGAGCAGACCATCCCAGGGGCAGCCTGGAGAAGGCCAGCATTCTTCTATCTATAGTTCAACTTCTCTGCCATTATGGTCCATCTCTAATTCAGGAAGCCTCTTATTATGTTTTCTTTATGTTCTCTTCATGTTGATCAGTGGGAAAACAAATGAAAGGGAAAATCATGGGTGTTGTGGTTAGGAAAAACTACTGAGGGGAATAGCGGGCTTTGTGTTCTCTGCCTCGATGGCATGTCTAGGGTGTCCCAGGGCATCAGAAACAGAAACGGCTTTTCCTGGACATGTTATGAGGGTCTCATGGGGCAGGGCACCCACTGCTACAGGAACAGACTGAAGCCTGAATCCTGGCTTTGCCATTGGCTCTCTGGGTGCCCTTGAGCTGGTCCTACCTCTCCAGACCTCACCAGCCTTGTCTTTAAAGTGAGAATAATGGGGCTGGATGGGGTCACTCATGTCTGTAATCCCAGGACTTTGGGAGACCGAGGTGTGTGGATCACTGGAGCCCAGGAGTTTGAGGCCAGCCTGGGTAACATGGCAAAATCCCATCTCTACCAGAACAAAAAACAAAAAAACAATAACAAGGCCCGGCACAGCGGCTCACGCTTGTAATCCCAGCACTTTGGGAGGCCGAGGCAGGCAGATCACGAGCTCAGGAGTTCGAGGCCAGCCTGATCAACATGGTGAAACCCCGTCTCAACTAGAAATACAAAAATTAGCTGGGCGTGGTGGTACGCGCCTGTAATCCCAGCTATTCAGGAGGCTGAGGCAGGAAAATTGCTTGAACCTGGGAGGCAGAGGTTGCAGTGAGCCGAGATCACACAACTGCACTCCAGCCTAGGCGACAGAGCAAGACTCCAACTCAGGAAAAGAAAAAAAAATTAGCCAGGTGTAGTGGTGCGCACCTGCAGTCCCAGCTACTCAGGAGGTTGAGGTTGAGGTGGGAGGATCGCTTGAACCCAGGAGTTGGAGGCTGCAGTGAGCTATGGTCACGCCACTGCACTCCAGCATGAATGACAGAGCAAGATTCATCTCAAAATGAATAAATAATAAAATAAAATGAGAAAAATGGGCTGGCTCAGCCTCCTGGTGGGCTGGGATGCAGAGTCCCCATGGCAATGACAAAGAACAGTTGAGCAGCAGGAGTGGGAGAGGCTGAGGCCCAGTCTGGCCTGTCCTTTGGGCCCAAGACCCCATCCTCATGCCTCTTGGGGTCCAGGGAACAGCTGCCCCTCCCTCTATTTCTGTTCAGCAGTAACCACTGGTCTGGGAGGCAGAAGAGCCTGGAATGACCAGGCCAAGATGAGAAAAGCAATGGTATCTGAAATGGGGGCTACCATTAGAATCTATTTAGAATCACGTCCTGCATGGGGACACGTCCTGCTGCAACTCATCCTCCATGTGACAGCTGCAGTGCTGTCCATCTCTTCAGGGATGAACTAGAGTTGGGGAGAGGGAGAAAGACAAGCAAGAGCCTGAGAAGGGCTTTCTTGACACTGGAGCTGGGATCTGACATTCTGGCCTTCTCCACAGCAGATGTGCAACTTCTGAGCCAGGCGTGGTGGCTCATGCCTGTAATCCCAGCACTTTTGGAAGCTAAGGCGGGCAGATCACCTGAGGTCTGGAGTTTGAGAACAGCCTGGCCAACAAGTTGAAACCGTGTCTCTACTAAAAAAAATTACAAAAACTAGCCAGGTGTGGTGGCACACACCTGTAATCCCAGCTACTTGGGAGGCTGGGTCGCTGTGGTCTCCTTAGCCTTGTCTTGCCAGGTTCATCCTGGAGACGGCCACAAAGGTAGGGAGTGAGGAGGTCTCCTTCTGTCTCTCTCCTCTCACTTTCCATTCTTACTGTAGGAATGATGATCTCTGTCATCATGCTGATGGCTGTAGCATCCCCAGAGGGACTCCACAGGCAGGATAAACATGCTTGGTGACCCTTGGTGCCCGAAAGAAGGAGCAAGAATAGTCAACCAGGCCATGGAGACCAACGTGGTTGAAGGAGCAAGCAGCCGAGCACTGGATAGAGGGGATCTGTTGGCCAATGGCCGGGGTTCAAATCCCAGGGCCAGCTCTTACCAGCTGGGTGACTTCAGCAAGCCCATTAGCATCTTGAAGGCTCAGTTCATCCTGCAAAATGGGGATGATAATAGTATTTATCCCCTGGGGCTATTGTGAGAAATGAAGATGCTCTTTCACATGCAGCACTTAGTGCTTCAAACTGCAGGCACCCAGTGGATATCGGGTATATGGCCTGTATCAGGCAGGCAGGCATGGGAGCAAGTGGCCTCGCTGAGCTGGTAAAGCTCAAGCTGTTTCCTTCCTCCCTAAGTTGGGGTCCTCAAGAGGTCACATTCCCAGAGCTTTGTGTAGGTCAAACTTGAGTCCTGGCAGCCGAGTCGGGGACCCTCCCCTTCACAAACACTTCCAGGGAAGATGATTTCACAACTCCTCAGGGTCCGTTCTAGTCCACACAGCCCCCACCCCTCACGTGTGTTCCTGGGGTTGCACCCAAGTCCTGATGTCACAGTTGAGCCCTTTTCTATCTTTAGAGTAAAAAGGAGGTGAGCCCAGTGTGGTCCATCACCCCCAGACTTTCTCCTCAACTTGTATGGGGTCCTGGTGCCTTCTCGAAATCTGATGAGTGCCTTAGACTCTCTTCCCAGAAAAAAAAAGTTTTCCCAAATACATTGTTCACTCATCAAATGTTGCAAGATTCCTTATCTTTTAGGAGGGGTCTCTATTATAAGTTGGTGGTTATGCTGGTGGCCTCTGGAGTTGAATTTCCTGGGTCCCCCAAATCTGCTTCTACTATTTTCTGGCTACAAGAACATAAACAAATCACAAACATCTTTAAACCTTGGTTTTCTGGCTGAGTGGGGTGGCTCATGCCTGTAATCCCAGCGCTTTGGGAGGCTGAGGTGGGCGGATCACTTGAGGCCATGTGTCCGAGACCAGCCTGGCCAACACAGCAAAACCCTATCTCTACTAAAAATACAAGAAATTAGCCGGGCGTGGTGGTGCGCGCCTGTAGTCCCAGCTACTCAGGAGGCTGAGGCATGAGAATCGCTTGAACCCTGGAGGCGGAGGTTGCAGGGAGCCGAGATCACACCATGGCACTCCAGCCTGGGGGACAGGGCGAGAATGTAGGTGGCACGATGCATGCATTTTCCTGCTGAACGTGTCAACAAGCAGAGCCGACTCGTGTGTTAGCAACACAGCCTGCCCAGGGAGAAGCTTGAATTGGAAACTTCATTTATACCTTGATGGGTGCAGCTTGATGACCTAGAGCTGGGATTTATTTGGCTTGTAGGCAACTTTAACCAAGGAGTAAGGGGCAAAGCAAAGACATTCTTCCCCAGCTGCAGGGACAGGCCTTGATAGACTGACATTCATTGATGTCCTTGTGTTTTCATAAGGTTAGGAGTTGGCTCTGGAAATGAGTGTTCCGTGGAGAAATGGAGGTTGTTCACAGGAAAGCCTTTCCCTTGAAGAGGGGCAAAGGTTGCTTCTTCTCAAGGGGCAGGTGGAATTTAGGTTTTAACTTTCTTTGTAAGACCCACCCCAACATTCAGATTTCAAGTCAAGCCGGGTATCCCAGTAGGAAATAACTGGGGCTTCCTCCCAAGAATTGGGGTTTGTAAGTCCTGAGGGCATGAGTCATAGGTTACCAGCCTCCTCTTGCCTGCAGGCTCTAGAACAGCACTGGACATAGAGAAGATGCTCAGTAATAGCTCTGCCTCACCCTGTCTTTCCCAGGCACTTCACAGCCTCTTGAGTTGCCAGCAGTAGGCTCTGTTAACAGGGACTGTTTCACGTTGGCTCTAATGAGGGGTGATGCCCAGAGCGGGGTTCCCCAGATGCCGGGACATGGACTCCTCTCAGATTATTTGATGATCGAGGGGCAGTTGCCCCAGAAACAAATAATTTCCTTAGATAACTGTCTTAGAAGTGATTACTCTTGGGAACAGAAGGAGGATACTGGTAACGGAAGAGACTTCTTTTCTCTCTGCAGATGCTTGAGAGAACTCTGGATTCTGAGATGTGTAATCAACTACCCCATTGAAAGTTTTAGCATTAAAAGTCTCGCATCCCAGGAAACCCCTGAGACCCAGGCAAAGCAAGACCATTGGGCTACCCTATGAGGGGTTGCCTGGGTGGTTCCAGTGTAGGCACCCAGCTGCCCACGTTGAGGCCGAAGGAGCAGGGGACTAGATAATAGGGTTGGCTGCTATTGGCTGGGAGGGGTTGGTGGCAAAACTCAGGGGCGATCACGACAGTGGCCAAAGGCAAGCCATTTCTGGGGCTCTGATTTTGAAAAGCCCTGACATCTGCCAACAAGCCCTGTCAGGACTAATCTCTCGGCCCCAAGCAGAGAGAATCCTTTCTGGAAGCCAGAAAGGGGCCTCAGGGGTGGTGGCTAGAGAGGCTGACCATGCTGACCTGAGCAACACCTCAGGGTCAGAGGCAGCGGAGGCTGCGTTGTGGCTGGAGAAATGGCAGATGTGTCTGACACTCAGGTGAGGACCCCAGAATGTCCCAGACACTGCTGGGGCATTCGCTTGCATGGGGTGCTAAACACAGCCTGATCCTGATGGGGGTTGGTGTCTCTGGAATTGGGCACAGAGGTTAAAGCAGAATATTAAACCAATTTTCAAAAATTTGGAGAAATAGATTTTTTTAGTGAAGAAAAAATTTACTCCACTTACTAAGAAGAGTCCTCAAGGGAGAAGAACATTGTCTCCAAGTCACCAACTTCCTCAAAAGGAAAATTCAGGAAAGGCTCTTCCCTCTAAGCCTTGGTGTAATGGGAAGCTCATAATTTACATATTATCACAGACATACCAAAGAAACGGAACACCATGACTGATATAAGACTTAGCGGCAACCAAGGAGAGATTATCTGGGTGTCTCTGAGTCTCCAATTTGGGAAAAATTCCCTCTAAGCCTTTTAGTGTCCTATTATGCAAGTTGGAGTCGACTTGTCACAAATCATAGGTGTATAAAAGAATAGTGCCTGGCACACCTCACAGCTATGTGAGGGCACCTGGCGGCTCATTCTGGCTGCTGAGAGAAAGGCTGGCAGAGGTGCCGAGGGGGCCGTGGGGTGGCTCTCCCCACCTCTGATGACAGGGTTCCCATGGTTTTTGTCCTGGCTTTGTGGGGACCTGATTTTGCCAGGTGTGCCCTTGCAGCAGAGACTAGCTGTGCTTTGTCCACTTGTTGTGGGCTCTGCAGTGCCCATGCCCGGGCCTGGCATGAATAGATGTCCCATGAATGCTTCTAGAATCTTACTGAATGATTCCCGCAGACCCGTGCAGTGAAACACTTAAGTGACAGGCATCCACACTTCTGTTGGTAACAGCTCTCTTCCCGGGCACCTTGGAGTGAGGCCTGTGGAAGAAGACATGTGTCACTCTGGGTCCTGGGCCCTTCATCCAGATGGTTCCATGGATCCCAGGGCTGTCTCTATCTATCCAGAGCCCCAAAGCCACCTGCAGGCAAGCATGCCTATTTCTTCCTCTCTTGGGTTCCTTCCATCCGCTCATCCTGGTGGAGCACCTCATTGGCCACTCGGTGTCCTTGGTGCTGGGGATACAGCAAGTCCATGAGACAGGCAAGGACCCTGCTTAGAAAACTGCCTCTTGAGGTGCACAAAGAAAGAGGTTGGTCTTTGCTTCTCAGAGGCAGAAGGTGAGGGGACTCAATTGCAAGTTACACAGAGAAGTGAACATTCACTTCCAAGATCTTCTGCTGTCCATTCCCACTTCCGTTGGTCCAGTATTCCACATTTGATTTGGGTGTCCTTTCTTCCTCCATACAGCTCAGGGACTTCTCACCCTCTCCCAGCTTCAGGGACAGGCCTTGATAGACTGACATTCATCAGCATGTCCCAGCCACCTGGCCACAGTGGGTGGCTAAGGGATGGGCACCAGACCCAATTGGGACCAATAAGACCCACAGGACTTTTGATGGGCACCTGGGAAGATGCTTTCTTATTTATTTATTTAGAGACAGAGTCTCACTCTGTTGCCCAGGCTGGAGTGCAGTGGCATGATCTCGGCTCACTGCAACCTCTGCCTCCCAGGTCCAAGCAATTCTCCTGCCTCAGCCTCCCAAGCAGCTGAGATTATAGGTGCCTGCCACCAAGTCCAGCTGATTTGTGTATGTTTAGTAGAGATGGGGTTTCGCCATGTTGGTCAGGCTGGTCTCAAACTCCTGACCTTAAGTGATACACCAGCCTCAGCCTCTCAAAATGCTGGGATTATAGGTGTAGGCCACCACACCCAGCAAGAGAAGATGCTTTCTTGATAATTTGTAGAAGCCACCTGGAGAAGGAACTGCTGGCTCTTCCAGGCAGTCAGAGTGTGAACCAGGGTTTGGCACATCTTTGACCCCTTTGCTGTGTTGGGCATGGCTGGCCTGGAGATGAAGCCCATAGCCCAAGGAAGGCAGGTGGAAAGAATTCCAGAGCAGCGACAGTGCCCCGCCTGAACCTCAGCTGGGGCTTCAAGACTGTTTGGTTCCATGGGACAGCCCATTCTCTTTAGTTTGTGCTAGTTTGGGTCTAGTGTTCTGAAAGCTACAACTGAGAAGATGCTAGCTGATCTCACTAAAGAGGAATTTCCTTTCAGGTCACAGAGTCAGGACTGAGGCAGCCTGGGCTTGGGAGAAGGAGGACCAGGCTGTTGGTTGGTGACACTCATTCAGGAACCAATAGCTTTGTGTCCCAGGGACTGTGGGAAGGAAGACCTCAATGCAGACAGGGGAGCCGCAGGTCTGGTGCAGGGAGGGATGATCATGCCCAGGGCCCTCACTCCCAGCCTCGGCTGGAGGCTCCCTTCATAGAATTCCACCTGCCTGGTAAATGCAGAATGCAGTCCACTTAAAGAAATCAGAGCAGCTGCCACGTCAAAGCCAAAAAGATGTGTGGAGGTGGGTGGAGAGGAGGCGGGTAATTATGCAGGAAAAATAGTTTTCTTGATATTCTTCTGGAAATATGCGTGGAACAGAGGGAGCAGCAGGAGAGATGACAGGCAAGGAGAAAATGTATGAATAGCCGAATGCATGGTGCCTCTCCAAAGGCAGACAGAGGCAGCGCTGCTTTGACCACAGCATCCTTTTGTGGGGAGCATCTGGGACTCCATGAGACACTTCCGCAGGGACTCTTCAATGTAGGACTTTATTCATGGGTCCATTACAGAATTTGCTGGGAATGATTGAGCCTTTCTTCACCCTGTAATCCCAGCACTTTGGGAGGCTGAGGTGGGAGGATTGCTTGAGGCCAGGAGTTCAAGACCAGCCTAGGCAACAAAGTAAGATCTCGCCTCTACGAAAAAAAAAAAATTTTTTTAATTAGTCAGAAAAAAAAACGGGAGGGGGTGAGGGATAAAAGACTACACATTGGGTACAGTGTAGACTGCTTGGGTGATGGGTGCGTCAAAATCTCAGAAATCACCGCTAAAGAACATATCCTTGTAACCAAACACTACCTGTTCCCCCAAAACCTATTGAAATTTTAAAAAATAATAACCAAGTGTGGTGGCATGCGTCTGTGGTCCCAGCTACTCGGGAGGCTGAGGTGGGAGGACTGCTTGAGCCCAGGAGTTCGAGGCTACCGTGAGCAATGATTGTACCACTGCACTCCAGCCTGTACCACAGAGCAGGACTCTTGAGAGAGAGAGAGAGAGAGAGAGAGAGCACGCTGGGATCTCCCCATGCCACTTCTATGCCCCCTTAGGAATCTGCCCACAGAACCCATGTACTCTGCATGCCCAAGTGGCAGAGAGGCACCCCAAACTCTGAGAAGCAGCTCTGAGGTTGTGAACATTGAATGTAGATAATTATCCAGCTGTGAAGAAGCTGAACATTTCTTCAGGCTATTTCTGTGTAATTATAAATATTTGAGAATATTAAACTCCCAGGTTACACATTGAGGGTATTGTCTGAGTACCAGTTGGCTGCAGAGCTGGAAACGCAAACATATTTTCATTCCTCCCTCCTGGTGTACTCAGGATATTTCATGGGATTCAAAAGAAAAAGTTACAGTCGAGAAAAAAAAGCACCGACAACCTGGAGGCAAAGTCAGTTGCTAATATTTCTAAATAGCTTTAAATCAAAGAAGAGGAATGTGACCACTTTAGTTAATTGTGCTGGGTTTGTGATGCATTTTTCTCTATGGTTTAGGAAAGCAATTACCATGAAACAACCTACTTGTGCCTTCATGTGATAAAATGTTCCCTCTAATAGGGCCAATATGCCCAGCAGTAGGTCTTTACAAGCACTCAATGTTTCTGGAAGCATTTTCACATGTGGGGCTCCTTGGTGTGCAGTGAGAGCCCATGACTCACTCCTTAAGGACCTGTCATGGTGCAGGGTTGTTGGTTTTGTTTTTTGTTTTTTGTTTTTTGTTTTTGAGATGGAGTTTCGCTCTTGTCGACCAGGCTAGAGTGCAATGGCATGATCTTGGCTCACTGCAACCTCCACCTCCCAGGTTCCAGGTTCAAGTGATTCTCCAGCCTCAGCCTCCCGTGTAGCTGGGATTACAGGCGCCCACAACGCCCGGCTAATTTTTGCATTTTTAGTAGAGATGGGGTTTTGCCATGTTAGCCAGGCTGGTCTCGAACTCCTGACCTCAGGTGATCTGCCCACCTCGGCCTCCCAAAGTGCTGGGATTACAGGCATGAGCCACTGTGCCACAGGGTTCTTAATAGGAGATGGGTCCTTCCAAGGAGAGGCTGGTGTCCAGGCTGTGAGTGGAGGCTCTGCTGCCCTGGTTCTGCCCGGAGGCCCATGTGATGAGCCCAGAGTCCTGTCCAGACTTCCACCCTCACACTCTTGGTCACCCCATCTTGTCCTCCCACCCACTGAAGTCCCCTGTCTTCTCACCCACTCCCCAAGTGCTGTCCTCCACGCCCTGGAAAGCAGGGGCCATCTGTTACAGACACATCCTCAGCCTTCCATCTCCTGCTTTGCAGGTGTCCCCTGCTGGCCACAGCTTCCCGACATCTCCTGGGAGTTGCTGTCCCTTCTCCAGACCCCCCAGTATCCCTGGAAACCATTGTTCCTGTGCCTTTGAACAATCCCACCCCCTTCACACCCCCCATCCCCACCGCCCCAGTTTTTGAGGCTCCTGCTTGCTGTTCTCCCTTCCCAGCCCTTGCTCTGGGGCTTGGCTCACTTTTTCTCTCCCCACTTTTTCCCAGGCTGGAGTGCAATGGGCGATCTTGGCTCACTGCAACCTCAGCCTCCCAGGCTCAAAACATCCTCCTGCCTCAGCTTCTCAAGTAGCTGGGCCCACAGGTGCACACCACTGCGCCCGGCTCATTTTTGCATTTTTTGTAGAGACAGAGTCTCACTATGTTGCCCAGGCTGGTTTTGAACTCCTGGGCTCAAGCCATCTGCCAGCCTTGGCCTCCCAAAGGGTTGGGATTACAGGCTGGAGCCACCACGCCCAGTATGTTTTTTTTTCTTCTTCTTCTTCTTCTTTTTTTTTAGAGACAGAGTCTCACTCTGTGACTCAGGCTGGAGTACAGTGGCATGATCATGGCTCACTGCAGGCTTGAACTCCTGGCCTCCCACCTCGGCACCCCAAAGCACTGGGATTACAGGCAGGCGCCCAGCCCTTTTCTCAACTCAAGGACCTCCCTTCATCTTGGGTAACTGTGATGGGTAAGAACGACCTATGTCATCGTCCAGATCACAAACTTCCTTGGTCCCTCTCCGGGTGCTGCCAGGTCCAGCCCTGTACAGTCTTGGCCTTTAGGGTGACACCTCTGCTATACCTAGCACCCTGTGTCTCCCTCACCCTTGGCCACCACAGAGGCCACTGGTCCGCAGCCCCAGGGATTTCTTTGTCCCTTCATTTCTGGCTGGATTCTGTGGCCATCCCATTGCCTCCCTCTCAGGCCCCTGAATCCCATGGCCTCCATCCGTGGCCCATGATGCTGCCGTCTAAGGCCTCTGCCTGATGGGGAGCTGTTGCTTGGTGACCCCACCAACCGATCCCAGTGGGAACCCCCGCCCCACAGCCTCTGGCTCCCCAACTCCCACCCCTAGCCTCCATCTCCAGTTTCTAGGTCACAGTGAGACGCCAGTGTAGGCCAGTAAATGTGCAAAACCAGAACTTCATTTCCCACTCCAAACGCCGTCCCTCTCCCCCAGATGCCGGCAGCTGGCAGGGGGCGTCCTCCGAGATCCTCCGGAGAACAGCCCGCTTGGCTCTGCAAGTTTGCGGTGGGCGGTGAAAGTATCCGCTGACAAACCATCCAACGTCGGTTTGGAAGCCCAAGGTCCCATAAAAAGTGGGACGAAAAAAGACCCGTTGCGAAGGCTGCGCTACGCGTCCAGCCGCCCGCGCTCCAGCTCACTGTCCTTGGGTAAGGGAGAGGGAGGAGGCTCGTGGACCAAGAGGACGCACTCGGATCTGGAGTTCTCCGGCCCGGACACCCACGGGCCACCGCGTCGAGGCAGCGCGAGCCCCGGGCGCCCCCTGCAGGTTGTACGGGCCTCAGCCGCGCAGCGCAGACGGAGGAGGGCGCTGGCGGTGAAGAACTCCTACTTGTCAACCAGAAAAACATCCCCCATAAAAAAACGGTCAAAGGGCCGGGACAGAAGCATTTGAAATGAAACACAAGGGCCGGGCGCGGTGGCTCACGCTTGTAATCCCAGCACTATGGGAAGCTGAGGTGAGCAGATCACGAGGTCAGGAGTTTGAGACCAGCCTGGCCAACATGGTGAAACCCCGTCTCTACTAAAAATACAAAAATTAGCTGGATGTGGTGGCGGGCGCCTGTAATCCCAGCTACTCAGGAGGCTGAAGCAGGAGAATCACTTGAACCCAGGAGGCGGAGGTTGAGGTTGCAGTGAGCTAAGATCACGCCATTGCACTCCAGCCTGGGTGACAATAGCAAAACTCTGTCTCAAGAAAAAATAAAAATAAAAATAAAATAAAAGAAAGAAAAGAAAAAGAAGAGAAAAGAAACACAAATATCCAATAAAACATCAAGCTGATATTGACATGGGCAGGATCTGTTGCAAGCCCTGGCACAGGACAGACAGATCCTTTAATCTCACAAACAACGACACTAGGGAGAGGCAGATTGTTCCCATTCTACAGATGCGTAAACTGAGGCACTGAGAGGCTAAGTGACTAGGTCACGGCCACACAGTAAGTAGCAGGGCCAGAAACTCACCCAACAGCCTGGCACCAAGGCCTATGGCCTTATTCACTACATTAGACCAATTCTTAACATAATGAAAAATATACACTGGCTAAAACCAAAGTGTAAATGGAAACAAATTCATTCAATAAACCGAGGGAATCCCGGATGAGGGATCCTGCACCTATCGATGGGCCAAGCCAGAGCCTGGGTGTGTTTCCATCTGTGCTCCCTTCCAAGGTCCAAGGTCATGCTGTCTTACCAGACCTTGGAGGTACTTGGAGTTCAAAGCAAGCTTCGCTTCTGTGAGCCCCCTTGTCTGTTGGCCTGGGGTAGGAGGGCCAGGCTGTGGCATCCTTTCCTCCAGAGACAGAAGCATAGAGGTGAGGTTAGTGGGAGGTGGCCGCAGGGAGGTGAGCCCCATTCTTCCCCAGAGACTGCCATCCTCCTCCTTGCTTTGGTCAAAGGGCCATTTCCTGCCCCGTGGTCTGGCCTCATGATATCCCTTGTAGATTACACAACTCACTCTCCAAAAGCCGCTGTGTTTTATATGGTGGTGAACTGCTCTGTGGTTCCTGCTGAAAATCTTCTGTTGATTCCTGGGGTCAGCTGGGCTCCTTTGAGTCCTGCTTAGGCCACCTTAAGAAGGGCTGCAGGTTGGGAGCAGTGGCTCACACCTGTAATCCCAGCACTTTGGGAGGCCGAAGTGGGAGGATCACTTGAGACCAGGAGTTTGAGATCAGCCTGGCCAACTTGGCAAAACTTCATCTCTACAAAAAATACAGACATTAGCCAGGCCTGGTCATGCGCGGCTGAAGTCCCAGCTACTCACCTGGCAGGCAGGAGAATCGCTTGAGCCTGGGAGGCAGAGGTTGCAGTGAGTGGAGATGGTGCCACTGCACTCCAGCCTGGGTGACAGAGTGAAACCCTATTTCAGAAAAAAATAAAATAAATTTTAAAATCAGCAAATAAAAATCAGATGAGCATGGTGGTACTTGCCTGTGGTCCCAGCTACTTGGGAGGCTGAGGTGGGAGGATCCCTTGAACCCAGGAAGTTGAGGCTGCAGCGAGCTTTGCTAGTGCCACTGCACTCCAGCCTGAGTGACAGAGCAAGACCCTGTCTCAAAAAAAAGTAAAGAAATAAAAATTTTTTAAAAAAGAAGAAGGGCTGAGCTTGCTTTCAAGATGAGTGCAACAAACTGGTCCAGACAGAGCCCGGACCAGAGTAAGGCCCACTCTAGGGGCCAGCTGGTTACTCCAGCACTCTCCCAGAGTCACGTGGTCTCTCTCTGACCTCTTTCTCTCCCCATTTCAATGCCTGCATCAGCTGCTAACCTCCTCATTGCTGGAGTTCCTCATTCATCTTGCTAAGCCAGCTCGTCTGTTTTCCGCCAGGGCACATGATACATCTCTGGATTGGCTGCCTTGGGTCCTGGTTCCCTTGGGGTCTAATCAGCAAGGCCAAGAAGGGAGGGCACTGAGATGGCCGGCACAAGACTGTCCCTTCAGCGGGTACCGTGGGTGATGCACTGCACCATTAGATGGTCGGCTACAATCCTAGACTCTTCTTCCTGTTTATTCATGCTTGAGTTTCATTTGTTGACCTTTGTTATGGTTGCCTAGAGGTCTTTTAAGGGTACTTTAAAATGTCTTAGGTACCCACCCTGGTTCACTGTACAGGCTGCTACCCAGAAACCTGGCAAGAGAGAATCATTTATAGTTAAACAAACAGGGAGTCATTTCTTCCTCCTTCTTTAGTCTCACCTTTCATTTAGAAAAAAGTAGGGAGACCATATTTAATAACCACCATCCATTAGATTAGATCAACAGGCTCCAAATAGTGCATTTCTTCTAGAAACAGTATCTCCTGGTCTCACAGGAGAGCATGTGGTCAGGAGGAAATTGAATAAAGCCTTTTAATCAGCCACAGTAGTATTTGAATCATTTAATTTAGAATCTGACAACCACAAATTACTTTATTTTTCTGGCCAATTTTAGCCAACCAGGAGAGCTAAGCCAGTCCAACTCATGCTTAATAAATCACCATCTTGCCTTATGGTGGCTAGTTTGGGGAAGAGGTTTTTCTGAGGCTTTTCAGAAATAATCAACAACAGGCCGGGCGTCTGTAATCCCAGCACTTTGGGAGGCTGAGGCGGGTGGATCACCTGAGGTCAGGAGTTCGAGACAAGCCTGGCCCTCAAGATGGAACCATGTCTCTACTAAAAGCACAAAAATTAGTCAGGCGTGGTGGTGCACACCTGTAATCTCAGCTACGAGGGAGGCTGAGGCTGGAGAATCTCTTGAACCCAGGAGGCAGAGCTTGCGGTGAGCTGAGATTGCACCACTGCACTTCAGCCTGGAAGACAGAGCAAGACTCTGTCTCACAAAAAACAAACAAACAAACAAGTAATCAAAAACAATCTCCCACTCCATGTGTGTCTGACATGAATTCTTTGACACATTTCTTTCCCATCTCTCTGTGGCTATAGAGTGAACCCTTGGAGTGGAGAGAGGTGGGACATGTGGCAAGGAGCTGTCATCTCTGCCGCTTGTGCTTTTTATTCCTGGCTCCAAGTTCTCATGGACACGAAAACAAGTCAATCAAATTAGACACCAGACATACACTGTCTCATGGCAGCTCACCCATTGCTGCCTCAGACTTCTCAACACCTGCTGAAACTCGTTCACTGGAAAAAATGAAAGAGGAGCTTCAAAAAATAACACCCATTGGACACCCCAGATGTGGCCTCTATTGGAGTCACATTAAATCACCTGTGAAGTCTTGTTAAAGGGCAAAATGCAAGACTCTTCCTTCAGAAGTAGTCCAATGTCAGCTGGGCGTGGTGGCTCATGCCTATAATCCTAGCACTTTGGGAGGCTGAGGCAGGTGGATCAGTTGAGGTCAGGAGTTCGAGACCAGCCTAGCCAACATGGCAAAACCCCATCTCTACTAAAAATACAAAAGTTAGCCAGTCATGATGGCGCATGTCCATAATCCCAGCTACTTGGGAGGCTGAGGCAGGAGAATCAATTGAACCCGGGAGGCGGAGGTTGCAGTGAGCCGAGATTGCGCCACTGCACTCCTGTCTGGGTGACAAAGCAAGACTCTGCCTCAAAAAAAAAAAAAAAGGAAAAGAAAAAAAGAAATAGGCCAATGTCAGCTGCATCTAAGCCTCTGGCAGACGTTTCTTCTGACCTCCAGGTACATGTGGCTAGGCTCCGAAAAACCCGTGAGACTTCAGTCCATCCCTACTGCAAATGACAGCCGTGTGTCTGCACTAGGTGGGTGCTCGTAGGCCAGCCTGCCCATTTTCATCCATCTATTCCAAGGGAATGAAATGGCAGAAAGGAGGCTGGGGATACAAGCCAGGACCTGTGGTCTTCTTGGGGGCCTGTTGCATTCTTGAAGATACAGTACCCATAAGTAAGTGGCATTAAGAAAGGAAGAATCCAGTTCATACAAGAAATTTTAAATTTTTCAAGAAATCTAGGTTTTTAGAATGTCTATCTTGCTTAGGGATGTGTTGATGTGAAACCAGAACCACCCACAGCCAAGTTTACAAAGGGAATGGTGTCCCTGCAGAGACCCAGAGGAATCTCTGGGAGGGAGCCAGAAGTAAGAGCCTTGCCAGGCCTCCTGGGAACTGTCCAGTTGCAGGTAGCATCCCCCTGGCACCGGGCCTGGAAGTGCTCACCTGTCTCCTGGCCCTGGGCACCCTCTTCCCTGCAGACAGATTCTTGGTTCTTGCTCCTTGCAAAACTCGAGCTCACTCAAACAAGGCTCTGGGTTTATCAGTTCTGGTCATGACACTTGACCCAGTGTTCGAGGGGGTCTTCAAGAGACAGAGTAGCTGGGTGTGGTGCATGCTTGTAGTCCCAGCTAACCTAGGAGGCCAAAGCAGGAGAATAACTTGAGCCCGAGAGTTCAAGGCCAGCCTGGGCAACATAGTGAGAAATCTTCTCAGAAAGAGAGGGTGAAGGCCGGGTGTGGTGGCACACACACACACCTGTAATCCCAGCACTTTGGGAGACCAAGGTGAGTAGATCACCTGAGGTCAGGAGTTTGGCCAACATGGCGAAATCCTGACTCTACTAAAAGTACAAAGATTAGCCTGGCATAGTGGCGTGTGACTATACTCCCAGCTACTCAGGAGGCTGAGGCAGGAAAATCGCTTGAATCCGGGATGTGGAAGTTGCAGTGAGGTGAGATCGCGCCACTGCAACTCCAGCCTCTGGGTAACAGAGCGAGACCCCCTCTCAAAAAAACAAAACAAAACAAACAAACAACAAAAACAAAAAAAACAAAAAACAAAAAACCACACACACACACACACACACACACACAGAGAAAGACAGAGAGCCTCATGCACCCTTGTGGAAGTCCCGGTTGCCACAGTGCCACTGTCCTAGAGGCATCTATCAAAAGGCCCCACCCAGAACCTCCTCAGAGGGCATCTAAGCAACTTCCTATAATTAAGAATAGAGGTGTGACTGAGATCTGAGGGAGGGCTGCTGTCTTAGTCTGTTTTGGTTGCTATAACAAAATAACCACAAACTGGGCAGCTTATATGCAACAAAAATTGACTTCTCACAGTTCTTGGAGGCTGGGAAGTCCACCATCATGCTATCAGCAGAGTCGGCGTCTAGTGAGGGTCTGCTTTCCAGTTCACAGATGGCGCCCTCTCCTTGTGTCCTCATGTGGTGGAAGGGGTGAGCTAGCTCTCTGGAACCTGTTTTATAAGGGCGCTAATCCCCAGCATGAGCACGCTCCAACCCTATGACCTAATTACCTCCCGAAGACTCCCACCTCCTAATACAATCACATTGGTGAATTGTGGAGGGACATAAACGTTCAGCCCATGGCAGCTGCTGATGCCTGCTCCTAAAGCCCCTTGACACCACCTGTTGGCACCACCACTGCCTACACCCCCCAAATGCCAGGCCTGACTTTTCCAATCAACCTTGACTCTTGTCCCTTACTCCTTGGACCCCTTTCTTAATTTCTGGTCCTGAGACATAGAACACAAAGAACAAGAGCTCTTCTTTCTCAGGGTTGTTGTGAAAATTAAATGAAATAAGAGTTTAAGAGCATAAACTGGGAAATAATAAAGATAATAGATTGTTTGACCTAGATGCAATTGTAGATCATAGAAAATATCGATGAATGTAGACCGGAGATAGGATCTTGTTCTAGAAAGATGCATACGTTTTGAATTGACACAAGAATAAAGTACATTTTAGGCCAGGCAAAGTGGCTCACACCTGTAATGCCTACGCTTTGAGAGGCAGAGGTGAGAGGATCACATGAGACCAGTTGTTCAAGACCAGCGTGGGCAACACAGTGAGATCCCATCTCTACAAAAAACCTTTTAAAAAATTAGCCAGGTGTGGTGTTGCACACTCATAGTCCCATCTACTCAAGAGGGCAAGGCAGGAGGATCATTTGAGCCCAGGAGTTTGTGGCTACATTGAGCTATGATTGCACCACTGCACTCCAGCCTGGGTGACACAGGGACACCCCTATCTCTTAAAAAAAAGAAAGAAAGAAAACGAATTAGCTGGGCATAGTGGCACCCGCCTGTAGTCCCAGCTTCTCAGGAGGCTGAGGTGGGACGATCTCTTGAGCCTAGGAGGTTGAGGTTGCAGTGAGCTGTGATTGTGCCACTTCACTCAGCCTGGGCAACACAGTGAGGCCCTGTCTCAAAAAATAAATTAATTAAATAAAGCACATTTATTTAAAGAAAGAAATTAAATGAGATAATATATGTATAGTCCTACAAACGTGACTCATAAAATATAACTATAAAACAATTTCTATTTGTCTCCCTTTGTCCTTTAAACTGACCCTATGGAGTTTCTTTTCCCTTTGTCCCTCACTGAAATTTAGGCTAAGTCCCCTGACAACCCCTTCTTCGCCCCTTGGCCCAGGAGTAACCTTCAGTTTCTTTCTGCCAATGTCTTTTTGTTCTTCCCCGGAGGCTTTTTTTTTTTTTTTTTTTGAGACAGAGTCTTGCTGTATTGCCCAGGCTGGAGTGTAGTGGCGCGATCTTGGCTCGCTGCAGCCTCTGCCTCTGGGTTCAAGCAATTCTCCTGCCTCGGCCTCCTAGGTAGCTGGGGTTACAGGTGCCCGCCAAAATGCCTGGCTAATTTTTGTATTTTTAGTAGAGATGGGGTTTCACCATGTTGGCCACGCTGGTCTCGAACACCTGACCTCATGTGATCCGCCTGCCTCAGCCTCCCAAAGTGCTGGGATTACAGGCGTGAGCCACGGCGCCCAGCAAAATGTGCCTTTCTGATCTCCACCAATTACCTCCAGGGAGAATAATGTTCCCCTGGTTACATTGTGAGAATGGGTAGGCCAGAGAGGAGAAGGGTACCCCAGCCAGCTCTGGGAATGTGGCGGGTCTGGCAGTGTCCCAAGCAGACACTGAACAATTCCCACATTGGCTACTCTGCTAGATATTTTGTCCCTTTAAGGATTTACTCATTGATCCCACTGAGAGAAGAATTATGAGGCCACTTGCTCAGCGTGACCAAAGGGGCCACAGAAGTGCCAGGTCAGGAGGCAGAATGAAAACCATACCCCAGAAAACAGAAGAGGAGGAGGCTGGGGAGGAAGGCGGTGGGTGGGTTGGGGGCAGGGAGGACCCTGAAGTCAGTTGCCTTGGGGAGAAACCCAGGGTCTGAAGGTAACCCAGACACTCTGTCCCCAGGGGGAGGGGTCTGGATCCCATTCTCCGAGTGGCCTGGGAGGAGACAGACGGTCTGGGAAGGCGAGGCAGTGCCCTAAGAACAGCCACACCAGCAAGCTTATCTCAGATGATTAAATGGCAGCAGATAAATTTAACTAAACGTGAGTAATGGGGACACAAAGGGGAAGTGAAGAGAAATAGAATATTTTAGCAACATAAGGAAATGAGAAGAAAATGACTTTGCAATGAAATGTCAAACTTCTGTGCCTGGAGGAGATGTAATCTGGTCATTGCAGGCCCAGGAGAGCGGGGGAGTCTGTAGTTATTTCAAGCAAATTTTAATTCACTTTAATTTAATAACATATGACCAAATACCTTTGAGACAGTGGCAGGGGACAGAACTGGAAATCAGAGAGTGCCAGCCCTGTGAACTGAGGTGTTTCTTATTTGTTTTTTGCAAGAAGCTGTACTTATATTAATTCATTCATTAACCCATTCATTCAGGGCATGAATATTAAAGGCTGAGGATTAATAAAATATACAACTCAGCTTCCCCCCGGCTCATAGGAAATCCTGGCTAGCTAGGAAGACCGATAGATGAATAGAAAGTTGCAATGTAGGGGCCAGGTGCGGTGGCTTATATCTGTAATCCCAACACTTTGGGAGGCCAGTGTGACAGGATGACATGAGGCCAGTTAAAGACCAGCCTGGGCAACAAGCAAGATCCCATCTCTACAAAAAATACAAAAATTAACCGGGCATAGTGGGACACGCCTGTTGTCCTAGCTACGTGGGAGGCTGAGGCAGGAGGATTGGTTGAGCCCAGGAATTCAAGGCTGCAGTGAGTTATGATTTCACCACTGCACCACAGCCTGAGTGACAGAGTGAGGCCCTGTCTCAAAAAAAAAAAAAAAAAAAAATTGCAATGTAAGGCCACATCCTGGGCCTAATACCTGGTGTTCAGTAGAAGTTTGTGGAATAAATACAGGATTGAAAGGGTGGTTTTGGGAAGGTGCCAGAAAGAGTGAACATCTAGCTGGGTCTTTTTATTTTTGAGACGGAGCCTCGCTGTGTCACCCAGGCTGGAGTGCTATGGCGCAATCTCGCTCACTGCAACCTTGGCTCCTGGGTTCAAGCAATTCTCCTGCCTCTGCCTCCCAAGTAGCTGGGATTATGAGCACCCACCACCACACCTGGCTAATTTTTGTATTTTTGGTAGAGACGGGGTTTCACCATGTTGGCCAGGTTGGTCTCAAACTCCTGACCTCAAGTGATCCACCCGCCTCAGCCTCCCAAAGTGCTGGGATTACAGGCATAAGCCACTGCGCTCAGCCTTCTAGCTGGGTCTTGAAGGATGAATAAACTCACCAGGAAGGCAAGCAAGTCCAGGGCACATCTAGGGACTGCCTGTGACGAGGAGAAAAGGATCACGTGTAACAAGGAGATGCTGGTTACATTTGCTGGGCTGGGGAAGGTTGCCCAGGGAATGGGGACAGGGTGAGAAGAGGAAAAGGGCAAGGAGGGGCCCTGATGAGGAGTGACACTCAGGAAGGTAGACTCTGAAGAGAAGTCCTCCCCCACCCCTCAAGCCATCACTGAGATCTCTACCCCAGGCCAGCGCCTACTCATCCTTCAAGGCTCAAGCATCACTTCCTCCAGGAAGCCTTTCTGCCCAGCTCAGGCTGTGGTCCTCCCCCTTCCATGTGGTGCTCCCAGCACACTGCGCCACCAACCTTGTGACTGCCCACCTCCAGTCCTGTATTGGGTTGGCTTGTCTGTATGCTTGCCTGTCTCCCAACTGAGGCTGTATGCCCAGTTCTGGTGATGCTGCCCCACCCCATGCACTAGTGGCTCCCTGGATTCCGGATGGGCTGTGCTGCCTATGGGATTCCATCACACAGATGCACGAGGCCTGTAAGGAAAAGTGGATCCCAAAGCCAGAGTCTGAGTCAAGGGTTGCTGGGGGTGGGGTGTGGAGGGGGGGTTGGCCGAGGGAAGGGTATTTTACTCCACATCACATAAGATTTTTACACTCATTGCCAGGCACAGTGGCTCACGCCTGTAATCCCAGCACTTTGGGAGGCCGAGGCAGGTGGATCACTTGAGGTCAGGAGTTCGAGATCAGCCTGGCCAATATAGTGAAACTCCAGCTCTACTAAAAATACAAAAATTAGGCAGGCCTGGTGGTGCACCCCTGTAGCCCAGCTACTCTGGAGGCTGAGGCAGGAGAATCACTTGAACCTGGGAGGCGGAAGTTGCAGTGAGCCAAGATAGTGCCACTGCACTCCAGCCTGGGCGACAGAGCGAGACTCTGTCTCAGAAAAAAATAATAATAATAAATTGCACTCTCTCTTCTTTGTTTTGTTTTGTTTTTTGTTTTGAGACAGAGTCTTTCTGTCGCCCAGGTTGGAGTGCAGTGGCATGATCTCGGCTCATTGCAGCCTCCGCCTCCCAGGTTCAAGCGATTCTCCCGCCTCAGCCTCCCAAGTAACTGGTATTACAGCGCCCACCACTACGCACGGCTAATTTTTGCATTTTTAGTAGAGACGGGGTTTCACCATGTTGGCCAGGCTGGATAATCCACCCACCTCAGCCTCCCAAATAACTGGTATTACAGCGCCCACCACTACGCCCGGCTAATTTTTGTATTTTTAGTAGAGACGGGGTTTCACCATGGTGGCCAGGCTGGATAATCCACCCACCTCGGCCTCCCGAAGTGCTGGGATTACAGGTGTGAGCCACCGCGCCCGGCCAGACTTTTACACTCTCGAGAGGGACTTTGGAAGTGCCGTGGGTGACAGCCCTTCTGAAGTCCCCAGGACCCTGGCTGGAAGGGATGGGTAATTAGAGCTGTTGTGCCTGGGTGACAAAGCCAGAGAAGCCTGGTCCCTGAAGGAGAAACTGAAATGGCTGGAGAGGTGGGGCGGGTGGCCAGGCTCAGGGTAGAGAGAAGCAATACAGAGGCCAGGTAAGAGAGCCGCCCCCTCTCTGGACAGGGCTGCAGGTGAAATACGCCGCCCGAGGTAAAGGAAAGAACTGCAGGTTCCATAAGTGTCCGCTAGGGGGCTACCGAGGATACACCAGCTGGGTCGCCATGGTAACCGCGGAGCTGCGAATGTGTTGTCCCCACGCGGTGGCGGGGAGGTACCAAGATCGCCCCAGGCGCGGCGTATCAGACGCTGGGGCGGGGGCGGGGGTCTGTGGCCATCAGCCCCAGGCAGGCCGTGAGCCCAGGCCAAGGTCCAGGCAGAGATGAAGGACCCAGCTTACTTTCACCTTCGTGTTTTCTCACCTCTGCTCAGGTCACACCTTCACTGGTTGAACTGGACTTAGCAGTTGTGGTAGAAAAAATTAAAATGGTGTTTTGGATCAGCCAAAACAGCTCCTGCATTGTACAGATGAAATAGCAACCCAGAGAGGGAAAGTCACTTGGAGATCACACAACAGCAGACCTGGAAACAGAGCGAAGAGAAAGTGGAACAGAATGGAAGAAAGCAAAGCAAATGAGCAAAGCCCAGTCAAGCAATGTGTTCACTTTATTATCATCATCATCATTATTATTATTATTATTTTGAGACAGGGTCTCACTCTGTCGCCCAGGCTAGAGTGCTGTGGTGCAATCATAGCTCACTGCAGCCTCAAACCTCGAACTCCTGGGCTCAAGCCGTCCTTTCACCTTAGCCTTAGGCCTCCTGTAGCTGAGACCACAGGCTCATGCTACCATGCCCAGCTAATTTTTGTATTTTTTGTAGAGACAGGCTCTTGCTTTGTTGCCCAGGCTGGTCTCGAACTCCTGACTTCATGTGATCCTCCGGACTCAGCTTCCCAAAGTGCTGGGATTAAAGGTTCGAGCCACTTCACTCAGCATTCTATTTTTTAAATTACCACTTTTGAATTTAAATAGTTTTAAGCATAAGCTTTTACCTGGTGAATTTAAGAAGACATAATGCTACAATGTAACTTAAGAATCCCTCCAGCAGATGACAGGCATCTTTTCCTTCCTATACCACATTCTTCCTCCTCCAACTAGTGTCTTTCTCTCTCTGGGCTTTAGTTTCATCTATACAATGAAGGAGCTGTCTTAGCTCTTCTCAAAAACCATTACTCTTTATAATAAAGCAAAGCCTCTGTGGTCCTACACTTTGGGAGGCCGAGGCGGGTGGATCATGAGGTCAGGAGTTTGAGATCAGCCTGGCCAACATGGTGAAACCCCCATCTCTACTAAAAATACAAAAATTAGCTGGGCGTGGTGGTGGGCACCTGTAATCCCAGCTACTCGGGAGGCTGAGGCAGGAAAATCACTTGAAACCAGAAGGCAGAGGTTGCAGTGAGCCGAGATTGCACTACTGCACTCCAACCTGGGTGAAAGAGTGAAACTTCATCTCTAAATAAATAAATAAATAAATAAATAAATAAAGCCAAGCCTTTATGTCATAAGCTTAGCTCAGTTAACTCAGCACACAGTTCGTGGGCACATAAGTGGGTAAGTTCCTCTTACAGACAGAACCTGCCTGGCTGTCAAATATCTCTGTAACTGGGCCCCTGGCAGGCCCAGCCTCAGGACAATCTAGACCAGGTTCTTGGATCCATGTATCTGGTTGTAATGTTGGAGGACATCAGCCATGAACAAAAACTATCTCGGCTATAATATTTGCAAGTTAATTAATTTGCAAGTTTATTTAAAAATTCAGATACAAGGCTGGGTGCCATGGCTCATGCCTGTAATCCCAGCACTTTGGGAGGCCAAGGTGGGTGGATCACTTGAGTTCAGGAGTTTGAGACCAACCTGGCCGACATGGTGAAACCCCACCTCTACTAAAAATACAAAAATTAGCCAGGTGTGGTGGTGGGCACCTGTAATGCCAGCTACTCGGGAGGCTGAGACAGAGGAATCAATTGAACCCGGGAGGCGGAGGTGGCAGTGAGCTCAGATTGCACCACTGCACTCCAGCCTGGCGACAGAGCAAGACTCCGTCTCAAATAAATAAATAAATTCAGATACAAACATAATTCAATAAATATAGCATGAGAATAATCTTGTTTAATTTTTTACTTTTTATTTTTTTTGGAGACAAGTTCTCACTCTGTGGCCCAGGCTGGAGTGCACTGGTGCGATCTCGGCTCACTGCAACCTCTGCCTCCCGGGTTCAAGTGATTCTTGTGCCTCAGCCTCCCAAGTAACTGGGACTACAGGTGCATACCACGAGGCCGGTTAATTTTTGTAGTTTTAGTAGAGATAGGGTTTCGCCATGTTGGCCAGGCTGGTCTCAAACTCCTGGGCTCAAGCAATCTGCCCGCCTCAGCCTCCCAAAGTGCTGGGATTACAGGCATGAGCCACCGCACCTGGCCCAAATTTAATTTCTAGTCCCTCACTCTTTCTCTGCCCTCCTTCTCTATCCTGTCCTTGGCTCATTTTGTCCACTTTCTTTCTTTCTTTCTTTTTTTAAGATGGAGTCTTGCTCTGTTGCCCAGGCCTGGAGTGCAGTGGCATGATTTCGAACAGCCACCGGGCCAGGCTATTTTAAAAATATTTTTAGGAGAGATGGGGTTTTGCCATGTTGGCCAGGCTTGTCAACTCCTGGCCTCAAGCGATCTGCCTGCCTCGGCTTCTCAAAATGCTGGGATTACAGACATGAGCCACCATGCCCGGCCTTGTCCACTTTTTTGTTTCTAAACACAGTCCTCTGCTTGGCTGCAAAAACCCTCAGATGCCATCTGTGTCTTGAATGGCTGCGTGGGATCAGTCCCCTCCCCACAACCAGCCACATCCCAGGGTCATTGAATATCCTCGTCTCGGGGGCACAGAGGTATCTGGGGAAAGCCTTGCCTGGGTGGACATTCATGACTTCAAGCCCATGAGGAAAGCTTGTGATAAAAGAGACCAGGTGAGGGCAAACATGGGATGCTAGGGTGACCGGAGTTGGTTCCCGCTGGTGGGTTCGTGGTCTCGCTGACTTCAAGAATGGAGCCTCAGACCTTCACAGTGAGTGTTACAGCTCTTAAAGATGGCATGGACTCAAAGAGTGAGCAGTAGCAAGGTTTATTAAGAGCAAAATGACAAAGCTTCCATGGTGTTGAAGGGGACCACCGCTGCTGGCTGAAGGGGGTGGCCAGCTTTTATTCCCTTATTTGTCTTCTCCCATGTTCCGTTTTTGTCCTATCAGAGTGCCCTTTTCTCAATCCTCCCTGTGATTGGCTACTTTTAGGATCCTGCTGATTGGTGTGTTTTACAGAGTGCTGATTGGTGCATTTTACAATCCACTTGCTAGCTACAGAGTGCTGATTGGTGCGTTTTACAATCCTCTTGTAAGACAGAAAAGTTCTCCAAGTCCCCACTCGACCCAGGAAGTCCAGCTGGCTTCACCTCTCGCTCGGGTACTCCTGGGGCCCATCCATCAATTGACAAAGGGACAAGTGACTGGCCTGAGCAGGGCCTCTCTGGGAAAGTCAGGTGGCTGAACTGGAGCCCAGTGTGAGGTCTCCTGACTGCTGACCCTTGTTACCCACAGGGACTACATTGCCTTGAGGTGACACCACTTGGCTCTGGCCTGAGTCACCCCAGTTGAGATGAATCAAGAGTGTGTGGAAGGTTGGGTGCAGTGGCTGATGCCTGTAATTCCAGCACTTTGGGAGGCAAAGGCAGGAGGATCACTTGAGCCCAGGAGTTCAAGACCAGCCTGGGCAACATAACGAGACCCCATTTCGATATACATGAAAATATATAAAAAATAAAGGGTTTGTAGAGCCCTTCAGAATGACCCAGGGTGGCAGAACACCAGAGGAACTCAGACAGCTGGGGCTACTAGGTGCTCAGTGAACTTTTGTTGAACTGAAAGTCATTTTCTGGGGCTTATGGAAGTGTCAGTAACCTAAGATCAGACCTATCAGACGTCACCACAGGGTGTCTGTGACAAGGCGCCAGATGCTCACAGCTGTGTGGGTCTGGGGAACTGAGTGCCCGGTTTTTTTTTGTTATCTGCCCTCCCCAACATATATCTGAATAAGAAACTTTAATTAGACTGAACTAATGACAAACTGTGGTAAAGTTTTCCATACAATAGCATAGTCTTCAGCAATAAAAGGGAATCAATTATTAATATGCATGATGATGACTTGGATGGACTTCAAGGGTGTTATTCTGAGTAAAAAGTAAATACAATCTTAAATGCTCATATACTGCATGATTTCATTTATATAACATTTAAAAGTAATAGAGATTTTAAAAGTATAGAGATGGAGAATAAAGATGTCATGGATTAGAGAAGGAGCTAGAAAGGGTATCACCATAAGAGAGTAGCCCAGGCCAGGTGCAGTGGCTCACGCCTGTAATCCCAGCACTTTGGGAGGCCGAGGTGGCCGGATCACAAGGTCAGGAGATCGAGACCATTTTGGCCAACATGGTAAAACCCCGTCTCTACTAAAATACAAAAAATTAGCCGGTCGTGGTGGCGTGCACCTATAGTCCCAGCTATTTGGGAGGCTGAGGCAGGGGAATCGCTTGAACGCGGGAGGCGGAGGTTGCAGTGAGCTGAGAAAACGCCATTGCACTCCAGCCTGGGCAACACGGCAAGACCCCATCTCAAAAAAAAAAAAAAAAAAAAAAAAAAAAAAAAAAAGGGAATAGCCCAAAGGGAGTTTCTCTGTCGTAATAGGAGTTTTGTATCTTAAACTTACCATGGTTCTATTAACATATACATATGATAAGGTGCCACAGAATTATAAACAAAGGCATAAAAAATATATGCAAAGCAGATAAAAATCCAAGTAAGGACTTCAGATAAATATATTGTGCCAATATCAATTTCCCGATTTTGAGAATGCACTAGAATTATGTAAGGTGCCAGTATCGAGGGAAACTGGGTGATGGGTACACGGGACCTCTTCATTCTACTTTTGCACTTCTTGTGAGTCTGTCATTAACTCAAAATCAAAAGTGTAACAAAATCTGTACTAGCTTTATTCTGTTTTGAATATTTTGAGTTCGGGGGTGGCTAGTGTCATGGAATATTATCCGGGACTCTGGTTGCAGCAGTCAAAGAACCCATTTTATTTATTTATTTATTTGTTGACTTTATTTATCTGTATTTGAGACAGAGTCTCCCTCTGTCGCCCAGGCTGGAGTGCAGTGGCACGATCTCGGCTCACTGCAGCCTCTGCCTCTCAAAGCGATTCCCCTGCCTCAGCCTCCTGAGTAGCTGGGATTACAGGCGCACACCACCACGTCTGGCTAATTTATTGTATTTTTAGTAGAGACGGGGTTTCACCATGTCGACCAGGCTGGTCTCTAACTCCTGACTTCAGGTGATCCACCCACCTCGGCCTCCCAAAGTGCTGGGATTACAGACGTGAGCCACCACGCCCGGGCAGAGAACCTATTTTAAACTGGCATAGGACAAAACAGGAAGAAATTATTGGTGCATATAATTAAACTGTGAAACTAGCAGGGCTAGAGCTGCACGCAGGGCCAGCTAACTTGGGACTGGCACAAAAAGAACTCTCTCTCTCTCTCTGCCGCCTCCTCTCCCTTCCCTCCTCCCATCCCCCTCTCCCATCTCCTCCTCTCCCATCCCTCATCTCTTCCTCCCCGCTCTCTTTCTCAACCTGCACTCTGGACTCCTCTCTGTGTGTTGGCTTCCAATCCTCACAGCCCTGCTGACAATCTAGGGGGAAAGGCTTCCTTCTATAGAGCATCTACATAAAACATCCAGAGGGAAGCATCTGATTGGCCTGCTTTGGGTCACATGGAGTCTGTGATTGACCGCGTCACCAGAACTTCATAGAGGAGGAAGAAGAACTGCCCCTAAAGGAAGAGGGTGCTGTTACTGAGAGATGAGAGAAGGGATGCTGGGTGGGGTAGTGAGAGGTGACAGCATGCTGGCAGCCCTCGCAACCCTCGCTGGCTCTCAGCGCCTCGCTCGCTCTCAGCGCCTCCTCGGCCTTGGCACCCACTCTGGCCGTGCTTGAGGAGCCCTTCAGCCCACCGCTGCACTGTGGGAGCCCCTTTCTGGGCTGGCCAAGGCTGGAGCTGGCTCCCTCAGCTTGCGGGGAGGTGTGGAGGGAGAGGCGCAGGCGGGAACCGGGGCTGTGCACAGCGCTTGCGGGCCAGCGCGAGTTCCGGGTGGGTGTGGGCTCGGCAGGCCCTGCACTGGGATTGCCTGGCCAGCCCGCAAGCCCTGGGCAGTGAGGGGCTTAGCACCTGGGCCAGCAGCTGCTGTGCTTGGTTTCTTGCCCGACCTTAGCTGCCTCCCTGCCGAGCAGGCTTGGGACCTGCAGCCCGCCATGCCTGAGCCTCCCCCCGCCATGCCTGAGCCTCCCCCCGCCATGCCTGAGCCTCCCCCCGCCATGCCTGAGCCTCCCCCCGCCATGCCTGAGCCTCCCCCCGCCATGCCTGAGCCTCCCCCCGCCCCCGCGCCGTGGGCTCCTGCGCGGCCCGAGCCTCCCCGACTAGCGCCGCTCCTTGCTCCACGGCGCCCAGTCCCATCCACCGTTCAAGGGCTGAGGAGCGCGGGACTACGCGCGGAACTGGCAGGCAGCTCCAACTGCAGCCCTGGTGCGGGATCCACTGGGTGAAGCCAGCTGGGCTCCTGAGTCTGGTGGGGACTTGCAGAATCTTTATGTCTAGCTAAGGGATTGTAAATACACCAATCAGCACTCTGTATCTAGCTCACGGTTTAGTAAACACACCAATCAGCACCCTGTGTCTAGCTCAGGGTTTGTGAATGCACCAATCGGCACTCTGTGTCTAGTTAATCTGGGGGGACTTGGAGAACCTTTATGTCTAGCTAAGGGATTGTAAATACACCAATCAGCACTCTGTATCTAGCTTAAGGTTTGTAAACACACCAATCAGCACCCTGTGTCTAGCTCAGGGTTTGTGAATGCACCAATCAGCACTCTGTATCTAGTTACCCTGGTGGGGACTGGGAGAACCTTTATGTCTAGCCAAGGGATTGTGAATGCACCAATCTGCACTCTGTATCTAGCTCAAGGTTTGTAAATGCACCAATCAGCTCTCTGTGTCTAGCTCAGGGTTTGTAAATACACCAATCAACACTCTGTATCTAGCTAATCTAGTGGAAATCTGGAGAACTTTTGTGTCTAGCTCAGGGATTGTAAATGCACCAATCAGCACCCTGTCAAAACGGACCAATCAGCTCTCTGTAAAACAGACCAATCGGCTCTCTGTAAAATGGACCAATCAGCAGGATGTGGGTGGGGCCAGATAAGAGAATAAAAGCAGGCTGCCTCAGGAACTAGTGGCAACTCTGCCGCTTTCTCTGTGTGGCTGTGGGAGCTTTATTCTTTTTGCTGTTTGCAATTACTCTTGCTACTGCTCACTTTTCAGGCCCATACTGTCTTTATGAGGTGCAACACTCTCCAGCGAAGTCTGCAGCTTCACTTCTGAAGCTAGCAAGACTATGAACCCACCAGGAAGAACAAACAACTCCAGACGTGCGGCCTTAAGAGCTGTAACGTTCACCGCAAAGAGCTGCAGCTTCACTCCTGAGCCAGTGAGACAACGAAACCACCAGAAGGAAGAATCTCTGAACACATCTGACCATCAGAAGGAACAAACTGTGGACACAACACTCACTGTGAGGATCCACAGCTTCATTCTTGAAGTCAGTAAGACCAAGAACCCACCAATTCTGGACACAGGAGGGGGGAGATCCCCATTACAACATACAAAATAGGTAAATGTACATATTGATTAATACAAATGTACATATTGATTAATATAAAATTAGTTCCTAAATCTATTGGGTATAAGAAAACAATTTTCTAATGTAGTTAAGGTTTCAGTGTGGTGGCTTGCACACACAGTGTTGGTTATCAGACCAGCGCCAGCCAGTCTCAACCACAGAGGGGCATGATAAGCCCTGGAGAAGAGAGATGCTGAGCCTTCAGGGTCAGAGGCAGGCCAGAAGGGACACTGGAGGGCCCTTGAAGACAAAATCGCCAGAGGCTCAACTGTGACATGGGAGGGTATACAGCTCTGGGGACAGTGGACAGTGGCTTCTTGGATCCTGGATGACACTTGGTGTCAGAGTGGGCTTGGCAAGTTTCTTAAATTCTCTGAATCTGTTACCCCAGGTGTCAAATGGGGATGAGAATATCTATCTCACAGGTTGTTAAATTCAGTTGAGATAATGTGAAGTGCCTCGCCCGGTCCCCTGCTGGTGTTGCTGCTTGGTTGGCTTTACAGCAGTAGTGCGTCGCAGAGGACGGCAGGTGGCGCTCGAGCCCAGCAGTTTTGAGATGCACGTCCGGGAAGGTCGAGGCAAAACAGGCGCCTGGTGTCAGTAGAGGAAAGGTAGCCGAGGTGCTGGGACACGCTTTCGCGAGGTCAAAAGCGAGTGGGCGCACATTTTGGCCTCAAACGCCGCAGAGAGGGTCAGAAGCTACCCAGGTCCAACTTAGCGGTTCAGCCTTGTTTTCTCGTCAGGGGATCCGGGTTCCCTGTTGCTCTAGGAATCGCAGGTTCTCCGGCTTAATAGAAGCGGATCTGGCTATATTCGTTGAGTCCCAGAGGGTGGGGCACTTTATTGAACGTTTTAAGTTACTGGAAGTTGGATATCCAGAAGGCTGGACCCACGCCGGGCCGAGTGAGGAACTGGAGGTCCAATCCACGGGGATGTTAATGTGTTTTGTTTTGTTTTTTTTGAGACAGGGTCTCTGTCACCCAGGCTGGAATGCTGTGGCACGACCATAGCTCACTGCAACCTCCATCTCCTGGATTGAAGCAATACTCCTGCCTCAGCCTCACAAGTAGCTGGGCCACCATGCCTGGCTACTTTTTGTTTGCTTCTGTTTTTGTTGTTGTTTTGTTGTTGTTGTAGAGACGGGGGTGGGGGGTGGTCTCACTGTGTTCCCCAGGCTGGTCTCAAACTCCTGGGCTCAAGCGATTCCCCGGCCACGGCCTCTCAAAGTGTTGGGATTACAGGTGTGAGCCATCAAGCCCGGTCCCTTGTAGATGTTTTTCTTTTTGTTTTTTAATTTTTGTGGGTATACAGTAGGTGTATATATTTATGGGGTCTATGAGATGTTTTGATAGACATGCAACGTGAAATAAGCACATCATGGAGAATGGGATTCTCGTGGATATGAAAGATACAGCAGGCAACAAGAAAGGCAGTCGACGTTAACGACGGGTCCCTGATGCTCTCCCAGGCTGGGTTAGGACTAGGTCCCGCTGAATGCCTCATCCTCCGCCCTCCAAGCCCAGGAGTGCCTTCTTGCCCACCGGGGCGCGGGGTTTGAAGAGGCTTTGAGGCACCACTTGGGCACGTGGAGACCTCTGCCAGTCTCTCTCGTCCCGCCCCTGTGTTCCCGGTTTCCAGGGGACTTGTGAGTTGGTCTTTTCTGCCTTCGAACTCTGAGTAGCTGGCCAGAACCCAGAGGAGCTCTCAGAACCCCAGGTCGTTGTCATGGAGAGAGCGCGCGCCGAACTACGTGGCTTGTGATTGGCTGGGAGGCACGCCCCCGCCCTCCCCTTCCAGCCCGTGGCTCGGCGACTTACAGGGAGGGAGAACATGGCTGCTGGCTTTTAGCACCTGGTGGGTTCCGCGCCTTGCAACTCAACGACTGCCCGGACGGAGTCTGGCTGCCCGACCCCCTGCGACAGGTGCTGGGCGAGGCGCCTCCCCTGCAACTAGCCTGCCGCTTCCCTCCCGGCGCCCCCGCCGCCCGCCCCGAGCGCGGACCTGGAGCGGAGAAGAGAGGTCGGTGCCTCCAACCCGGGGCCGCAGTCGCGGGGCGCGCGTCCTTGCTCTGGGACTCACTGTCGACCAACCCCCATTCCTCAGGGGCTCGGCTCCTTCCCCAAGGCTCAGGACGTACAGCTTGGGCGGGGCCCCCTCCCCAGCAGCAGTCAGCAGAGCTGCACGAGTCAGACTCCACTTCTGGTGCACCTGGTACCTTGGTACGCTGGGTTGAGGGCTTAGGGGTGGTTCTGGTTGGGGTGGCGTTTTGGAACTGTGAGCAGGAGCCGATGAATTCCCCCGAGTGTGTGTGTTCGTGTGTGTCTCCGTCTGTACAGAAATCCGAGCCAACCACTAGAGCTCTGTGAATGGGGAGAGCTTCACTCTCCAAAATATCCAGTTGGTCCGCTCTCCCATAGCAACTCCAGGTTTTATAAATAAAAATTTTTGAGACCGGGTGCGATGGCTCACGCCTGTAATCCCAGCACCCTGGGAGGAGAGGCGGGTGGGTCACTTGAGCCCGAGTTGGAGCACAATAAAGCCAAAAGTGTAAACAACCCAAATGCCCACCAACTGATGAGTGACTAGACAGAATGTGATATGTCCGTATAATCATATATTATTCAGCAATACAAAGGAATGCGTTGGTGATATGGGCTACAACATGGATGAACTTCAGAAGCACTACTGTTATAGGAAAGTGGTCCCTATCCAGACCCCAAGAGAGGGCTCTTGGCTGTCTAGCAAGAATTTAGGGCGAGGTCCACAGTGCAAAGCAAAAGCAAGTTTATTAAGAAAGTAAAGGAATGAAAGAATGGCTATGCCATCAACAGAGGGCTGCTGGTTGCCCATGTTAATGGTTATTTCTTGATGATACGCTAAACAAGGGGTGAATTGTCTCCCCTTTTTAGACCATTTGGGGTAACTTCCTGATGTCATGGCATTTGTAAACTGTTATGGCGCTTTTGGGAGTATAGCAGTGAGGACGACCAGAGTCACTCTTGTTGCCGTCTTGGTTTTGGTGGGTTTTAGCCAGCTTCTTTACTGCAACTTGTTTTATCAGCAAGGTCTTTATGACCTCTATCTTCTGCCAACCTCCTATCTCATCCTATGACTTAGAACGGCTTAACTGTCTGGGAGTGTAGCCCAGTAGGTCTCAGCCTCATTTTACCTAGCTCCTATTTAAGATGGAGTTGCTCTGGGTCACATGCCTCTGACACAACAAGTGAAAGAAGCCAATCACACACATATAAACAAATATATACCGCATGACCCCATTTATGTGAAATGTCCAGAATAGGCAAACTACATAGAGAAAAAGTAGAACAGTGGTTGCCTAGGACTGCAAGGTGGCAGGGTAGGATTAGGGAATGGCTACTAATGGGCATAAGTTTTCTTTTGGGGATGATGAAAATGTTCTAGAATTCCATTATAGTGATGGTTATATAACTCTCTACATCCAGTAAAAACTACTGAATTGTACACTCTAAACTGTGAGCGCTCTAGTATATAATTTATATCTCAGTAAAGCTGTTAGAAAAAGAAAGGGCCTGGTGTGGTGTCTCACGCCTGTAATCCCAGCACTTTGGGAGGCCGAGGTGGGTGGATCGCCTGAGATCAGGAGTTCGAGACCAGCCTGGCTAACATGGTGAAACCCCGTCTCTACTAAAAATACAAAAATTAGCTGGGCGTTGGGGCTGGCGCCTGTAATCCCAGCTACTCGGGAGGCTGAGGCAGGAGAATCGCTTGAACCCAGGAGGCGGAGGTTGCAGTGAGCCAAGATTGTGCCATTGCACTCCAGACTGGGCAACAACAGCAAAACTCCGCCTCAAACAACAACAACAACAACAACAAAAAAAGGAAATGGGTGGAGTGGGGAGAAAGGTGGGATGTAGAGAAATTCTAGGAGTTCCAGAAAAGGCAGTATTGGTAGCCAGTGGAGGAAAGAGTTCCAGGGAGATAAGTGCCATAAAGCATTAGATAAAATCTGCCTGATGTCCAGTCAGGTCATCAACTAGCTAAATCACTGGACATGTTGGGAAAATCAGTATCGGAGTAAGGTGAAGGTAGAAGCCAAACAACAGTCAAACAAGGCATGAATGGGAAGTGAGGACTTGGTCTTCACAAGATGGTATACTTTTTCTAGAAGTTCAGATGAAACGCATAGGGGTAAAGAAGAATGGGAGCTGAGAGACATCTGGGGACAAGAAATCTGTGTGTGTGTGTGTGTGTGTGTGTGTGTGTGTGTGTGTGTGTGTCTTTCAGAAGGGACAGATTTAAGCATGGTTATAAGTCCAATAGTCCAATGGAAAAAGCCAAAAGGAAAAAAATGTGAGATGTAGAAGAAATATGGATGATAGATTAGAAGGGATTGGGGACCAAAGACCCCGAGAGAGAGCACGTTTCTCCAAATCAGCAAAGGAACATCTGTCTCTAAGACTGGAGGTGAAGTAGAGAAGTGGGTTTGAAAAGTGGGTATAAAAATTGTCAACAGGCTCATTTTCCCAGCAATTTTCAGCTGGCATGATACTGGACTTTGTAGGTCAGTTTCAGCACAAGTGGGGATAAAAGAATCAAGAGCCCTGGTAGGAAAAAAGTTCAGTTGACTGGCTGTGAGGTCTTCATAAAGGAGAAAGAGAAACAAATACTGACATTCAGAGAAAGTGAGAGACCGAGAGGCCATAGGGACCTTTGACATATAGTCAACCCACTGAAGTCCCTCTCTATCCTCCAAAACAATATAATAATCTTAGAACCTTTAATCTCTCATCAGGAGAACCTTGATTTTTTTCTGTTGACCTGGATTTTAGTTTCATCTTTTTTTAAACCCACAAGACATAATCAATAGTTTTATATAGTCAATTTTAATTTAGATTTACACATAGATCTACCACTTTCTTTTTTTTTTTTTTTTTTGAGATGGAGTCTCACTCTGTCACCCAGGCTGGAGTGCAGTGGCGCGATCTCGGCTCACTGCAAACTCCGCCTCCTGGGTTCACGCCATTCTCCTGCCTCAGCCTCTCTGAGTAGCTGGGACTACAGGCGCCTGCCACCACGCCCAGGCTAATTTTTTGTATTTTTAGTAGAGATCGGGTTTCACCCTGGTCTCGATATCCTGACCTCGTGATCCGCCCACCTCGGCCTCCCAAAGTGCTGGGATTACAAGCGTGAACCACCGTGCCTGGGAGGTAGAGTTACCACTTTCTTTGTTCACTGTTTCCTTGTCTATATATGACTTTGCATGTGGCATCATTTTCCTTCCATTTGAAAGACACCCAACTTTAATGAGTCTCTGTTGATGACATTCTGTTTTTTGTTTTTCCAAAAATCCCTCTATTTAATCCTCATTCATGAAGATATAATTCTAGCTGTCTTCCATTGTTGCCATCTTCTAATTCTTTGTTGTTGTTTTGAGACAGAGTCTTGCTCTGTTGCCCAGGCTGGAGTGCAGTGGTGCAATCTCAGCTTACTGCAACCTCCACCTCCCAGGTTCAAGCCATCCTCCTGCCTCAGCCTCCTGAGTAGCTGGGAGCCATCACGCCCAGCTAGCCATCTTCTAATTTTCATTCCTTCAAAGGTAATCTGTTTTTTCTCTCTAGGATTTTAAAGATCTTCTTTGGTGTTCTATAGTTTCACTATGATGTGTTTCAATGTAAATTTATTTTTATTCATCTGGCTTGGAGTGTCAGGATTCCAGAATCTTTATATCTTTAATCAGTTCTGGAAATTTTCAGCCTTTATCTTTTCAAATATTGCCTCAATTATCTTCTTTTTCTGGAACCCAGATTAGATTGTTATAGCTCTCTGCCTTTTTTAAACTTTTTTTCATCTCTTTATCCATTTGTGGATAATTTCCTCAGATCGACCTTCTATTCACTAATTTTATCTTCGGCTGTGTCTAATCTATTATTAACCATGTGCATTACATTTTTAACTTAAAGATTTTCTTTTTTTTTTTTTTTTTTTTTTTTTTGAGACAGCGTCTCACTGTGTAGCTCAGGCTGGAGGGCAATGGCGTGATCTCGGCTCACTGCAGCCTCTGCCTCCTGGGTTCAAGTGATTCTCCTGCCTCAGCCTCCCGAGTAGCTGGGACTACAGGCGCATGCCACCACACCTGGCCAATGTTTTGTATTTTTAGTAGAGATGGGGTTTCACTGTGTTAGCCAGCATGGTCTTGATCTCCTAACCTTGTGATCCACCTGCCTCGGCCTCTCAAAGTGCTAGGATTACAGGCGTGAGCCACTGTGCCCGGCCATTTTTAAAATTCTATTTGGTTCTTAAGATTTTGGACTCTTGTTCTTTATTCATATGTCCAACCCCTACTTTAGTTTATTAAAATAAATTTTTGACAGCCGGGCGCGGTGGCTCACGCCTGTAATCCCAGCACTTTGGGAGGCCGAGGTGGGTGGATCACGAGGTCAGGAGATCGAGACCATCCTGGCTAACACAGTGAAACCCTGTCTCTACTAAAAATACAAAACATTAGCTTGGCTTGGTGGCAGGTGACTGTGTAGTCCCAGCTACTTGAGAGGCTGAGGCAGGAGAATGGTGTGAACCTGGGAGGCAGAGCTTGCAGTGAGCTGAGATCACGCCACTGTACTCCAGCCTGGGTGACAGAGCAAGACTGTCTCAAAAAATAAATAAAAATAAAATAAATTTTTGAAACATATTAGACATCATAAATTTTGTGTCTGACAACTCCCTATATTTGAGGTTGTTATGAATATTATACTATTTTTTCTGTCTGTCATTCATGGTTCCATGTTTTATGCATGTGCTTTGTGTTTGTGATTCATGGCTGTGAGCTCATATTTCTTGGGATTATATCTGGGGAAGTTCTTTGAAGCCTGGACTGAAGGTAAGTTCTCCCAGACTGGATTTATGTTTGATTCTGCCAGATGCCTGGAAGCACTGTTAGCCGAGAACCAATTTAAACTACATTCTCAGCTTGCAGTTTTTTGGACCACCCAGGGACTGTGAATACAGGCTGTAATTCCACATAGGAACCAGGTTTGGTTACAAATTCTCAGGAAAGATATCCACCAACCCCCCTACTCATTGTCAAAGTTTGAAACAGGTAATTTACCTTGCAGTCTCTACCATGGGAGTATTCATCTATGGAGTCCCAATTTTTATTGGGTGGGGTGGGGAGTGTCTCCTATTAGATACCCTGCTTTGGATGGGGTCTGGGTTTTGTCACTTGGCTCTTGTGCCTACAGGACTATGAAAAACAAAGCTCTTAGCTTTGTGCAGTGGCAGTATCGTAACCAATGAGGTTTATCCGAGGCACAATTATTGCTAATTGAAAACTTTTCCCAACACTGCCATAACGACTTGAGCTATACTAGGCATTGGCAATTTAATTTTTGACAGTCTCTACGGAGACTGAAATAAAAAAAAAAAAGAAAAACAAAGCTCAAGTTTGCCTCATTTGGCAAATGATTCCCAGGTGAAAGCTAGCGTTCCATGTTCTGCCTACTACTCTCTAAGTTTATTCATTTTGTTTGGGTTTGGGCTTCTCGGTATTCCTTACCAATTTTCTAGCTCATCAATACATTTTAAAAGATTTTTAAGTTATTTTATCCAGCATTAAAGTTGCTGAGCCACACTCCCAGAAGCAGAAGTGCATCTGTGAGTTCCTTAAAGGAAACCAATAGATACCTGACTTGGAACACCCGGCTCTGCTTCAGCTTCCTTCAGTCTCCAAATGGGTGTGAGCTTCTTCTCACACCCAGTTAATTCCATAGCCTCTTACTATTGTGAACTGCACACCTTTCCCCTGGGGGCTAAAAGCCCAATTATTTTCCAGTACATGCAACTTTCTACACAAACAGCAGAAATTCAGGTTGCTCTCCTTACAAACAGCGTTGTTCTCTTTCCCTTTTCTCTGGGAGGTACCAGTGCAGGTTTTAAAACCTCTGCTCTCCTGGGTAGGCTCAATGTTTGAGTGCTCTTTCTCACATTCATCTTGCAAGTAGGAGCGGTGGTGAACGCTGCCTTCCGCACTAGGTGGAAGGCTTACTCGTCTAAGGAATTCTTTTTCTTTCTTTTGAGAGAGGGTCTTGCTCTGTCACGCCAGCTGGAGTACAGTGGCACGATCTCAGCTCACTGCATCCTCAACCTCCCCTAGCTCAAGCTGATTCTCCCACCTCAGCCTCCCCAGTAGTTGGGGACTACTGGCATGCCACCACACCTGGCATTATTATTACTATTGTAGAAGCAAGGTCTCACTATGTTGACCAGGATGGTCTGGAACGCCTAGGCTCAAGCGATCCTCCCTCCTCAGCCTCCCAAAGTGTGGGAATTATAGGCCACTGTGCCTGGGTATGGATTTTTCCTTTTCTTTCCCGTCATACTCTTATATAGCCTGGGAAAAAAAGGGGTGGCATTGCGTCAATGGTTAATAGTAACAGCAAATTCAGAATTCAGCACCCAGCTTCCTTTGATAAGACCTGAGAGGTTCTCACCCCACATGTTTTCATCTTTCCTTGGAATGCAGAACTTAATCCTCAACTCTGAGTCCTGGTTACCAATTCTGGGACAGTAGGAAAAATTCCTCTTATTCTCTCATAGTAATAAGTGACTCCACTGCTGTTACTAAGCCAATGGCTCTCATCATACTCAAAATCCACACCCCTCATCACAACCTCCAAAGCCTTGTTCCATCAAGTCCCAGTCTACCTGCCCTACCTCTGCTCTGCTCACTCTCTTATCCCTCACTCTGCTAAGGTACATTAGGTATCTATCTGTTCCTAAGCACACCAAGCTTGTTCCCATCTGACAGCTTTTGCACCTTCAGTTTCTTCAGCCTGGAATTCTTTTCCCCTTATGCACCTGCAGTTGTTTTGTTGTTGGGCTTTTTTTTTTTTTTGAGACAGAGTCTCCATCTCTCACCCAGGTTGGAGTGCAGTGGTGCAATCTTGGCTCACTGCAACCCCCACCTCCCGGGTTCAAGCGATTCCCCTGCTACAGCCTCCCAAGTAGCTGTGATTACAGGCGCACGCCACCACACCCTGCTAATTTTTGTATGTTTAGTAGAGATGGGGTTTCACCATGTTGGTCAGGCTGGTCTCGAACTCCTGACCTCAAGTGATCTGCCCCCCTCAGCCTCACAAAGTGCTGGGATTACAGGCGTGAGCCACCATGCCCAGCCTGCAGTTGCCTTAAGTTGCAGCTACTAAGTCACTTGCCTCAGAGAGGCCTCCCGGTCCACTCTAATTCATACTTGTGAATTATGCATTCTGCTAATTCCAGACCACTATATTCACAAAGCAGTGATAGAAAGCATTCATTAATTTTTATATATATTTTTTGAGACAGTCTCGCTTTGTCGCCCAGGTTGGAGTGCTGTGGTGAAATCACAGCCCACTACAACCTCTGCTTCCTGGGTTCAAAGGATCTTCCCACCTCAGCCTCCCAAGTAGCTGGGACCACAGGCGCACACTATTGCAACCAGTTAATGTTTGTATTTTCTGTAGAGACAGGGTTTTGCCATGTTGCCCAAGCTGGTCTTTTAATTCCTGGGCTCCTCCCTCCTCAGCCTCCCTGTGCTATTGACATGTTATTTCATTACTTGTTAGCCCCTTGCGCAGGATTTTGTGTTTGGGACAAGCCAACAGTGATGGAAATTTTCTCCCTTTTTTGTTTTGTTTTTTTTGAGATGGAGTTTTGCTGCTGTTGCCCAGGTTGGAGTCCAATGGTGCAATCTCGGCTCACCACAACCTCTGCCTCCCAGATTCAAGCGATTCTCCTGCCTCAGCTTTCTGAGTAGCTGGGATTACAGGCATGCGCCACCAAGCCTGGCTAATTTTGTATTTTTAGTAGAGACGAGCTATCTCCATGTTGGTCAGGCTGGTCTCGAACTCCTGACCTCAGGTGATCCGCCAGCCTCAGCCTCCCAAAGTGCTGGGATCGCAGGCTTGAGCCACTGCACCCGGCATAAAGCATTTATTTTTGAATGTTCATATTTTTGATAAAGCAGTGTGACATCAGGAACATTTCGTTGCAGTCATTTTCTACCATGTTGGTATGCAATGCTCTAATGTTAAGAAATCAAGCTGAAATCTAGGAAATGTAGCCTGAATGTCTGTGATATATAAGACATAATTACATAAACCCTAATAGCTGTATCTAAAAGTTGACCTATCTTTGTGTTGAAAATTTCCATCGGGCCGGGCGCGGTTGCCCATGCCTGTAATCCCAGCACTTTGGGAGGCCGAGGCGAGTTCAAGACCAGCATGACCAACATGGAGAAAACCCGTCTCTACTAAATATACAAAATTAGACGGGCCTGGTGACGCATCGCATGCCTGTAATCCCAGCTACTCGGGAGGCTGAGGCGGGAGAATCGCTTGAACCCGGGAGGCGGAGGCTGCGGTGAGCCAAAATCGCGCCATTGCACTCCAACCTAGGCAACAAGAGCGAAACTGTCTCAAAAAAAAAAAGAGAAAATTTCCATCATTGTTTGCTTGTCCCAAACAAAATCCTGCGTAAGGGGATACGAAGTAATGAAATAACACGGCAGTAGATCTGCCTTTGCACATTGCTCAGGAGGCCACGGATTTGTCCGAAGTTTCTTTTTTCTCTAAAATGAAAAATGGAAAATTGCCTTTTGACGAAGATGTAAATGCCCCACCCTCTGACGCTGTCTCACTCCCTTCCTGTGTCACTCTTACCGCTGAAGTCAGGACCTGACATTATCTTGTTGACATGTTTGCGTTTTTATCGTCAGCCTCGTCGAAAGGGGCGTACGATTGCTCCCTGAAACCAGGGTTTTTCTCGGCCGATTCCCCAGCTAGCAACAAGCCCCTTGCAAAGAGGAGGCGGACAGTGACTGGAATACAGGGACACGCACACTCGAGCCACACTGGCTGCCTCCCTCGGCCCTCGCAGGGGTCCCTAACGCGCCTTCGGAAGCCGCCTAGGCGGGGCCTGCGCGCGCGGGCCTCTGGGAAGTGTAGTTCGCGCGCCCGGCGTGGACCCGGGGTTGCAGGAGCGAGGCTCCGAGTGCGCAGGCGCACTTCCGGCTCTGCCCCGCCGCTGCGGCCATTGTCCGACCCCGGTGCGGCTGAGGCCCCTTTGGGCAGCCCCTCCGCAGATCAGAATTGGAGATAACCGAGCCTTCGGCGGGGGCGGGAGGAGCTGCCTGAGGCTCTGGGTGGGCCGGAGGTCGCGAAATCCGGAGCCCCCCAGAGGCGGTGATTCTGAGTGCGCGGGTCTGGGCGGGACCCCTCCTGGGTTTGGCGGGTGTCAGCCGGGCCTCGCCCACCACCCTGCGAAGGGGACTGGGCGTGGCCGGAGGGGGGTGTCCGGGAGGCTGCTGAGCCTTTCATTTCGGGGATGGGGAGCGGCAGGCCCGGGCTGGTTCCGCGGTCCTCGCCACCATCTCCCCTGGAGATGTGGTTTAGGGGCGGAGGTGGGGCGGGGCGGGGTGGGGTCGGTGTTGCAGCGGGGTGAGTGGGCCCTGTCCTTTCTCCCCAGCTCCTGCCCCGGAGCCGGGCCCTGGCGAGGCAGGAATGGCCCCGAGGCCTCCGACCGCCGCGCCCCAGGTGAGCAACGCGTTCCTAACCTCCTGGGCATCCCATCCATCTATCCATCCCATCTCCCAAAGGTGTTTGGAGCAGTTATTGTTCTCTGCCTGGCGACTCCCTTACTTGCTTGGCTCGATCGGAGCCTCCTGGCCATGCAAAACCCCAGGCTTTGGGGAGCTGGATTCCCAAAGGGGAGGCTGCTCTGTGGGGTAGAGAGGGCCAGTGTGGTGCGATCTTGTGGGAGGAGTTGAGATTGGATGCGTTGGGAAGTGTCAGTTTTGAGAGTCCTGAATGCCACGCCAGTTTTTTGAACTCTTGTCAATAAGAAATGGAGAGAGTGGGGTCACAGGATGGAACACTGTAGAGGAGGAAGTGACTGTCGGCAAGTGAGGAGAGAGGAGCCCCAGCTTCTGACCCAGGGCCCATAGAGAGTCCGTAAGGGGCCGTAGAAGCCTGGTTAGAACATGTCTAGGAAGAGGCTGGAGATGGGCTTACTTGGGCAAGGAGGCAAAAACAAAACAAAATAAAAAACAACCAAAAACAAAACCAGGGCTGATTCTCCCAGAGCATTTTGTGTCTGTCCTTTTCTGCTTTAACAAAGATGTAATAGAGCAACTCACTCCCCACCGCCAGAAGTCCAGCCTTCACCTTAATGTGAGGCTGATTCGTGAACCCATTTATTCTTGTGGCAGAGGGGGCATTTTCTAGAAGCGTCACAACTCTAAGGTTATCCATTGATTTACATATTGGTGAAAATACATCAAGATCCAGATGGTACCTGTATCTTTGAATCTACACTCTCTTTAGAATTAAGGGAAAATGACAGATTGTAGTTGCTAGGTGTGTGAGACATCAAGATCAATTCAAATAAAAATACCAAGTTGACAGGTACAGTGGGTCACACCTGTAAGTCCAGCACTTTGGGAAGCTGAGGCAATAGGATCGTTTAAGCCCAGGAATTTGAGACCAGCCTGGGCAACATAGTGAGACTCCGTCTCTGCAAAAAAAAAAAAAAAAAAAAAAAAAATTTAAAAGATAAAAACACCAACTTAGTAATGTCCTTCAAAAGAGCAGTTTATAGTGAATTAAGCATACTATATCATGCCTTTTTTTTTTTTTTTGAGACAGGGTCTCTGTCACCCAGTCTGGAGTACAGTGACATGATCTTGGCTCACTGCAACCTCTGCCATGGTGCACGCCACCATGCCCGGCTAATTTTTGTATTTTTTGGTTTATTTTATTTTTTGAGACAGTCTCATTCTGTCACCCAGGCTGAAGTGTAGTGGCATGATCTCGGCTCACTGCAACCTCCACCTCCTGGGTTCAAGTGATTCTCCTGCCTCAACCTCCCTAGTAGCTGGGATTAACAGGTGTACACCACCACACCTGGCTAATTTTTTTGTATTTTAGTAGAGTCAGGGTTTTACCATGTTGGCCAGGCTGGTCTCGAACTCCTGACCTCAATTGATCCGCCCACGTTGGCCTCCCAAGGTGCTGGGATTACAGATGTGAGCCACCACGCCTGGCCTAATTTTTGTTTTTTTTTGTAAAGATGGGGTTTCTCCAGGCTGGACTTGAATTCCTAAGCTCAAGTGATGTGCTCGCTTCAGCCTCCCAAAGTGTTGGGATTACAGGTGTGAGCCACCATGCCCAGCTAATTTTTGTATTTTTAGTAAAGACGGGGTTTCACCATGTTGGCCAGGATGGTCTCGATCTCCTGACCTCCCAAAGTTCTGGGATTACAGGCGTGAGCCACCGGGCCCGGCCTGCCTTTTCATATATATATATATATATATATATATATATATATATATACATACATATACATACATACACATACATACACACATACACATATATATTTTCTTATTATATGTTTCTGTTTTTACAGGGATGAGCCTTAAGGAGTAAGACACCTGACAATACTAAAACAAGACAGTTACTTGGTTTGAGGAGAGCCAGAGCACATCATGATCGTTATCCCCTTTACATACAAAGTGTCCTCCATAGGCTTGTGGGAATTAGATGACTTAACACCTCATCAGGGACTCTGGTCTTTTCCATAGTGGGAGGATACCTTTTTAGTGGTGAAAGTGGATTCATGTTCTGAGCAGTGAATTTTAAGGACCACTGTAAACTTGACTTTTCAAGCTATGTTCCCTGAACGCCCTGGCTCAGTTGCATTCTCATTGAATGGCCTGATGGTGTCCATGTGGGTTATCTAACTCGGGCTGCAGATGATAACCAGGGATGAAGGACAGAACAGAACACTGGTCCTAAACGGGGCTTTTCAGGCAGAAATTTCCCTTTAGCAGTGGTTCCCTTTCTCTGAGCATGACCCTCAGGGGAATGCAAAGATTAGTAATGAGTCCTGTGACTGCTTAACTGTAAAGTTAATTTAGTGGGAGCAGACAGTCTCCTGCAGAAGTAGAGCGCAAGAGAGCTGGTGTCAAGTGTTGTTGTGGAGGTCCAGAGGCTGCTTGGAGTTGAGAGGGACCAGGACATTCTGCCGGTGGGAAGAAGTCAGTGGAGTTTTCACCTTTGAATAGGAGCAGAGTCTAAGCAGGTGAAAACAAAAGGGGACTGTAATCCCAGCACTTTGGGAGGCCGAGGCAAGCGGATCACTTGAGGTCAGGAGTTCGAGACCAGCCTGGCCAACATGGTGAAACCCCGTTTCCACTAAAAATACAAAAATTAGCCAGGCATGGTGACGGGCGCCTGTAGTCCCAGCTACTAGGGAGGCTGAGGCAGGAGAATAGCTTGAACCTGGGAGGTGGAGGTTGCAGTGAACCGAGATCCTGCCACTGCACTCCAGCCTGGGTGACAGAGTGAGACTCCATCTCAAAAAAACAAACCCCAAAAAACAAAAGGGAGAGGGTAGAGTTGATTGATTTGGTGAATCAGGGGAGGTGGGAGGCAAGAAGATGGCGGTGCATGTTCATTAAAGCATTTTCTTTGTAACACCAGCTGTGGGCTGCTGGCAGTGGGTAGAGGAGAATAGAAGGAGTTTGGACTTGTTCTTTTTGGCCTTGTAACTAGTTCATTCATCATTCATTCATCTACTCATTCACCAGGTAGTCATTGAGCCCTATGATGTGTCAGGCACTTTTCTAGGCAGTTGGGATAACTTCAGTGAACAAAATTAGGACCCTGCTCTCAAGGAGCTTACATTCTAGAGAGGACAGACAGAAGAATTCAGTAAATAAATAAATTGTATGGTATCCTAGAAGGCAGTAGTATCTCAAGAGGGAAAAAAGCTAGAGAAAGGTAAGGGGGTCTGAGTGGGGAGGTGGGAGGTTTGTAGTCAGGGTGCAATTTAAAATGATGTAGTCAGGGTAAGCCTTATCCTTATTGAGATGGTGACACCTGAGCAGACTTGAAGGCGATGAGGGAGTAGATGTGTAGGGAAAGAGTGCTCTGGGCAGAGGGAACAGCCTAGCGGCAAGATGTGTGTCTGGTGTATTCAAGGAGCAGCAAAGAGGCCAGTGTAGCTTGAGCTGATGATTTGGGGCAGGGAACTAATACAACTTCCTAGATTTTTTAAAAGATTGCCATGAATGATGAATCCTAGGAGAAAAAGTTTGATATTATATTTGATAATAGTTCCTTTAGAGAGGTGTTGTGATGAGTGGGACCTTTCCCCTGAACATAGTTAACAAATTCCTGAACTGGCTCCACCTGAAGCGGGATGGGACTGGGAGCAGAGATGGAGGAGCCGGGATACCCATTTAGAATGTTTACGTAGATATAGCTGTGTATTTATAGGATTGTTAGTAGCAATGTCTATGTAAACATTATGCATCCTTATTTGCCTTTTTTTTTTTTTTTTTTTTTTGAGACAGAGTCTTGCTCTGTCGCCAGGCTAGAGTGCAGTGGCTTGATCTTGGCTCACCGCAACCTCTGACTCCGTGATTCAAGCGATTTTATTACAGGCATGTGTCACCACGCCCAGCTAATTTTTGTATTTTTGGTACAGACAGGGTTTCACCATGTTGACCAGGATGGTCTCGATCTCCTGACCTCATGATCTGCCTGTCTCAGCCTCCCAAAGTGCTGGGATTATAGGCGTGAGCCACTGTGTCTGGCCTGCCCTTTTTTTTTTTTTTTCGAGGTAGAGTCTTGCTCTATCAGTGTGTAGTGTGCAATGTTGTCTCACTGCAACCTCTGCCTCCCAGGTTCAAGCAATTCTCCTGCCTCAGCCTCCCAAGTAGCTGGGATTACAGGTGTGCACCACCACGCCCGACTAATTTTTTGTATTTTTACTAGAGTTGGGGTTTCACTATGTTGGCCAGACTGGTCTTGAACTCCTGACCTCAAGTGATCCACCCACCTTGGCCTCCCAAAATGCTGGGATTACAGGTGTGAGCCACCACACTGGCTGGCCTCTTTTTCATAACATGTGTACTACATTTTTAGTTAGGAAACAAAAAAGGCATTTGCCATTCTTAAAGTTGAAGCCACCAGAGCAGTAAGAAATGAGAGAAGTTTTAAGCTAGGTGTGGTGGCACACACACCTATAGTCCCAGCCACTTGGAAGGCTGAGGTGAGAGGATCACTTAAGCTCAGGAGTTTGAGGCTACAGTGAGCTATGATTGCACTACTGCACTCCAGCCTGGGCAGCAGAGAGACATCCCATCTCAAAACAAACAAACAAAAAAACAGAAAAGAAATGAGGGAAGTTTTATAAGAAAAATGCTTCATATGGAGACCAGATCTCTTCATGTTAGAGAAGAGATTTCCTTGATAGAGAGGAAATGGGGAGGAGGGGTCAGGGCCTGGTCTCTGTTGACTCTGGATTACAGAAGCTCTGGTTAGATCATCAGGGTGAACAGACCCAGCAAAACCTGGCTTAGGTCACCCAAACTCAGACAAGATGCTTCTGGGGCCACCAGGGGAAACCAGACCACTTGCTGAATCAGGTCAGGATGTTTGTAGTCAAGGATGTCTGAGCTCCCTCTGTCCAGAGGTTCCCCTTCTCGGCTTCAGCCTGAGCTGACAGGAGGTGGTCTCTAAGTCTCAGCTTAGATTGCACCTTCCCGTGTAAGGTTAGGTACCGCTCCTGTGTGTGCCCATAGCACCTGTGAACACCTTTTTTTTTTTTTTTTTGAGATGGAGTCTCATTCTGTTGCGCTAAAGTGCAGTGGCGTGATTTCGGCTCACTACAACCTCCGCCTCCCGGGTTCAAGCGATTCTCCCGCCTCAGCCTCCAGAGTAGCTGGGACTACAGGCACGTGCCACCATGCCCAGCTAATTTTTTGTATTTTTAGTAGAGATGGGGTTTCGTCATGTTATCCAGGATGGTTTCGATCTCCTGACCTCATGATCCGCCCACCTCGGCCTCCCAAAGTGCTGGGATTACAGGCATGAGCCACCGCGCCCGGCCCATGCACACCTATTATAATATTCTTACATGGAATGGAGTGGTGCATTTACCCAGCCTTCTCTGTACCAGGTTTTGTACTCTTTCAGAGTAAGGCCATTTGACCCCTCCCTTCAACCCCTTGCCCAGACTAAACACGAGGTAACATGATCATTCAGAATCACTTAAGCCCAAGCAGCAATTTTGTACTTTCTGCTACTAATATAGCACAAATTATATTTTCCAGTCACAATGAGCCTATTTTATTTTCTGATAAAATGATTACATGAAACAATGTGATTTGCACTGAACAGTTTTAAAAAAATTTGTCTTTAGGATGTTAGGATGTCAAAACCTGTTCCTCTAAGAACTGTTTCAAGCCAGGCGCAGTGGCTCACGCCTGTAATCCCAGCACTTTGGGAGGCCGAGGCAGGTGGATCACGAGGTCAGGAGATCGAGACCATCCTGGCTAACACGGTGAAACCCCGTCTCTAATAAAAATACAAAAAAATTAGCCAGGCATGGTGGCCGGTGCCTGTAGTCCCAGCTACTCGGGAGGCTGAGGCAGAAGAATGGCGTGAACCTGGGAGGCGGAGCTTGCAGTGAGCAGAGATAACGCCACTGCGCTTCAACCTAGGTGACTGAGTGAGACTCCATCTCAAAAAATAACTGTTTCAAAAATAAGATTCTTTTCCTTACTTTTCCGTGTTGTATTACTTTTGTTAAAGTATATCTTATGGCCAGGTACAGTGGCTCACACCTGTAATCCCAGCACTTTGGGAGGCCGAGACAGGCGAATTGCATGAGCCCAGGAGTTCGAAACCAACCTGGGCCACATAGTGAAACCCTATCTCTACTAAAAATACAAAAATTAGCCAGGTGTGGCGGCACACGCCTGTAATCCCAGCTACTTGGGAGGCTGAGACATGAGAATCACTTGAGCCCGGGAGGTGGACGTTGCAGTGAGCTGAGATTGCACCATTGCACTCCAGCCTGGGCGACACAGCAAGACTCTGACTCAAAGTATATTTTATTAAAGTATGTGAGCATATATAATATTAGAGACTTTTTACCTTTGATATAATCTTTTTCAGTTTTTATAAATTTTGATAAAATACACATAAGACAATCTTAAGTGTACAGTTCAGTGGTATTAAATACATTCATATGTAATGCAGCCATCACCACTACCCATCTTCAAAATTCTTCATCTTGTAAAACTGAAAACTACAATCCATTAAACAATAACTTTTCATTCTTTCTTCTTTCAGCCAGTGCAACTACCATTCTGCTTTCTATCTCTATGATTTTGACTACTCTATCTCATATAAGTGGAATCAAACAGTATGTTTTGTTTTGTTTTGTTTTTTATTAAGACAGATTCTTGCTCTGTCACCCAGGCTGGAGTGAGTGGCGCAATCTCGGCTCACTGCATCCTCAGCCTCCTGGGTTCAGGCGGTTCTGTCTCAGCCTCCTGAGAACTGGGACTACAGGCATGCGCCACCACGCCCAGCTAATTTTTGTGTTTTTAGTAGAGCCGGGGATTCATCATGTTGGCCAGGCTGGTCTCGAACTCCAGACCTCAAGTGATCTGCCCACCTCAGCCTCCCAAAGTGCTGGGATTAGAGGCGTGAGCCACCACGTCTGGCCAAAATCATACAGTATATCTTTTTGTGGCTGGCTTATTTCACTTATTATAATGTCTTCAAGATTCATCTAAGTCGTAGCATATATCAGAACTTTCTTTTAAAGGCTGAATACAGTGCTTTAAAATAAAAGCCTTTCTAAGGCTAAATACAATTCCATTTTGCTTATCCATTCATCCGTTGATAGACACTTGCATTGTTTACATGTTTAGCTATTGTGAATAATGCTGCTATGGCACTGAACATGAACATGAGGCATTGAACTATTGAACGTGGGGATACAGATATCTCTTTGAGACCCGACTTTCAATTCTTTTGGTTATATACCCAGAGAGAAATTGCGGGGTCATACGGTAATTTTTTTCCGGAACCACCATACTGTTTCCATAGCAGCTGTATCTTTTTACATTGTTAACAGTGCACAAAGGGTTCTAATTTATCCACATCCCCCCAACCCTTGTTATTTTCTGTTTTATCTTGATAGTAGCCATCCTAACCGGTGTGAGGTAATATCTCATTGTAGTTTTGATTTGCATTTCTCTAATAATTAGTGTTCTTGAACATCTTTGTATATCTTCTTTGGAGAAATGTTTATTCAAGTTCCTGGCACATTTTTGAATTGTTTTTTGTTGGATTTCTAGGAGTTCTCTATATATTCTGGGTATTAATTGCTTAATAATCTAGACTTTTTAATAGAAAAAAGTCATTTATGATCCCTCTTCCTTAGGACCTCTGTATTTGTTTTGGTGAATTTTCTTTTCTCCTTATGCATATTTTTCCCCTTAAACATTTTTAATTATAATGTATTTTAAATTTCATATAAATTTTATGAGGATTATTTTTGTTGTTATTTAAAATCAGTTTTAATGATTATATTATATTGCTTTGTATGAATGTACCAAAATTTATTTAGCCATTTCTCAGAGAACATTTAGGTTGTTTCTGAAATTTTTACTATTATACATAATGCTGGGATAAAATTCCACTTGGTTGTAATACATAAGTTTTTCAAAATACAGTTGATCTCTCTTTTTTTTTTTTTTCGAGACAGAGTTTTGCTCTTGTTGCCCAGGCTAGAGGGCAATCTCAGCTCACTGCAACCTCTGCCTCCTGGGTTCAAGCGATTCTCCTGCCTCAGTCTTCCAAGTAGCTGGGATTACAGGCGTGTACCACCATGTCTGGCTAGTTTTGATTTTTTAGTAGAGATGGAGTTTGACCATGTAGGTCAGGCTGGTCTCGAACTTCTGACCTCAAGTGATCCACCTGCCTCAGCCTCCCAAAGTGCTGGGATTACAGGTGTGAGCCACCGTGTCCGGCCCAGTTGATCATTTTTTAATATCTGTATTACTAAGGGAAATAGCCACCAGAGAGAAAGCACTCTCTTGGACGGGTTTTGGTGTCATGCTTATCCTTAATTTGTAGAAACATTCAGATTGCTTTTCACCTTTTTCTGTCTTTTGAAAGAATTTACCTATAAAACATTTAGACTCAGGATTTTTATAGACAAGATGTTTTGGCAACAATTTTCTCTATTTCCTCCTCAATTATAAAGGTTTCTGCTTTTTTGTGTAAACATTGGTAGTTTAGAATTTAAAAGTTTTTTGTTAAGATTTTTTGCATTTCTTAACACACTAGTGTGTATTTCACTGTTTTGTTTATCCTCCTATTTTTTTTTTTTTTTTAATTGAGACGGAGTTTCGCTCTTATTGCCCAGGCTGGAGTGCAATGGCGCAATCTCGGCTCACCGCTACCTCCGCTTCCCAGGTTCAAGCAATTCTCCTGCCTCAGCCTCCTGAGTAGCTGGGATTACAGGCATGCACCTCCACACCCGGCTAATTTTGTATTTTTAGTAGAGATGGGGTTTCTCCATGTTGGTCAGGCTGGTCTCGAACTCCCGACCTCAGGTGATTCGCCCGCCTCGGCCTCCCAAAGTGCTGGGATTACAGGCATGAGCCACTGTGCCCAGCCTTATCCTCCTATCTTTAAGTTCATCTTTTAAAAATTTCTTCTTACTCGATTTATCAGAGGTTTTTCTATTTGGCTGGTGCTTAAGAGGAACCAGCCTTAGATTTGGCTGTTAATGCCATCATTTTTCTGTTTGCCTCTGGTTTTTATAATCCAAGAATTTAATTCACTAACCCATGTGTTTTTTTTTAATCCTCGAAACAACTCCTCATTTTCCTCCATTGAGAATTACCCAGATTCTGTATCCATTCACTCAGCAGACGTGTTTGGAATGCTTGCTCTGTGCCAGGCAGTGGTTCTTAACCAGGGTCATGCTTCAGAACCAGTCAGGAAGTGGTGCCTGCTTCCTCTGCGGTGGTGACAAGGCTTCAGTGAGGAAATGTGGTGAGAGTGCACGTAAATGACTGAGTTTAGTGCTTGCCTAGCAGCGAGTGTTCAAGAAATCTGAGCTGTTGCTCTTTGATAATGAACCACCTGAGGAGCTTTTAAAAGATGCTGGGCAAGACCCTCCATGCAAGGACAATTTAGAAAAGCTGCCCAGGTGATTCTGGACACTCTCCACTTGCAGTGTCAGAGATACTGAAATGAAAAGGAGTTTAAGAAATTTTTGGCCGGGCGCGGTGGCTCATGCCTGTGATCCCAGCACTTTGGGAGGCTGAGGCAGGTGGATCACGAGGTCAGGAGATCAAGACCATCCTGGCTAACATGGTGAAACCCCGTCTCTACTAAAAATACAAAAAAAATTAGCTGGGCGTGGTGGCGGGTGCCTGTACTCCCAGCTACTCGGGAGGCTGAGGCAGGAGAATGGCATGAACCTGGGAGGCGGAGCTTGCAGTGACCCAAGATCGTGCCACTGCACTCCAGCCTGGGCGACTGAGCAAGACTCCATCTCAAAAAAAAAAAAAAAAAAAAATTCTTGAGGGAGAAAAATGTAACTAGATGGCTACGGTTCTGAAATGGAGATGGGGACCAAATGCTGAAGGGCGATGGGGAGCATGGAGGATGTGGGGAAGCTTCAGGAGGGAATGGAACAGTGAACTGGTTCTACAAGGATGAATAGGAATTTTTCCTGTGGAACTGAGGGAAGAAAGTACATTATGGTCAGAATAGGATGTATAAAGGCAAAGAAACACAAAAGAAAATGTTGTTACTAGGCCAAAGAGTCCATGTGGCAGAAGCTTTGGGTATATGACAGGAGGCAGCGTTTGAGAGAAAGATGGCCTGAGGTGGAGACCTAGAACAATGTAGAACGGTGGTGTGCCAAAGAAATACACATTCCATGTGTAATTTTAAGTTTTCTAGTGGCTACAATATAAAAAGAAACAGGTGAAATTAATTTTAGTAATACATATTATTTAAAACAATATATCCAGAATATTATCATCTCTACATGTGATAAATATTTTAAAATTACTAATGAGGCATTTTACATTCTTTCCTTGATAGTAAATCTTTGAAATTCAGTGTGTATTTTATTTTATTTTATTTATTTGAAACAGAGTCTCACTCTGTCGCCCAGGCTGGAGTGTAGTGGCGCAATCTTGGCTCACTGTATCCTCCGCCTCCTGGGTTCAAGCCATTCTCCTGCCTCAGCCTCCTGGGATTACAGGCATGTGCCACCACACCTAGGTAATTTTTGTATTTTTGTAGAGACTAGGTTTCTCCATGTTGGCCAGGCTGGTCTCAAACTCCTGACCTCAGGTGATCCACCCACCTCAGCCTCCCAAAGTGCTGGGATTATAGGTGTGAGCCACTGCGCCTGGCCCAGTGTGTATTTTGCTTAATCACACATGCCCATTTGGACTAGCTACATTGCAAGTGTGACTTTTAAGTTTGTTTGCTCTTTTTCTTTTCCTCCTAGCATTTAAAACCAGTTTGTAATTGGGTGAACATCTAAATCCTTAATTTAAAAACATAATGAATAGCCACATGTGGCCAGTGGCTGCCATATTAGACTGTGTGGCTGTAGATTGCCATTCCCTGGATTAATGCTGTCATTGGCAAGGGAGGATTTCAGCTGGATTTGAAGGATGAAGGCAAGGGACTGAATTCAGGAGACATTTCTGAGGCTTTTGGTGACTGCAAGGCATAAAGGAAAAATGAAGAGTCAAGGAGGAGGTCCAGGTTTCCAGTCTTCAATACTGCAGATGGTGATGCAGTAGGAATCTGTGTGTGTGCAAAGGTTGACAGTGATGTTCTTCTCTCTGTACACCATTGTTAGTTACACGGTCAACTATCGGCTTGTTAAACTATGATCAATCTGGTATCAGAGGCCACTGAGTGCTTAAGTGGAGACACCACACTGTATTGCCGTAAATGTGATGTTTTCTAATTGGGCAAACTGTATTTGTACATGTCCTTTCTGGAAGTGCCCTTTCACCCCATCTGCTCATAAAACTCTTTATTTCTGTAGTTCAGGGAACTCATGTTATTGATGAGGTAATTGGATCTCCAGGAGGTGTGAGATCTACTCAAGTATGTTATGCATTTATTCATTATGGAGCTTTTTAGGAGCCCATGAAGTTGAGTCTTCTCAACTTAGTATATGCTGTTCCTAGTTCCTTGCTTTGGGCTCAACCATTTGGCCAAGATCCTTGTATGTCAGCATAAGGAAAGGGAACATGTGATACTTCTTCTTTTTTTTTTTTTTGAGACGGAATCTTGCTCTGTTGCCCAGGCTGGAGTGCAGTAGCACAGTCTTGGCTTACTGCAAACTTCGTCTCCTGGGTTCAAGCAATTCTCCCTGCCTCAGCCTCCCAAGTAGCTGGGATTACAGGTGCCCGCCACCACGCCCAGCTAATTGTATTTTTAGTAGAGACAGGGTTTTGCCACGTTGGCCAGGCTGGTCTCGAACTCCTGATCTCAGGTGATCCACCCGCCTTGGCCTCCCAAAGTGGTAGCATTACAGGCATGAGCCACTGCACCTGTCTGGAACATGTGATACTTCTTAATAACTTTGTTCGTTGCTTTTTGGTTTTTGTTTTTGTTTTTTTATTTAGGCGGAGTCTGGCTCTGTCACCCAGGCTGGAGTGCAGTGGCGTGATCTTGGCTCACTGCAAGCTCCGCCTCCCAGGTTCACACCATTCTCCTGCCTCAGCCTCCTGAGTATCTGGGACTACAGGCGCCTGCCACCGTGCCCGGCTAATTTTTTTAAAATTTTTATTAGAGAGGGAGTTTCACCATGTTAGCCAGGATGGTCTCGATCTCCTGATCTCGTGATCCACCCGCCTTGGCCTCCCAAAGTGCTGGGATTACAGGCATGAGCCACTGCGTCTGGCTGCTTTGTTAGTTTTTAAAAGGGGTTGATGATGAAGTCCTGTTACATCTGGAAGAAGGATGAGCAGCTATCTGCAAGGTGTTACTGGATCATTTATTAGGGTTCAAGGTGTGACCTGTAGCATGAGATGCCCTGAAGTTGATCTGACTCAGAGTGACTAACTTCCACCAAGAGTGCATTTTACCTATTTACTCTGGCAAACTTTTGATTGTCTGTTATGTACCAAACTGGTTCTGGCCTCTGGAAATTTGAAGGTGCCTGAGCCAAGGTCTTGACCTTCTAGGAGCACAGTTTGGTAGGAGTGACCACTGGGTAACAGACACCTGAATGTAGTAGTGTCTTATGAGCTGTGCTAGAGAGAGGCCCAGGGAGGAGAGCTGCTGGGATGGGAGGGGGACACAGCCCAGACCTGGGGTACGAATGGGGCCCCAGAGGAGAGAACTTGACCAAGTCTTGGTGAAGAGTGAAGAGTGAGCCTTAGCCAAGCTGAGGAAGAAAGCCTGAGCGCTTGAAGTAACGCTTGCCGAGGTGAAAGAACGTTCTGGTTTCAAGGAGCTGTAACTCTTCTGCATGGCCAAATGTTAGTGTCTGAGGGGAGGAGAAGCCAGAGTGGGGGCTGTGGAGGTCCCCAGGGGACTAGGCCATGAAGGGCTCTGAAACTCACACTGAGGAATCTAAGTTTTAATCTCAAGACAAATATTTATTAAATATTTGTGGATGAGGCATGGTGGCTAATACCTGTCATCCCAGCACTTTGAGAGGCTGACACAGGAGAACTGCTTGAGCCCATAAGTTCATAGACCAGCCTGGGCAACATAGAGAAACCCTATCTCTACAAAAATAAAAAAAATAGGTATGGTGGCACACACCTGTGGTCCCAGCTGCTTAGGAGGTTGAAATGGGAAAATTGCCTAGGCCCAGCAGGTCAAGGCTGCAGTGATCTATGATTGCACCACTGCACTCCAGCCTGGGCAACAGAGCAAGACCTTGTCTCAAAAGAAAAATGTATTAAATATTTGTGGAGCACCTACTACATGTCAGGTCTGTTCTAGACAATGGAGATTCAACAGTAAAGAAAATAAATAGTATTCTTGCTCTCGGGGTTTACATTCTGCTTTGGGATATAGACTGTAAACATGCTATGTCAGGTGGCAAAGGCTGTGAAAAAGACAGTGAGAATGTAGAATGGGGTGCTATTTTGTGTAGGATGGTGAGGGAAGGTTGCTCTGATAAGGTGACATTTGAACAAAGAGCTGAAGCCAGTGAGTGGGGAGCCACGGGCGTACATGCAGGAAGAGGCTTTCAAGTCAAGGGAAAAGGCAGAACACAGGCACCAGGGAGGAAGTAGGTTTAGTGTCTTCCAGGAATCAGAAGGAGGGTGGGGTGGGTGCAGGTGAGAGCTGCAGGCAGGGGAGGAGGCTTGAGGTGAAGTCAGGGAGCTAGCTGGCACCCAGATTGTGAAGTGCCTATAGGCGGCCATAAAGACTTTGACTTTACTTGAAATGAATCAGGGTGCCATTGGAGGCCTTGAAACAGAGGTGACTTGACCTGGCAGATTTTTGTTTTGTTTTGTTTTTCTTTGAGACAGGGTCTTGCACTGTCACCCGGGCTAGAATGAAGTGGTGTCATTGTGGCTCACTGTAGCCTCGAACTCCCAGGCTCAAGCAGTCCTCCTGCCTCAGCCCTCCAAGTAGCTAGGACCATAGATGCAAGCCACCATGCCCAGCTAATTTAAAAAAATTTGTTTGTGTTAGAGATGGGTTCTCACTGTGTTGCCCAGGCTGGTCTGGAACTCCTGGCCTGTAGTGATCTTCCCACCTCAGCCTCCCAAAGTGCTAGGATCACAGGTGTGAGCCACCATGCCCAGCAGTCTGGCAGATTTTAACAAGATCTCTCTGGTTGTAATGTGGAAAATGGACTTGGGTGGTGGGGCAAGAGTGAGAGGAGAGATGAACTAGGAGGTTGTAGCAGTAGTTCAGGTAAGAGATGGTGACACGAACTAGGGTGAGGGTGACAGAAATAGGGAAAAGTGGGAGACAGTGAAGGGTTTATGGGTTGTGTTTTGTTTTTTTCGTTTTTTTTTTTTTTTTTTTTTTTGAGATGGAGTCTCGCTCTGTTGCCCAGGCTGGAGTGCAGTGGCGGTGTCTCGGCTCATTGCAGTTTCCACCTCCCGGGTTCAAGTGATTCTCCTGCCTCATCCTCCCGAGTAGCTGGGATTACAGGCGCCCGTCACCACGCCTGGCTAATTTTTGTATTTTTAGTAGAGACGGTTTCATTCTGCTTTCCCAAAGAGTTTGCCACGTTGGCCTTGCTGGTCTTGAACTCCTGACCTCAGGTGATCCACCTGCCTCAGCCCCCTAAAGTGCTGGGATTACAGGCATGAGCCACTCAGCCTGGCTGCAGTGAAGTGTTGTGAACATGATCAAATTTGTGTTTTGAAGTAACTCTGATAGTGCCCAGGGGAAAAAAAGGGGATTGGGATCAAGAGTTAAAGAACAGAGGCCAGTGGTTGCCCTGTCAAGGCAAGAAATTATGAGTGGCTTGGAGCAGACGTTTGCTTGCTGGTTAGCACATTCTTCACCTTGAGTGCAGACTCTTTGGGAAAGCAGAATGAAACCAGGAGGCCGGCCAGGCTCAGAGGCTCACACTTGTAATCTCAGCACTTTAGGAGGCCAAGGTGGGAGGATCACTTGAGCCCAGGAGTTTGAGACCAGCCTGGGCAACATAGTGAGACCCCATCTCTATTAAACAAAATAAAACAAAATAAACCAGGAGGCCATATGTTAAATACGAGGAACCAGTTAAGCAAAGGAGTCCTGGTTGGGCAATGACTATTACTAAACCGAAGAGACAATATGTCTAGAGGGTAGAGTAGGCAGTGGGGAGAAGGTTTTACTTCTCACCACTTATCTCAAAATGGCTGGTCCAACCCCTTTATCCTTGCTGGCCATGCCTCTCCCAAGACCAGCCTCCCTTCTCAAGCTTCCCAATCCCTGGATTGGATTCCCACATTTTCTTCTTCCATGCAGATGGCACTTACCTCTTAGGACCTGGTACAGAGCCTACCTTGAAGTGTTCTCTCCCTCTCCCAGTCTTTCGTGCTTTGAGCGCCTGCAGCACCTCAACTTACTGTGTATTGTGTCATATTGTGCTCTAATAAATAACGCTTTTAAAATAAACTGAACCATATTCAAGGACTGCAGTGTTTTTCTTTTGCATTTTTAGTCTGCCACAGTGTATATAGTAAATCCAGGCACCTTGTAAATATCTAGTCTGTCAGATCTCTAACCTTGATCAGAAAAATGGCCCCAGTTTCATCCCTCCCCTGTTCCTGCAGGGACACAGCCAAGTGTTGAACAGAAATATGGGGCAGAGGAGCCAGTATGGTGTGTGGATGTGGTCATGCACCTCACTCAGTAGAAGGGGCCACTCCTGCCTTCTTTAATATTCAGATGTCATCCATCTCCTTAAGGCTCAACTCATTCAGGAAACAGAGGTATAGTGTGAGTCAGGTACTTGCTGGACAATGGTGTTGTAGAATTTCAAAAACAACCAAAAGTATTATCCCTGCCCTCATAATGTGTACCGTTTAACTAGGAAAACAAGCATTAAATAGATGAGTAGGTTTGTTTGAATAATGGTAGGTGTGCAGAGTGGTTTAAAGCACATGATAGGGAGGTTGACTCTCCAGTGGGGGATCAGAAGACTTCACTGGAGATCTGCTAACCGGCACCTGAAGTATGAAATGGAATTAGCTAAGGGAAATGGGAGAACAGAATGATACTCTTGAGGAATTTGAGTGAATCGGTTCAGCTATACCTAAGCAAACAAGAGAAGGGTACAGAATAAGCTGAAGCCTCTGTGAAACCTTCCCTCACTGCTCCAGCTAACTCAGCTCTGCTTTCGATGTCTTTTTGCACTAATTGTCTTTGCCATACTTTATTATATACTTTCTGAGACAGAAGTCTAACCAGGAATTAGCTAGATATGGTGGCATATGCCTGTAGTCCCAGCTACTCTGGAGGCTAAGGTGGGAGGATTACTTGAGCTCAGGTAGTTGAGGCTGCAGTGAGTCATGATTGAGCCACTGGACTCCAAGCTGGGTGAGAGAGTGAGACCCTGTCTCCAAAAAAAAAAAAAAAAAAAGCCTAACCAAAAGTACATAGCTCAAGGAGGCCATGGTCACAGGTGACTCATGGTTTAACAAGGCCAAGTGATTCTAGACAATCAGCTCTCTAGCATCAGAGCTGACAATTGGGAGACATGGGGCACCTCAGCCAGCCAGCCATGTGTCCATGGGATGGTAGAGGAAAAAGTGATTAGGGTATGATGCAGTGAAAGACCTTTGACCTAGCCGTTGTAATTTTAGCTAGCGAGCCAGGAGAAATCCTAGCATGTTTGCCCAAAGAATATTTATTACAGTAATGTTTACAATAGCAGAATACTGGAAATAATCACAGTACCTGCTGACAGGGACTGGTTCATTGATTCATTCAGCAAGTATTTTTTAAGTGCCCACTAGGTGCCGGGCGTTGTTCTGGGCACCAGGCATGTAACTGATCAAGATAAAGTCCCTGTTCCCATGGAACTTACAGTGGAGAGACAGACAATAGGGTAACAAGCTAATATCTCCTATCATTGCTAGAAACACAAGTGTCCTTTTTATCGGAATCTGTTCTTGAGTTCAGGTGAAAAGAACTGGGCAGTGAGAGATAGCTGGACTAGCAGGAAAATTAAACACAAAATGCGATGGATAGTGGAGGTGCTAAGACAGCCTTCCCGAGGAGGCCATGCTTGAGATGATGCCTGAATAACTGGTTAACTAGTTGTCAACCATGTGGACATGCAGGAGGCTAGGGAATAACAAAAGGGCTGGGAACAAGTTTGATGTAGTCAAGGAACATCAAGATCAGCATGCGACAGCCTGGTGAGCCATGAGGGAATTGCATTTTACTCTCTTTTTGAGACGGTCTCACTCCGTCATCCAGGCTGGAGTACAGTGGCATGATCATGGCTCACTGCAACCTCCGCCTCCTGTACTCAAGTGATCCTTCCAGCTCAGCCTCCTGAGTAGCTGGGACTGTAGGCACACACCACCATGCCAGGCTAATTTTTTGATCTTTTGTAGAGATGGGGTTTTGCTCTGTTGCCTAGGATGGTCTCAAACTCTTGGGCTCCTGTAACAAAGGAAGTGAACAGGCTCAAGCGATCTGCCGGCCTTGACCTCTCAAAGTGTTAGGATTACAGGTGTGAACCACCCGCGTGCCCTGTCGCATTTTATTCTTAATACGGCGAGGTGTTGTTGGTTTTAATCAGTGGGTACCTGTGATACAGGTGTACTGTGGAATACTATGAAGCAGTTCAATAAGGTGCAATTATTCCACTATGTAAAGATCTCTAGGATACATAGCTAAATCAAAAAGTAAGTTGTAGAACAATATGTATGGTATTTCATAAAACAAGATTCTGTGTTGGGGTGTGAGTATGGTTAATTGGGTGGGTGGGGTGTTAATAAACATGAACAAGGGACTTTGTGTATACACCAAACTATTAAGAGTGGTTATTTCTGAAAGTAAAGTGGGATTGGTTATGGTGGTGAAAGAAGGTCGTCACTTTTTACTACCCACTGTATTTGGATTTTGTAACAAAGAAACTGAATAGGCAGCAATGACTTGGTGATTATATAAAAAGGCTTGGCTTTGAAAGAAACCAAGAAGATAGCTAGGTAGCAATACAGGTCAGCAGGACAAATTGCCCCTCATAACTTTGCTGCCTGACATACTAGATCCTTTACAAAATTATGTAAACAATGAGTTTATGTAACCCAACATTGCCTCCTCAATCTAACAAATGTGTGATCACCACTTCTGATAGCTCCTACAGTATGTTCCCAGCATTGCCTTAGAACATTTGTGGGGTTGATCCCCAGTTGAACAGGAATGTGATTTTACAGGAATCAGTGACATTCAAAGATGTGTCTGTGGACTTCACCCAGGAAGAATGGTACCATGTCGACCCTGCTCAGAGGAGCTTATACAGGGATGTGATGCTGGAGAACTATAGCCACCTGGTTTCTCTTGGTAAGGACCACTTATCTGAGTGTCTTTCCTGCTGATGGGTCTTTCCTTCCTTGGTTGCTATAGTGGTGGTGCCCAGAGCTTAGGTAACTGTGACCAGGGTGCTCAGGGGTCAGAGCTTGTTAATCTCATTGGGACCCAGTTTTATGGGGTTTTGAGCCTGCTCTTTAGGTAAAAGGTCTTTATTTTGCAAAACTGGAAATAGGCAATTTGATTGCATGACTCCTTAAGTTGCACCTTTTTTTTCCTTCAGAGTTCCTGAGGATCAAGGACTAGTACTGACTTGTCCTTAGGAGGGTTCTTTGTCCACTTGCACAAACAACCAAATCTTGTGTATTTACCCATGAGCAGGATATCAAGTTTCCAAGCCAGAGGTGATCTTCAAATTGGAGCAAGGAGAAGAGCCATGGATATCAGAGGGAGAAATCCAACGACCTTTCTATCCAGGTAAATGAGTGAGAGTCAGGCATTAGGAATGAATGCAGTTAATGGCACAACTTAGGGAGGGGGAGATACCCTCCAGCAGCTGGCTTGCGATCTCCTAGATCTGCATAGGAGGCTGAAGCCATCGCCTGGCCGACACCTTGTAGGTCTCTCTTCAAAAGGGTGCTCCTGCTCTTGCTGGATTATTTTTCCTCTGGTGGCCTCTGATTCCCTTCATTAATTAGAGATCCCTTCTCTTACTCATTCAGAATTGAACTCCCATATTTCTTCCCTGAATTGAACTCCCGTATCTCTTTGTTGTGTTGAACTCCCCCATCTTTTCCTTGTTTAGTCTTGCTGCTTTCACTGTCAGATGCCCCAGACTTGTAGGAAACACCCACAGCCTTCCTTGATTCTCTCTCCCTTGATAACCTGCCTTCAGACTACGTGCCTTGCCACCATCTTCCTTCCATCTCATGTTCATGCTGCTTTGACTCATTACCTCCCTCCACAGTTCTGTAGTATCCTCATCTCCCAGTTCCTCGCTTGTTAAATGCTGCTTAGCTTTAGGTCTTTAGCTTTTCTTGCTTTTCTCCCTAAGTGACCCTGCCTTAAGGAACCTGCCTTCTAGCCTCCTTTCTTGATTACCTCCTTAACAGAGTACCTGCCTCCTGGTAGTTGCAGCTCTTTATTCTATGCCGTAGACTCAGAAGTCTTCCTTATTTGTACCATGGTTACTTTTATCCTTCTCAGAAGTCATAGTTCATATTAAATACATAAAATCTAAATCCATCACCTTTCATCCCCCACCAGTATGTTTTGCTACCTTGCCTATTTCTCATTTCTACCCTTGCCTATTAGAATCCAAAGGATTTTTAATTGCTCAGGCGGGATACCCTAATTAGTTTAGTCTTTTATTTCAACCCAGGTTGTTTTCTTCCTATGAGAAGTAGCTTAGATTTTCTTGCCTTTTAACTTCTACTGGTGGCACTGTAAACCAGGGCCCAGATTTTTAAATTATTTATTTATTTATTTTATTTAGACAGGATCTCACTCTGTCACCCACGCTGGAGTGCAGTGGTGTGATCTCGGCTCACTGCAGTCTCTGCCTCCCGGGCTCAAGCAATCCTCCCACCTCAGCCTCCCAAGTAGCTAGGACTATAGATATGTGCCACCACACCCGGCTAATTTTTTGTATTTTTGGTGAGGAAGAAACGAGGTTTCACCATGTTGCCCAGGTGGTCTTGAACTCCTGAGCTCAAGCAATCCACCCACCTTGGCCTCCCAAAGTTCTGGGATTACAAGCATGAGCGACCACACTAGCCTAATTTTTTTATTTTGAGACGGGGTCTTGCTCTGTCACCCAGGGTGGAGTGCAGTGTCTCTATCACAGCTCCCTGCAGCCTTGACCTCCTGGGCTCAAGCAATCCTCTTCCCTTTGCTTCCCAAAGTGTTGGGATTACAGGTGTGAGCCACTGCTGAGGTCCCAGATTTAGATTGCTATAATTTCCAGTTGGAATAGCTCACTCTGTTTTTTCTTTTTATAAATCAAATGGATTTTTAAAATTATAGCTTTATTGAGGTATAATTCACATACCATGAGATTCACCCCTTTAGAGCATAGAGGTCAGTGGTTTTTTCATATATTCAGATAGTTGTACAAACAGCAACACTATCTAATTTCAGAACATTTTCCTCACACCAGCAAGAAACGTCATACCCATTAACAGTTACTCCCCATTCCCCACTCCTCTCAGTACCTACCTGGTAACCATTAATCTAATTTCTATTTCTATGGATTTGTATATCCTGGATAGTTTGTATAAATGGAATCATATAATATGGCACTGGCTTCTTTCACTTAGCATGATGTTTTCAAGGTTCAATCATGTTCTAGCATGTATCAGTACATCATTCTTTTTTACCATTGAGTAATATTCCATTGTATGGATATATCACATTTTGTTATTCATCAGTTGCTGAACCACACTGGATTGATTTTATTTATTTATTTATTTTGAGACAGAATCTCACTCTGTCACCCAGGTTGGAATGCAGTGGCTGTGATCTGAGGTCACTGTAACCTCCACCTCCTGGGCTCAAGCAGTTCTCATGCCTCAGCCTCCCAAGTAGCTGGGACTACAGGCACGCACCAACTCGCCTGGCTAGTTTTTGTATTTTTAGTAGAGATGGGGTTTCTACTAAACTGCTATTGGCCAGCCTGGTCTCAAACTCCTAGCCTAATATGTTCATCCCACCTCAGCCTCCCAAAGTGCTGGGATTACAAGCCTGAGCCACCATGCCCAGCCACTGGATTTTAATGCTTTATCTTCTTTTTTTTTCGAGATGGAATCTCACTCTGTCACCCAGGCTGGAGTACAATGGCATGATGCAGTGGCATGATCTCGTCTCACTGCAACCTCCACCTCCCGGGTTCAAGCAATGCTCCTGCCTCAGCCATCTGAGTAGCTGGGACTACAGGCACACGCCACCATGCCCGGATAATTTTTTGTATTTTAATAGAGACAGGGTTTCACCGTGTTGCCCAGGCTGGTTGCGAACTCCTGAGCTCAGGCAATGTGCCCACCTAGGCCTCCCAAAGTGCTGGGATTACAGGCATGAGCCACTGCGCCCAGCCTAATGCTTTATCTTCTTAAAATTTCTGACAAACCGTTGCTATTACTCTCTGTACTTTACTATAGAAAATAGAAACTCCCTGATTTAAAAGTTCCCTATCATACTTCCAGTATTATCCTTCTATTCCTGCTAAAACAGATCCCCTTAGGTTGAACTTCTCTTAATATTCTCTGTATGCAGCATATCTTTTTCCTCATTAGGCAATATATTCTGCCTATCCAAAGCCATTTGTTCTTTGAGTTCAAGATCTATCTCATCCATGAGATGTGATATATACTAATATATTTATTTATTTCTTCCTTTCCTGACAACAAATATCATTTATATCATCTACACTATAAAAACTCAGATTTAATAATATGCCATCTGATGGTTTTACCCTTTTCTAGTTGCCAAAAGATTGTCTTGTTTCTCTTCAAGCTCTGTTTATTATGGTATTTTAATATATTTTATCTGTGTGGCAGAGCATATAGAAAGCAATCAGAACATACTTGACTGATCAGTAAGAAATCTGGTTAGCAAGAAAACTTTTCTCATTTAATCATTTCCACAAGCATTTTTTGCATGTCCCACTGAGAACAATTCTTAAAAAAATTACAAGGCATTCTCTGTCCTCAGGAGTTGAGTTGATTCTTATTGCAGGGTAAGGAGTTTGGGGGTTTAGGGCCTTATTGTGATTTCCTCTGTCAACATTTTATTAGGAACATTTTCAAATAGGAAAGTTGAAAAAAATTTTACAGTCAATACCACATACCTACCACCAAGATTATCACATTTGTTGTTGTTAACATGTTATTTTATTTGCTTTGTTAACATGTGTTTTATTTGCTTTATCATGTATTTCTTTAGCCATCTATCAATCCATCTTACTTTTTGATGCATTTCCAAGTAAGTTGCAGGCATAATTACATTTCACCCCTACACTTTTAGTATGTATGTCATTAACTAGAATTCAATTTTTTTCAGTTTTTAAAAGAAAATGTTATATGCAGTGAAATGTACAAGTCTTATATGTACCATCCAGTTGGTTTTGACAAATGCATTCACTTGCCTAACCCAAATTCCTATTGACATAGAACATTTCCATGACTCCAAAAAGCTCTCTGCCCTTAGTTTTTAAAGGTTATCGTTCTTAAACCCTAAAAATCAATTTGCTTGTATCAGTGTTCTGAAGTAAAAACAGGGACTTAAAGATCAATTTATTAGCGAGATTGAAATAAATTTTTTGGTCAAGGGAGGTAATTAGTGTAGAACCAGAGCTCAAATAGATGAAAACCACAGTACCAGTTGTAAAGACAAAGATGATTTGCCTCCTGATCAAGGACCTCCTTGATCTCCAAGGGTTATACTTTACAAACTGAGAAAATGCAGTATTTCAAATAATCTTTTCAGTTATATCACTGGGTGCAGATTTTCTCTGCAGCATTTGGAGACCTGGAACCTCAGAGTTGACAGTAAAGAAATTATGAAATGGATATATTAGGAAGACAGATTTTGTGGTGGTTTATAAAAGGATAGGAGGCATGGAGAGCATATAGGATCCTAAGATGGGCTGTGATCCTGTTCCATTTGTATCTGTGCCTAACACAGTCCTGCTCGCTTATTTCCTTATTTTCTAACCAACCCTCCTAGATGGGCTTTCCTCATTCTCTGGACTTACCACATACTCTGAATCTGCAGTCTTCACTATCATTTCTTCACTTTTCCTTTTCTCCATTTTGGGTCATCTTCTCAGGATACAGGAGTAATTTCAAAACAGAGTCATATGTAACTTATATGTCTTTCTTCATTGCTACTCTAGCAGTGTATTTCAACAGGAAGGAGGAATAGGGGACTTTTGTACTTTGGATTTCTTTCAGACTGGAAGACCAGGCCTGAAGTCAAATCATCACATTTGCAGCACGATGTATCAGAAGTATCCCACTGCACACATGATCTCTTACATGCTACATTAGAAGACTCCTGGGATGTTAGCAGCCAGTTAGACAGGCAACAGGAAAACTGGAAGAGACATCTGGGATCAGAGGCATCCACCCAGAAGAAAATAATTACACCACAAGAAAGTTTTGAGCAAAATAAATTTGGTGAAAATTCTAGATTGAACACCAATTTGGTTACACAACTGAACATTCCTGCAAGAATAAGGCCTAGTGAATGTGAGACCCTTGGAAGCAATTTGGGACATAATGCAGACTTACTTAATCAGAATAATATTCTTGCAAAAAAGAAACCCTATAAGTGTGATAAATGTAGAAAAGCCTTTATTCATAGATCATCGCTTAGTAAACATGAGAAAACACATAAAGGAGAGGGAGCTTTCCCTAATGGAACAGATCAAGGAATTTATCCTGGAAAGAAACACCATGAATGTACCGACTGTGGGAAAACCTTTCTCTGGAAGACACAGCTTACTGAGCATCAGAGAATTCACACTGGGGAGAAACCCTTTGAATGCAATGTATGTGGAAAGGCCTTCAGGCATAGCTCATCTCTTGGTCAGCATGAGAATGCTCATACCGGAGAGAAACCCTATCAGTGTAGTCTCTGTGGGAAAGCCTTCCAGCGCAGCTCCTCCCTTGTTCAACACCAGCGAATTCACACTGGAGAGAAACCCTATCGATGTAATCTATGCGGGAGGTCCTTTAGGCATGGCACATCCCTCACTCAACACGAGGTCACACACAGTGGAGAGAAGCCCTTCCAGTGTAAGGAATGTGGGAAAGCCTTTAGTCGATGTTCTTCCCTTGTCCAACATGAGAGGACTCATACTGGAGAGAAACCTTTTGAATGTAGCATATGTGGGAGGGCTTTTGGTCAGAGCCCATCCCTTTATAAACATATGAGGATTCATAAGAGAGGCAAACCTTACCAAAGCAGTAACTACAGCACAGATTTCAAGCACAGCACATCTCTCACTCAAGATGAAAGCACTCTTACCGAAGTGAAATCCTACCATTGTAATGACTGTGGGGAAGACTTTAGTCACATTACAGACTTTACTGACCATCAGAGGATCCATACTGCAGAGAACCCCTATGATTGTGAGCAGGCTTTTAGTCAGCAAGCTATTTCTCATCCTGGAGAGAAACCCTATCAATGTAATGTATGTGGGAAAGCTTTCAAAAGGAGTACAAGTTTCATAGAGCATCACAGAATTCATACTGGAGAGAAACCCTATGAATGTAATGAGTGTGGAGAAGCCTTTAGTCGACGCTCATCGCTTACTCAACATGAGAGAACCCACACTGGAGAGAAACCCTATGAATGTATTGACTGTGGGAAAGCCTTTAGTCAAAGTTCATCTCTCATTCAGCATGAGAGAACTCATACTGGAGAGAAGCCCTATGAATGTAATGAATGTGGGAGAGCCTTCCGAAAAAAAACCAACCTGCATGATCATCAGAGAATTCATACTGGAGAAAAACCCTATTCTTGTAAGGAATGTGGGAAAAACTTCAGCCGAAGTTCAGCTCTTACTAAACACCAGAGAATTCATACTCGAAATAAACTCTAGGAACCGTGAAATTAAGGAATTTGCAGAATGCTTTAGCTAAAATGTTCTGATTCAGGATCAGAGGATTCTTAGAGAGCTTGGGAATGTAATGAATTATGTGTGTGTTTATACGTTGTGTGTGGAGAAAACTGCCAGTAGACAGATTTTTTTTTTTTTAACATAAAGACACATTCTCAGATCTGATTACAGACTAGTGTAAAAACAGCTACATGTATGTAGCTGGTTGGGGATGATATGCCTATATGTTGGACTTTGCTTTTGAATATATGTATGCAGGATATCATCAAGTTTCAACATCTTGACTTGTGACCCCCAATGTCAACAGCTTTTTTAAAAAACAAATTCCTGCAGTAATGACCAAAACCCATTTTAAAAATTGCTTGACAACTGCACTCAACTGCAGCTCTTAAATTAACTTCACCATGGAAACCAGTTCCAACTCCAGGAAGTCACCATTCAAAGAATTAGATCAACTAGCCCAACCACTTCATTGTACAGATGAAGAGACTGAAAGCCAAAGATGTGAAGTGGTTTCCACAGTATGATACAGCCTATAAGGGTAAAGCTGGGTTTAAAATGCAGGTTTCCTGGATTTGGGGCCCCATGGCCTTGCCAGTGAAAAGGTTATTTTTGGACTCAGAGGGCTTTAAAATAAATTTTAAGATGTATCAGATACACAAACATTTAATGGGCACCTATGGGTTGGACACTTTGAGAATTCTTAAAAGTATAAGTGGCAGCAAAATGTATGCAAATTTATCACAAACTATTTAAAGCAACTTCTTGGAGGCTTACAAACCACAATTTAACAGAAACTGTAGATGGTTGAACTACTAGTGACTTTTTTCCCCTTTTCCCAGTTACAATTATACTTTCAGCTAACATATGCCAGTTTCACAGAACTATTAAGTCCCCTTATTGCACTTTTTATGGCATGCCCATGAAAAAGCACTTTCTTAAGCCTACAGTATCAGATCAATGGGAAAACAACAGAAAACTGAGAGGAGAATTTTCCCGTTAATTTTCTTGCAGAAAAGTATAAGTCTAATTGCCCATTGCCATAAATTTTGTCTTGTACTCAGAGAAGCAACATGCACTGGTTCATTTTATGTGCAAAGAAAAGATTTCACCATTAAAAAAATTAACTTGGCTAGGTATGGTGTCTCACACCTGTAATCCCAGCACTTTGGGTGGCTAAGGCAGATAGACTGCTTGAGCCCAGGAGTTCAAGACCAGCCTGGACAACATGGTGAAACCCCATCTCTTTAAAAAAAAAAAAAAAAATCCAAAAATTAGCTGGGCATGGTGGCATGCAGTGGTAGTCCCAGCTACTCAGGAAGCTGAGGTGGGAGGATCACTGGAACCCGGGAGCAGAGACTGCAGTGAGCTGAGATCACACTACTGCATTCCAGCCTGAGCAACAGAGCAAGAGACACACACACATCAATTTATTTTAGTTGTATAATGCTTTTCCATTAGTAAAGCATCAGCTAAGCTTCAGTGGCCTGCTCCATCCCCTAATGACTCCCATGGGCTATCCTAAAGGAATTTCCAGAACCTTTGTTGGTGTGTTGACATTGACCATGCAGACCAATTTGGGCACAACTGGACATTGATTCCTTTTACACAAGAGCTGCCTCCCAAAGATAGATAAATTTTCCCAGCCCTAAATATGAATCATGGGGCAAGATATTGGTGGTATTGATGGTGAACCTTTCCTACTGGATTCTTTGCATGCCACATAGCAGGATTCATTGCCTTTCTCTCATCATGGATGGCATGCAGCAGCACCCAAGTATTCTTCATTCTTTGCAGGGAAAAAATTGTGCATGGGGGCTGAAATGTAGTATGTGTAGCTCAATTAGTCTCTCCTCTGTGATGCAAAATGGAATATTCAATGGCAGATCTGCCCTTCTGAGATGCTGACCATCCAAAACACCTTGTTTATGGTGCACCATGATTAGCTCACACACAATGCCAAGGCTGTGCTTCTATTATCTGATACATAGTTTGACAATGGGTAATTCTACTCAGACCCTCCCTACTGATTGGCTAGGATGCCTGTCAGGAACTCATTATGCTACTGGTTGTTTGGGGATCCCCATAGTGGACTACTTTCAGGAATGGCATGAATTGTAACCAGCTGAGTGCTGCCCCCACTGTTATGGAAGTTTATAAAACCTTAGTTCCAGAAGACCCAAAGGAGAGTACTGGTTTGTGTTTGGTGCTTGGCCTAGATCCAGCCACCACTCTCTGAACCTCAGCACATCTTCATTGACAGGGAGGGAGCCCAGGACATATGGGTGGCTCATTGACCAGAAGGTTTTCTTAGTCCCAACAGCCATGAACCATGCACTTATGGATACCCAGCCTTTTAGGGCTACGTGAAATGCATCCTTGTAACATCATTGTATTCTTTCAATAAATAGCCTTCTGAGTTGAATGGGAGTCAGTTTGTCGTTTTCAATTTTCAGAACTTGGCTAAGATTAAAGAGTGGTGCACCAAGAGGGAGGAATTAACTGCTAAACTCATCACAGCCAGGTGAGTTAATAGCTACCATTTATTGAATGCTTACTACTTTAAAGACATTGTGCTAGGTGTTTCACATCTGTCATTCAATCCTTATAACTTCTGGTTAGCGGTGTGGTGGTAGTTCTTGTCTTTGCCCAGCATTTTCCCCCTTTTCCTCTTGCAACAATCTGATTGTATTGACTGTAGGAACCTAAATCAGGATGTCCCTGGGGCTCACTGATAGTTTTAGGGGCAGGCATGAGACCTAGTTCAGCTAATCAGAGTCCTTTGCCAGAATTTTTTCCAAGTAGAGCTGGAAGGAGCCCTACTTTGGGCTTTTGTGTTGCTAGGCCAAAAGATAAAGGCCTAGAGCTTCCTGGAACCTGATTTCTTACCAAAGATGGGAAGTAGGAGAGGACAAGGTTGACATGATGGTGTTCTTGTTTCTATTTCCTGATGTCCTTAGACCTGGCTCAATTTCTGAAGCTCTCCTTGGGATTCAGGAAGCTCCCCATCAGTCCAGAAGTTTCTCCTTTTTGCTCAAGCTAATTTTTTATGTTTGTTGCTTGCATTAAAAAACCTAAAATATGTATGATATACTTTTACCTGCCAGAGCATCTAGCGCACCTCCATGGAAGATGAGAAAAGACTTCTGCACTTTTAGGCATATTGATGGTGGTGATGCTTGGTTTTTTTAATAGCTGCAGTAGGCTTTTCATTTTGCAGTGTTCTGACTTCAAGATTGAGCACTTTTAAAAAATACTAAGGTGGTTAATTCCTACTCATCTGTTAAAATGCAAATGGTGCTTCAGGAAAGGTTTTGCTGACTCTCCTATTTCAATTACATTGGTCTCCCTTTTAAAAATTTTCATGGATTACTGTTAATGTCCTCCATGTTACCACAGTTTGTATTTGTGATTATTTGGTTTTCTTTTTCCTACACTAGATGGTGAGTTCCAGGAAGGCAAGAGTCCATGTCTGTTTTGATAGCTCTTTTTATTAGCCTGCTAATTAATGCCAGGCATATGGTAGATACTTAATATAGTGATATAGTGTTTTAAGTGAGCAATTGAGTGGAGATTGATTGCTAGACAAAGAAGACTGGTAGGTAAATGAAAAGATGCTCAATCTTGAAGTCAGAATATTGCAAAATAAAACAATGTAATACTGTTTCCTACCAATTAGGCTGGCAAAAATTGAGAAATCTGGCAGAGGGGAATTAGAACTTTTATACACTGCTGGCAAGAGGGTAACTTGGTATAATTATTTTGGGGAGTAATTTGGCAATATCCAGTAAAATCAAAGCTAAGCATATCTCATGTCTCAGCAATACCACTTGGAGATACATATCCTAGACTAGAAATTCTCCCTTGTGAGGAAAAGAGAGACACACAAAGATGTTTATTGAGGCAGTGTTTTAAAGAGTAAAAATATGAACACAACAGAAATACTGGGAAGTGAATAGGTTAACAATAAGTCATGGCATATTCTTTTTGAGACAGGGTCTTGCCTTGTCACCCAGGCTGGAGTGCAGCAGTACGATCTCAGCTCACTGCAGCCTCCACCTCCCAGGTTCAAGTGATTCTCATGTTTCAGCATCCCAAGTAGCTGGGACCACAGGTGTGCACCACCACACCCGACTAATTTTTGTATTTTTAGTAGAGATGAGTTTTCGCCATGTTGGCCAGGCTGGTTTCGAACTGGCCTCAAGTGATCCATTTCCTTGGCCTCCCAGAGTGCTGGGATTACAGGTGTGAGCCACTGTGCCCAGTCAATCATGGCATATTCTTATAATTTAACAGTTTTTAAATGAAGGAACCAGAGCATCTGGCAAAACAATAAAGAAGAGCCTAGAGCTGCCTATTCCACTCCTATATCCATCCAGCTAAATGTGGCTGAAGAAAAACAACTATGACGATTAGTCCCACTTTTTTTTTTTTTTTTTTGAGATGGAGTCTCACTCTGTCACCCAAGCTGGAGTGCAGTGGCATGATCTCAACTCACTGCAACCTCCGCCTACCAGGTTGAAGCAATTCTCCTGCCTCAGCCTCCTGAGTAGCTGGGACTACAGGCGCGCACCACCATGCCCAGCTATTTTTTGTATTTTTAGTAGAGATGGGGTTTCACCATGTTGGTCAGGCTAGTCTTGAACTCCTGACCTCATGATCTGCCTGTGTCGGCCTCCCAAAGTGCTGGGATTACAGGTGTGAGCCACTGCGCCCAGCCAATTAGTCCCACTTTAATGTCTTGTATGCTATCCTCCAGCATTTGTTTTCCTATCCAGTCATTGTCCCTCTCTTTTAAGTTGCTATTTTATGACTTCTCTCTTTAACCTCTGCAGCACTTCGCCCACTCCTCACTCAGCTGGTGACCTTATTTCCTAGTTAACTGAGAACAAGAAAAGGAATCAGAAGAGGCCAGGTGCAGTGACTCACACTTTTAATCTCAACACTTTGGGAGGCTGGGTGGGCGAATTTCTTGAGCCCAGGAGTTCGAGACCAGTCTGGGCAACATGGCAAAACTCTGTTTCTACCAAAAATGCAAAAAAAAATTGGCTCGTAACCTGGTCTCAAAAAAATAATTTTTTTAAAAAAGGAATCTCAAGATAATTCCTCTTCTCTGTGCATCTTATTCTTGCATTCTTTCTGTTGCTATGGTTGACACTTTGTTCTCTTACCTAAGATCAAGTCGTCCTCTAGTGTATTAGATCCCATCCTTAAACTAGGGCATAATTCCTACAGTTGTTCTCTTTCCTGCATTTTTTTTTTTTTTTTTTGTCTACTGGATCTTTCCCATTAGCATAGTAACGTGTTTTTCTCATCTCAAATATATATATATGTGTGTGTGTATATATGTGTGTGTGTGTGTGCTATATCCCCCTCTACCTACCTACCACTCCATTTCTTGCATCACTCAATAGTAAGATTCCTCAGTAGAGGTGTGGAATACTCATCTCTAATTCCTCTTCTTCCATTCGCTCTTGCACCCACTCCAATCAGGTCTTTGTGTCTGCTCTCATCAAAGATCCCTGATGGATTCCATGTTGCTAAATCCAGTGGTCTTTTTCAGTCCTATTGATGCAGGCAGATGAGCCCATACAGGTGCTTGGCTTCTCCCAGGAAAGAATTCAAAGGCAAGCCAGTGGTGTTAGCAAGTTTTACTGAACTGGAATTGCTCCTGTGAAGCACATCCAACTCCTAGGCAGTGCACCCCAAGTGAGCACTTGTGGACAGTTGGCTAGCTATATTTATACCCATTTTTAATTACATGCAAATCAAGGGGAGGGTTATGCAGAAATCTCTGGAAAAGGGGTGGTAACTTTTGGATTATTGTCATGGAAAGGGGTGGTAACTTGGCCATTGCCATGGTATTTGTAAATGTCATGGTGCTGGTGGGAGGGTCTTATGCTAATGAGCAACGAAGGAAGCTAGAGGTTGCTTTCAGCACTGTCTGCTGGTTCCCACCATTTCTTCTCTTTATCCTGTTGGGACTGGAAAATAAGTCCTGCTGGTCTCTTACCTCACTTTTACTTGTCTTTTCAACATTATTTGATACATTAGTTGATCACTTCCTCACAATGACCCTTTTTTTTTCACCTGGCTTCCAGGTTACACTTACTAGATTTTCTTATCCTTTATTGACAACTGCTTCTCCCAAGTTATCTTTCCTTGCTCTAGACATAGGAATTCCCCCAGGGCTCAGTTCTGTGAAAGGGCCATGTATGCAAAGCAACCCTCAGATGCTGAAGGAGCTGGGAAGCCAAAGAATGAGGCAGACAAATCCAGTTTGTCGGTTTGGGTGATTTTTTAGGGGAAACTTAAAGACAGAAGTGTGGTCTTGGGTGGCCGGAAGGTAGATCTTCACACCACACCCCATCAGAACCAGGGCTTGTATCTTGGGGGAAAGTATACATGCTGTTGAAGGAATGTGCTGAGGGAATGCTCCGGGTATCACATCCTGTGATTTCTGCAACAGCATCAAGGGTTGTTTTGAGGGAAGGGAAATAGGTGTTTCTATGTAAAGAGTAATACATCAACTAGACATTTTAGAGGCATTCCCAGACTGAGGGTTAGGTTAGTCAGAAGTCACTTGGTGGATTAAAATTTAAAATAGCTATTTTCCAAACTAGTCTTTATTAAACTCATTTGAAAGGCAAAAAATAATAATAGTAAATAATAAAATTTAAAACTTTTGTCCCCACAGTGGTGCATAGGTATTCGTTGTATGTGCCTCTGTGAATGTTTAAACTCATTTACAGTTAAAGTTGGCCTCCTTTTTCTTATCTGATTCCTCCTCCCACACAACCACCTGCTTGGTTTCCCTCAGGGCATAAGCCTGGATAACTTGTACACCAGCACACCTGAAGGATTCGGGGGAAGGAATAATGAGCACTGATGCTCCTCAGAGTGAGAAGCTGATCCAAGCGCAAGAAAGAAGGGAGGGACCCAGCACGGCGGCTCACACCTGTAATCCCAGCACTTTGGGAGGCCAAGGTGGGAGGATCACTTGAGGCCAGGAGTCGAGACCAGCCTAAGCAACATAGTGAGACCTCATCTCAACAAAAATAAATAATTTTTAGGAAATAATAAAAAATTGTTAAAAGAAAAGAAAGTCTTGGCACTGTCAGAATCAGGCAAAGCGTTGCCACTTGCCAGAAATGCCTTTTGAGGCACCAATTAAAAAGAAGGGAGGGCAGAGGAGCAGAGGGCTTCCTGCAGATGAGGAGCATAAGTGACTATTTGCAAGAGTTGGTGGAAGGATATTACTAATTTTTGCTAATAACTTTTAGTAAAACCCTGGTCATTTTGGAAAAACATACTTTTTTAACAAACACTTTTTTTTTGAGGTGGGGTCCCTGATGCAGTGGTGTGATCATAGCTCACTGAAGCCTCAAACTCCTGGGCTCAAGTGATCCTCTGTCCTTAGTCGCCCAAGCAGCTAGGACTACAGGTGCATGCCACCATGACCAGCTGACAAACACTTTTTTTTTTTTTTCCATTTGGAAAGGTAGCAGACACACTAAAAGACAAACACATTTTAATGGATAAAGGAGTCAAGAAATCTGGACCTGAATTATAATGGTATTTTATTGAGCTGTGAATAGGAAGTATTATTGTAGTAATTAATGGGGCTTTTATTTTACTGTCTGCATTTAAAAACTGGCAATTTGCAATTCCAAAGTTAGAGTTCTCACAGGATCTTGACAGGGACTTTTCTGTTGGCTTGGAGTTGCTGATAAAGCTCCTAAGGTGAAAACAAAATGTCACATTCCTCTGCTTTCTAAAGGGTGTCACAGAGACTGGACACATGGTCCCATAGGACTCACTAGATGTGAGAGTCACAGAGCCACTTGATCCTTGGCCCCTATAGATATAAAAACCATGTAAGGAGGTTCTGATCCAGAGGAGATGGGCCTCATGCTCCTGGGATGAAGCCCCTACCCTGCCCCTACAGGGGTGGGGGACTTGGGCACCAAGAATGAGATATTGGGGGATCTGAAAGCATGGGAGCTTGGCATCTCCATCTCCAGCAAAACCACAGGCCCACTTCACAGCTGTCACCTGGAGTTCTTGGGATAACTTAATGTTTGTTCCTTAAAATGTGTTCCCTGTAGTGTGGAGGTGGAAGGTGGTAAAGGATCGAACAGAGAGGGGTGCCCCCAACTGTCTGGAGATTTCAGAAGGGAGGGGGCTGCTGCTGGAGTAGTCCCTAGCAGCAGAATGGAGATCTCTAAGGGTCTGCATTTGTGTTATCCCTGGGAAGGAAAGGATAGGACCACTACATCTGTTTTCCTTGACATCAGAGATCACAAGTCAGGATTTCAGTGGTTCCTGGATAGGGTGTCCTTATAATTGATTGTCCAAACAGGGACCCTGAGAATGAAGGGGAAGCTAATCAGATGGGAAGCTCAGATTGTGCTCTAAAACCCAGATGTATGTTCACCCTGTACCTGGAGCTCCTGGGAAGGAGGACAAGTGGGCAGGAGCCATAAGGCTGTGTCAGTGGCTGCTCTGCCAAACTCACCTTGAGACTGGTTAGAGGCAAGGATTGCGTGAGGCCCAAGGGAAACTAGGCTGCCCTGCTGTGTGAATCAACACAGAGAGCTGGGATGAAGCTGGACCCAGGGGTGCCATCAGGGCAGGCCACAGGCTTCATCGCCAGGTGCAGTGGCACACTTAAAATCCCAGAACTTCAGGAGGCTTGAGGCCAGCAGGTCCAGGCTACAGTGAGCCATGATTATGCCATTGCACCCCAGCCTGGGTGACACAGCAAGACCTGTCTCTAAAAGCAAAACAAAACTATATATATATATATATATGGTCAGACTAAGTTTCAATAACTGAAAGTAAGCAGAAAATTGTATTTGCTCAGGTTAAGGGCTCCTAACATGGGATTTGACAGTGTTGGGGAGTGGGAAGGCATTTTAAGGGTAACATCACACAGGTTAGAAAGGTTTACACCACCAGTTTACAATTAATAATAGGAAGATCTGGGTGTGCCTTTTAAAGAGATGTCCAAAGGAAGCCCACTGGCATCATCATACATTTTATGAGCTGAGATTGAGATGTGTAGTTCCGCCAGGTGTGTTGCACACACATGTCAAGAGAGCACCTCCTGAACGCAGGGACATGTGGCACAGCTAGGGACTACGTTCCCCGAAAGCCTTAGCAGCAGCTCACTTCCACTTTTGGGCTGAACGTCTTCCCTCGCAGTCGCTTTTGGTCTGCTCGGCCATGTGCAGTGCTGAGTTTTCGCTTCCTTCTGAGTGGCACAGCGTGGGTACAAGCTTGGCTGCGTGCCTTTCTCCAGGTTTCCTGCATGCAGGGACAAGTCATTCTCCTCCTGTGGCTGCCACTAGCCATCTGTGTCCCATGGCTGGGACATCCTGGACCAGGCCCCTCCTGCCTTCTGACCTTTGCCAGATGGCAGGAGACTGCCATCTCCTATCATGTGACCTACTGGACAAAGTGCGGATAAGTTGAACCATATGAAATTGTCTAAGCGGGGAAACTCCAGGTCAATGTGTCTCCTTTTTCTGAAAAAAAAAAAAAAAAAAAAAAAAAAAAGGATTTTCTTTAAGTTTCTCCTCCCCCTGAAACAAGGTCATAAAGAACAGAGATGCAATCTCATCTTCCCTGTCTCCTTCCAACCCCTTCTCCCATCCTCTGGACCAGACGGCCTTGTGCAGGCAGGCTAGAGGGAAAATAATGAAACCTTGAGTGGGGAGTTATACTCCCAATAACAGTGGTCGAGGTAATTAGGCCTGAATTTCCCACAGAAAATAAGCTGGCAAACATGTTGAAAAAAAAAATTATTCCCAAAAGCACCAAAGAGCTAAGGAGAGTAAAGAATTGGGGATCAAACTTTAGGAGAAGCAAGAAACAATTCCTGATCCCAGCACTCAAATCTGCTTTTGCCTGGAGGCATTTTGCTGATGAAAGACACACGTGGACCGGGTGTGGTGCCTCACACCTATAATCCCAGCATTGTGGGAGGCTGAGTCAGGCAGATTCCTTTGAGCTCAAGAGTTTGAGACCAGCTTGGGCAACATGGTGAAACCCTGTCTCTAAAAAAAATACAAAAATTAGCTGGCATGGTGGCTCACACCTGTAGTCCCAGCTACTTGGCAGACTGAGCCTGGAGAATTGCTTGAGCCAGGGAAGCAGAGGTTGCAGTGAGCAGAGATTGTGCCACTGGCATATGCCAGCCTGGGCCACAGAGTGAGACCCTGTCTCAAAAAAAAAAAAAAAAAAAACAGTGGAAAAAAAAAGAGACACTGTGAAACCCAGCTGTGACATTGGTAGACTTAATAATTATCCCATATTTGAACTAACACCCCAGATGAAGACACCCTCAGGAAAATGTTGAACTGGGGAAAATAAGCTGTGGTTTAGACAACTTAGGACAACTGACACAGGATTTTTCTCAGTCACTTTGCCTATAGGGGCCTCTGTGGCCAGCAGTGTCCCCACCTGGGCCTCCCTTGGCCCTGGGCCTGCCACAGGAGGCACCTCATCCACTCAGCCCACCATGCTGTGCCTGGCTTGTGCACTGGGATCTGCACTCGGTCTGTGGCTGGGACAGGTGTGCCTCAGCCTGCCTGTGTCACAGTTCATACCCGCATTTGACAGTTGCCAAGTTCTTGTCCTGCATCCAAGAAGAATGAGGTTATGCTGACAACTGAAGGGTGAGGAGGGCAGAGAAGAATTTTATTGAGTAACACAACAGCTCTCAGTGGAGAGGGGATGTAAGGGTGGTCCCCCACCCAAAGTCAGGTCATCTCTCTGTTGACTGGGTCCAGGGCTTTTATGGGCTCAGAATGGGGAGTGTGTGCTGATTGGTTTGTGAGTATGCAAAAAAAAAAAAAAAAAGGCTAAAACAAAGGCACTACTCAAAGGTGGGCATGACAGTGTAGAAAACCAATTAGGCAAGGGTAGTTATATGTAAAATAGATGAAGGGTAGTGATCAATCAGAGGAAAGCATGCCAGATGGGAAGACAGGTTCTCAATCCGGTCTGTGGATTTACCGAGGATTTGTAGCTAGGCATCAAACTGTCTTCAGCTTGAAGGTTGGGTTTCAGTGGGGACCTGTTCCTGTCTGCCTAGGATTTGTCTGCCTCCTGCCACTGTCGCTACCATCTGGGAGTAAGGGCGAAAGAAGACAGAAACTTCCAAGAAAGAATCCTGAGTGATGTCAGCAAGAATGGCTAAGTAAGGACCTCCAGAAGTTCTCTGCCCCGTACAAGCCATGCAAATACTGACAAAACTGTGAGAATCAGATTTTTCACAACTCTGGAACATTTATTCCAGCAAGCAGCAAATGTTCCCCTTGCAGCAAGCTAGGAAACATTTATTTAAAAAAAAAAAAAAAAAGCATTTCATTAACAAGAGTGATCTTTGTGGCATTTTAACATGCTCTATTCCCATTTGCTTCTCCCCAGCTCCTCAGCATCCCTGAAAACCAACAGCCAGGCAACCACTGGAAGGAGCAGAATAGGTTTGGAGCATCTTCAAAGCCCCATTCCCAGAGAATTGTCATTATTTGACTTGTATGGTGGTTTCCTGTAAGACTCTACTCACAAGACTTATCTTTATTTGACCTGACTCAGTGCAAACAGCCTTTTCCCCAGGGGTATCACTTGAAAATTATCAGGGCAATTGTTTAACATCATTGCTACCTGAGGCAGTAGGTAACAATGCAAACAACAGGCTAACCAAAAAGCTTAAAAGGAAAAGCTGGGTAATAAGATGTCTGTAAGGAGCTTTGAAAAACTCCAGCAGGCCGGGCACGGTGGCTCACGCCTGTAATCCCAGCACTTTGGGAGGCCGAGGCAGGCGGATCACGAGGTCAGAAGATCGAGATCATCCTGGCTAACACGGTGAAACCCCATCTCTACTAAAAAAATACAAAAAAATGAGCCGGGTGCAGTGGCGTGTCCCTGTAGTCCCAGCTACTCAGGAGGCTGAGGCAGGAGAATGGCGTGAACCCAGGAGGCGGAGCTTACAGTGAGCCGAGATCACGCCACTGCACTCCAGCCTGGGTGACAGAGCGAGACTCCGTCTCAAAAAAAAAAAAAAAAAAAGAAAAGAAAAGCTCCAGCATATTCCTAGAAATCTAGAAGGCAATGCACATGCATAGGGCTGTGCAAGGGAAAAACCCAGAAAGTCACTAAGCTATCACTTAACAGCTGACCTTGAGGCTCTATGCAAGCAGGAAGCAATGCCTAAGGCAGGATAGTAAACTGCCTAGCTGAGTGTGGAAAGTGTGCCCCTAAAGACACAAGAGCCCTTTGCTCTTTGGAAAAGACCAGGAGACTTGGTTGTTCTAGGCATTTAAGGAACTCTCTGTCTAATCAGCTGACCACTAGCTAACTGAGCAGAGATTTCAGGGGCCACATGACAGAGAACACAGAGCTTAAGAATTTGTTCAGAAAAGTTACTAAATAAACAGCAGCAACAACAGCCAGCAACAAACTCTAGGGAGGGGAGGGGAAATCTGATTTCCAGAATTGCCACTTTATGTTTTAAGTGTTCAACATTCAACAAAAAATTATGAGGCATGCAACACAACAGGAATATATGGCCCACCCACAGGGGGTAAAAAACAATCAATAGAAACTTCCTGAGGATGCCTAAACAAGACTTTACCTTAGCTATTTTAAAATATGTTTAAAGAACTAAATGAAACCATGTCTAGAGAACTAAAGGAAAATATGAGAACAATATTTCACCAAATAGAAACTATCAATAAAGAGGTAGAAATTATTTTTAATGACCAAATAGAAATTTGGGAATTCAAAAGTACATTAACTGAAATGAAAAATTCACTAGAGGGGTTCAGCAGCAGATTTGAGCAAGCAAAAGAAATATTCAGCAAACTCGAAGCTACGTCAATTGAGAGTTTCAGTCTGAGGAGCAGGATTTTAAAAGGAATGAAAAAAAGTAAACAGAGCCTCAGAGACCTGTGGGACACCATCAAGCATACCAACATATGTGTAACAGGAGTCCCAGAAGAAGAGAAGGGAGGGAAAGGAGCAGAAATAATATTTGAAGAAATAATGGCCAAAACTTCCCAGATCAAAAAACATACATCTAAGAACCTCAAAAAAACTCCAAGTAGGATAAACTCTTAAGAGGTCCACACCTAGACACATCATAATCAAATTAAATGATACACTGGAAAATACTGTTTAACACAAAAGAAAACAGGCCATATCAAAAAGACATAAGACCTATAGATACAAATACCAAAATGGCAGATATAAACTCTACCTTACAAGTAAATACATCAAGTGTAAATGGATTAAGCACAATCAAAAGGAATAGATTGGGCCAGGTGCAGTGGCTCATGCCTGTAATCCCAGCACTTTGGGAGACTGAAGCTTAGGAGTTTGAGACCAGCCTTGCCAACATAGCAAAACCCCATCTCTATTAAAAATACAAAAGCTCGCTGGGTGTGATGGCGGGTGCCTGTAATCCCAGCTACTCAGGAGGATGAGGCAGGAGAATCACTTGAACCTGGGAGGTGTGTGTTGCAGTGAGTTGATATTGCATCACTGCACTCCAGCCTGGGCAACAGAGTGAGATTCCATCTCAAAAAAAAAAAAAAAAAGGCCAGGCCCGGTGGCTCACACCTGTAATCCCAGCACTTTGGGAGGCTGAGGCAGGCAGATCACACGGTCAGGAGATTGAGACCATCCTGGCTAACACGGTGAAACCCTGTCTCTACTAAAAATACAAAAAATTAGCTGTGAGTGGTGGCAGGCGCCTGTAGTCCCAGCTACTCAGGAGGCTGAGGCAGGAGAATCGTGTGAACCTGGGAGGCGGGTAATCCCTGTAATCTGGGATTACAGGCATGAGCCACTGCACCTGGCCAGCAGAATGGATTTAAAAACATGATTCAGGCCGGGGCGTGGTGGCTCATGCCTGTAATCCCAGCACTTTGGGAGGCTGAGGTGGGCGGACCTGAGGTTAGGAGCTCGAGACCAGCTTGGCCAACGTGGTGAAACCCAATCTCTACTAAAAATAAAAAAATTAGCCAGGCATGGTGGCACACGCCCGTAATCCAAGCTACTTGGGAGGCTGAGGCAGGAGAATTGCTTGAACCCAGGAGGTAGAGGTTGCAGTGAGCCGAGATCGTGCCACTGCATTCCAGCTTGGGCAACAGAGTGAGACTCTACCTAAAAAAAAAAAAAAAAATCAACTAGATGTTGCCTACAAGAGACACAAATTAAATTCAAAGGTACAAACAGGTTGAAAGTAAAAGGATGGGAAGAGATTTATACCACACAAATAGAAACCAAGAGAGAGCTGTGATGCCTATACCAATGTCAGAACAAAACAGACTTTAAGAGAAAAATTGGGCTGGGTGTGGTGGCTCCTGCCTGTAATCCCAACAGTTTGGGAGGCCAAGGCAGGAGGATCACTTGAGGTCAGGAGTTCCAGATCAGCCTGGGCAACACAGTAAGATCCCATCTCTTAAAAAAAATTTTTTTTTATTACTTGAGTGTGGTGGCGTGTGCCTGTAGTCCCAGCTACTCAGGAGGCTGAGTTGGGAAGAGTGCCTGAGCCCAGGAATTTGAGGTTGCAGTGAGCTATGATTGTACCACTGCACTTCAGCCTTGGCAACACAAGATGCTATCTCTAAAAAACAAGAGAAAACATGTCCATGCAGACCTGTACATGAATGTTTCTAGCAACTTTTTTTTTGCAATAGTCAAAAACTGGAAACAACTCAAAGGTGCATCAGCAGGTGAATGGATAAACAAATCATGATGTATCCACACAATGGAATACTACACAGTAATAAGAAGGAATGAACTGTTAATACATACAACATGCATGAATTTCAAAATAATTATGCTAAATGAAAGACCCAAAAGGTTACATACTACATGATTTCATTTGTACAAAATTCTAGAAAATGTACCTTTATTGACAAAAAGCCAATCAGCAGTTGCCTAGGGGCAGGAGCAGAAGGAGAGATTGGCTGCAGAGGGACACAAGAAAATTCCTAGGGGTGACAGAAATGCTTGATAAGTTGATTGTGGTGATTGCTTCATGAGTATTCACATCTGTCTAACCTCACTGAATTATATATACATATATTATTTTTTTCAGAGACAGAGTCTCGCTGTGTTGCCCAGGCTGGAGTGCAGTGGTACAATCTCCGCTCACCGCAACCTCCACCTCCTGGGTTCAAGTGATTCTTGCGCCTCAGCCTCTCCAGTAGCTGGGATTACAGGTATGCACCACCACACTCGGCTAAGTTTTGTATTTTTACGATACAATGTAAAAATGTATTTTTCACCATGTTGGCCAGGCTGGTCTCAAACCCCTAACCTCAGATGATTTGCCCGCTTCGGCCTCCCAAAGTGCTGGGATTACAGGTGTGAGCCACCACTCCCAGCCTGAATTGTATATTTTATTTATTTATCTTTATTTTATTTAATTAATTAATTTATTTATTTTTGAGATGGAGTTTCACTTTTGTTGCCCAGGCTGGAGTGCAGTGGCGTAATCTCGGCCCAGCAAGGAAGCTAGACCAAAGGCAGAGAGAGAAATGGGGTGCCCATTTGCCACTCCTGGGAGTGCCTGGCCCCCAAAGGTGCTCGCTGGTGCCCCCTCCTTCATTACTGTCCAGAGGTTGCCAGGTCACAGGCATTTCCTGGCCCAGGGATTGGACTCTGGGGTGGGGCGGGGGGATGGAGGCAACTCCACTGACCCAAGGACCCAGCAACCCAACAGGACGATGGTGAGCTTACCAAGAAGACTGCAGACCTGGGGCCTTTCCATGGGACAAGAATGGCCTCCATGTTGGGGAACCTGAAGAGCCACAAAAGGGGGTGCCCTGCAGGACTCATTGAACCACTCTCCACCACTGAGATCCTCACAGGGGCCAGCAGGAAACCAGGCAGTGACCTCCGTGTCCTAATCCCCTCATCAACACCTGGAGACCAAGGAACACAGAAAAAGAGGGGTTAGAAGTAAAAAGCCGGAGTTGCCCAGCACTTTGGGAGGCCGAGGTGGGCAGATCACTTGAGGTCAGGAGTTCAAGACCAGCCTGGCCAATCTGGTGAATCCCCATCTCTACTAAAAATAAAAAAATTAGCTGGACGTGGTGGCATGTGCCTGTAGTCTCAGCTACTTGGAAGGCTGAGACACGTGAATAGCTCGAACCTGGAAGGTGGAGGTTGCAGTGAGCTGAGATTGCACCACTGCACTCCAGCCTGGGTAACAGAATGAGTCTCTGTCTCAAAAAGAAAAAAAAAAAAAAGCTGGAGTTGGAGTTGGAGAAAAGGGGACAGAGAGAGTGGGGAACCAAGAGGAGGGGCAGAAAGGGATGAAGAGAAAACAAGGGACAGATGTGGGGGAGGAGAGGGGTAGAGGAGGACAAGGGACGATGTAGGGGCAGAAAAATGCCCCAGGGGACCCCTCCTGGGAGCTCAAGGGTGCTTGGTTAAGGGGATCCTGCAGCTGTTGAGAGGGACATTTTTGGTTCTTTCCCACTTTGTATTCATTTTCTAATTTCACTACACAAACACTTTTGGGGAGGGAAGGGGGATGGAGAAACCCACCCCTAATTTTGTCCAGCCCATCTGGACACTACCTGCTACCTGGCTCCTAGGACTTGCTACCTCAAGTAGAGATGTTGGGTGGACAACCCCATCCCCATGCCAGGCATTCTCTCCACTCATCAAACCAGAGTCTTCTGCTCTGTTTTTTGTTTGTTTGTTTTGTTTTGTTTTTTTGAGACGTAGTCACTCTGTCACCCAGGCTGGAGTGCAGTGGTGTGATCTCGGCTCACTGAAACCTCCACCTCCCCGGTTCAAGCGATTCTTGTGCCTCAGCCTCCCCAGTACAGGCGCCCGCTGCCATGCCCGGCTAATTCGTATTTTTAGTAGAGATGGGGTTTCACCATGTTGGCCAAGCCTGTCTTGAACTCCTGGCTCATGTGATCCACCTGCTTCAGCCTCCCAAAGTGCCAAGATTACAGGTGTGAGCCACTGCGCCTGGCCCTCTTGCTGTTATTTCTGAAAATATAAGTCGATGTTTTTATGGTTAGAGAAGTATAAATTCATTTTTTAAACATCACCGAATTCCTAAGAGGTTTGGTCATTGTGCAGTACAGTGGTTCTCAAAATTGAGCATTTATCAGAATCAGTTGGAAAGCTGGTTAAAACACAGACACCAGGCTGGGTGTGATGGCTCATGCCTGAGATCCCAGCCCTTTGGGAGGCCAATGCGTGAGAATCACTTGAAGACAAGAGTTCGAGACCAGCCTGGACAACAAAGCCAAGACCCGGGTCTCAACAAAAAATAAATAAGTACAATAAAAAACACAGGCTCCAGCCTATTTTCTGATCCAGCATGTCTGGGCTGGCTACTGAGCGTGCAATTCTGAAAAGTTCCCACATGATGTTGATACTGCTGGCCCAGGGACTACATTTTGAGAACCACTGATATAGATAATAAAAAAATGCAACTACTGGCTGGGCACACTGGCTCACGCCTGTAATCCCAGCACTATGGGAGGCCGAGGCGGGACTGAGGCCAGGAGTTCACCAGCCTGGGCAACTTGGCGAAACCCCATCTCTACAAAAAAATACAAAAATTAGCTGGGCGTGGTGGTACCTCCCTGCAGCCCCAGCTGCTGAGGAGGCTGAGGTGGGAGGATCACCCTAAAGGTTGAGGCTGCAGTGCACCATGATCACACCACTGCACTCCAGCCTGGGCAACAGAGTGAGACTCTGTCTCAATAAAAACAAAACATACAACTACTTTTGCGGGATGCTGTGTTTTACTGTTGTGTTGTTTTGGATCTAACACGCCCTCCAGTTTATTCACTCTTAGCCAGTTTTTCCAGCCATATCTTTTCCTCGAATATGTCCAGACAATATTTCATGGATCAAAATATTAACAAGGATGATAAGATGAAAATGATAAAACCTTGTGCTTTTCATTTTCCTACACAGTTTTCTGCATGTATCTTGTATAACTACATAAGGTATGTAAGCTAAAAAAAATAAAAGTGTGTGTTTGCAGGGAGGCGGAGGCGGTGCCCCGCTGGTGCTGAGTGCAGTCACAGTAAGGCTGTAGATGGAGCGCCCTGGGAAGGCTGCTTCTCCCTGGGGTTTTGCCCACCCGGGTAAGGAAGGAGTGAGTCTCTGATGACGGTTAGCAGGCCTAAGTCTGAGGCCTTCCAAAGAAACATGGTGCAGCAGTGGGCCTGAGAGGTACAGAAGAGAGGGGGTGGCCTGACAAGAGCTAGGTGGATGGACTTCCTCCGACCCAGGAGGGGACTGAGTACCTGGTGCTGCCACAAGGTGCTCTGCATGAGGCCAGAGGCTTGAAGTGGGAGTAGGTGATTGCAAGTGGTAGCTAACTGGCATTCTCTGAAAGTCAGATTGAATCACTAGATTCTGTTTATTAAGAGTAGGACTTTCAATACAGTTTTAAAAAGCTACCCCTTTTCTTAATTTCTCAGGAAAATGGCAGCTCCTTCTTTTGTCGTCAAAATAAATATTCAGCCAAGCCTTAAATTAGGACTTACCGGTGTGTTACTTCTGCTGGTGGATTGCAGTGAAAGGGTGTTTATTCACTTAAGCCGTCACTCCTCCTCTCCCCGAGAAGTAGTCAGCTGTTCACATTTACTTTTATTTCTAAATTATCTTAAACCATTCCATTCTCCACATCAAGGATCTTATTTCCAGTAACATCTTTGTAATTACATTAGGTTTGCTCGTTGCATTTTTCATTTTTCAATTCAATAGCATTGTTTGTCGTCTTTCTCCCTCCCTGCACGCTGAGGTCTTAGTTCAGGGTCTTGCACTTAGTAGGTGTTCAATAAACATTTATAAACGGAATAAACAGACAATCCCAGCATTGCTCAATACTATTCCAGTCAATACTCCTTGCTGTCTGAGTGACCTGGGACAAAACTTTCTTTTTTTAGAGACAGGGCCTCACTCTTGTCACCCAGGCTGGGGTGCAGTGGCGTAATCACGGCTCACTGCAGCCTCGACCTCCCCAGGCTCAAGTGATTCTCCTAGCTCAGCCTCCCAAGTAGCTGGGACTACAGGTACTGCCACCACTCCTGGCTAATTTTTTATTTTTTATAGAGACGAGGGTCTCACTATATTGCCCAGGTTGGTCTCAAACTTTTGGGCTCAAGCCATCCTTCTGCCTCAGCCCCTGAGTAGCTAGGACTATAGACGCGAGCCACCATGTCCAGCAAATTTCTTAAGCTCTCTGTACTTAAGTTTCCTCAACGGTAAAATGGCCGTATTAATAGAATGTAACCTGTAGGGCTGTTGCAGATTAAATGGGTTAATATGTTGCACTATGTGTGGCCCATGGTCAGCACTATAGATGTGTCTTGCTATTATTTTGTTATCATCATCAGATGTGGAAAGTAAACAAACAAACAAAAAACAGGTGCACTGTCGTGGGCCATGCATTGGACCTGGAGTTAGAAGGTGCAACTCTAGCTGTGCAGTCTTTGCTAGTTAAAACACAGGCCCCAGGCCAGGTGAGGTGGCTCACACCTGGGATCCCAGGACTTTGGGAGGCCAAGGCAGGAGGATCCCTTGAGGCCAGGAGTTCAAGACCAGCCTGGGCAATCTGCATTCCCTTTCTGAGCCTGAGTTTTTCTGTAAAATGGGGGCTACCATAATCTCACCTATTAAAGCTGATGTGAGGATTAAGTGAGTTAATAGCTACAGAGCACCTGCACCTGCACCGTGCTTAGCTCATAGTAGTTGCTTTTTACAATGTGCTAACCCAAGGTGAACAGGCTAGGATTCTGGGGGCGCTGGCCTGCCAGGAGCTCTCCCGGGAGCCTCCAGGAGCGAGGGTTGCAGGACCCCTTCCACCTCCCTGCCGGGCGCCGCGTGCTTGCCTGGTGGCCACCGGGGGGCGGTGATGCACCGTGAAGGGCTCCCAGGACTGCAGAGCTCGTAGCCGCCCGGCCGCACGAAGCCTGCAAGAGGTGAGCTTGTTTGGCTTCCTCTCCTTTTCTTCCTTCTTTTCTCCCTTCCCTCCTTTAAACGACGCTGGAATTTCTCCTTCTCTGATGAGATACCTGCTCTTGGCGACGTCCATCCACAGGTCACAGGTCCTGTATGCAAGAGGAAGAGATATGGGGCACCCGGCGACAGCAGGGATCAGGTTGAGCATCAGAAATAATGAGACCTGGCTGGGCACGCTGGCTCACGCCTGTAATCCTAACACTTTGGAGGCCGAGGCGGGTGGATCACCTGAGGTCAGGAGTTTGAGACTAGCCTGGCCAACATGGCGAAACCCTGTCTTTGCCAAAAATACAAAAATTAGCTGGGCGTGGTGGCAGGTGGGTGTAATCCCAGCTACTCAGGAGGCTGAGGCAGGAGAATCCCCACTTCACTCCAGACTGGCCGAAAGAGTGTAACTCCATCTCTAAATAAATAAATTAAATAAATAAAACAATGAGACCTGCAAATCCACACATCCGAGGGGCCCGTGGTGGGATGCAGGAGCAGCCAGCATCCCCACGAGCAAAGCGTTAGTTTTTCCTCGCAGCTAATTATTTTGAAAAACTTCATACCCACAGAAACGCTTTAAAATTGTACAGTCAACAAACACCTTTATTTCTCCCATTTGGATTCATCAGTTGTCAACACATTTTGCCACGCATTTCATTGTATTTTTATCTTCTTGACTGCACCATTTGAGAGTTACTTGGAGACATCCTGACACTTCATCCCTGAATACTTCAGCCTGTATCTCTGTAGGCAACCGCAATGCCATTATCACACTTAAAAAGCTCAACCTTGATATAACGCTATTATCTCACCGATACATACTCAAATGTCCCGTTGTCTCATTTATATCCTGTGTAGCTGTGGTTTTATTTGTGATCCAAGAGCCAATCAATGTTCACATCATTTTTTCTTTCATGACATTTTTAAAGAATCCAGGCAGTTGTCTTGTAAAAGGTCCCACAATTGGAATTTGTCCTGTTTATTATTCATGGTTATATTCAGGCAAGTCGCTTTTGGTAACCATATTACATAGGCCTTGTTATCTATTTCCCATTATATCATATCAGGAGGCCCATTGTGTAGGTTTGTGCTATTTTGTGATGCTAAGTTTGATCACTGGGCTATCTGTGACAGTTTCCTGTCCTTCCTTCTCTCCAACCCCACCACCCAAAAAAAAAAACCAAACCAAATCTGACATCACAAGAAGCAACAAGCTACATCTAAGATGTGGGACAAATAGCCCAATAAACCCAGGGTCACCCAGGCCTCCCTGCTGCCTTTCAAAAAACCTGGGCACATTCCTGCCACAGGAACTTTGCACTTGCTATTCCTGACACGCGTAATGTTCCCCGTGAAGAGCATGGTTTCCTCCCTCATCCTCAAGTCTTTGTTCAAATATCAGCTTTTCAGCAAGACCTTCATTAACTAGTCTAGCCCCCAGTATGGTTTGGCTGTGTCCCCACCCAAATCTCATCTTGAATTGTAGCTCCCATAATTTCCATGTGTTATGGGAGGGACCATGTGGGAGATAATTGAATCATGGGGGCAGTTTCCCCCATACTATTCTTGTGGTAGTGAATAAGTCTCACGAGATCTGATGGTTTTATAAGGGGTTTCCTTTTTTGTTGGCTCTCATTCTCTCTCTTGCCTGCCGCCATGTAAGACATGCCTTTCACCTTCCACCATGATCATGAGGCCTCCCCAGCCACGAGGAACTGTGAGTCCATTAAACCTATTTTTCTTTATAAATTACCCAGTCTTGGGTATATCTTTATCAACAGTGTGAAAACAGACTAATACACCCCCTTACCCTGCTCTACTCTTTCCCCATAGCAATTATCACCTCCTGATATGTCATATAATTGACTTATTATATTTGCTGTCTGTCTCCCTCTGGTGGTGTGTAAACTCTGTCAGCATAGGGATTTTTCACTGTTCTATTCACTGCTGTATTCACTTACAGAATTGCTCTTCACTGGGCTGGCTCCTTCCCCACTTTCAGGTGTCAGTTCAAATGTAAGTCTTCCCTGACTACCCCTTATAACACAGTAACTTTCTATCTGTTCACCCCACTTTAATGTATCTATCTTATTTACTGTTTACTGCCTAATGTCTTTGTTTGTTTGCTTGTTTTGAGACAGGGTCTCTGTCACCCAGGCTGGAGTGCATGATGCAATCATGGCTAACTGCAGCCTCCACTTCCCAGGCTCAAGTGATCCTCCCACTTCAGCCTCCCAAGTGGCTGGGTCTACAGGCATGAGATACCAAGCGTGGGCTGTCTAGTGTCTTATCTCACTGCTACCACCCCTCATGAAGACAAAGTCTTTGCCTGCTTTGTTCACTGCTATATCCCCAATACTGGCACATAGTAGGTCCTCAATAAGTATTTGCCGAATGAATGAATGACTTCACAGGGAGGTATAACAGTTAAAAACATGCCATTCAACTCACTTCTCTGGGCATCTTGATATAACAGTTCAGTTCCTACCTGGCAGAGCTGATGAGGGTTAAGACAGCTAAGTGAAAGAAGTGACAAGACCTAGAGTCATAGGATATATTAATATTTTTAAAGAGAGTTTTGATTCTCCCACCAGCAGTCTAGAACTGGGGGCATTCACAGTTTGTCTCCAGAGAGGGCAGAAGGCTGGCGGGAGGAGTGAGCAATCCACCAGCACTGCCATTTGGGTAATAATTGAGCATTTTCTTTTTCTTTTTTCTTTCTTTTTTTTTTTTTGAGATGAAGTCTCACTTTGTCACCCAGGCTGGAGTGCAGTGGCATGATCTCGGCTCACTGCAACCTCCGCCTCCTGGGTTCAAGAAATTCTCCTGCCTCAGCCACCCAAGTAGCTGGGATTACAGGTGTGTGCCACTATGCCCGGCTAATTTTTTTTGTATTTTTAGTAGAGACGGGGTTTCGCCATGTTGGCCAGGCTGGTCTTGAACCCCTGACCTCAAGTGACCCGCCTGCTTTGGACTGCCAAAATGCTGGGATTACAGGCGTGAGACACCATGCCCAGGGGGAACTGTAAATTAAAACAACGAGTTGAGGCACCCGACCTTCAACTGTCATGTTATGAGAACACTCAAGTAGCCCTATGAAGAGGTATAACAGGAATGAGGCCTTCTGCAAACAGCTAGCACCAACTTGCCAGCCATGTAAGTGAACCATCTTGAAAGTGATTGTGCAGCCCCAGTAAAGCCTTCAGATGACTGCAGTCCCAGCAACATCTTTTTTTTTTTTTTTTGAGACGGAGTCTCGCTCTGTCGCCCAGGCTGGAGTGCAGTGGCACGATCTCCGCTCACTGCAAGCTCCGCCTCCCGGGTTCACACCATTCTCCTGCCTCAGCCTCCTGAGTAGCTGGGACTACAGGCACCCGCCACCATGCCCGGCTAATTTTTTTGTATTTTTAGTAGAGACAGGGTTTCATCCTGTTAGCCAGGATGGTCTCGATCTCCTGACCTCGTGATCCACCTGCCTCGGCCTCCCAAAGTGCTGGGATTACAGGCATGAGCCACCATGTCCGGCCTCCAGCAACATCTTAACCATAACCTTGTCAGAGACCCCAAGCCAAAACCACTCAGTCAAGCCACTTGCAAATTTTTTATCCATAGAAACTATGTGAGATAATAAATGTCTATTTTTAAGCCATTACCTTTTGGGATCATTTGTTATGCAGCAACAGATCACTGTTCTATTTGCTTTTTTCATTCAGCTTATAGATTCTATCCAAGTTTCTCTGTGTTTGCTTAGTTCAGAAGTCATCAGAGTTTTACTATAAAGGGCTAGATAGTAGATATTTCAAGTTAAAATTTGAATTCATGTAATTTTCATGGTCACAAGCTATCCTTTTGATTTTTCTCCAACCAGGTTCTAGTGATCTAGTATACAGCATGGTGATAGTTAATAATAATATATATTTCAAAAAAGCTAAAAGAACAGATCTTAAATGTTCTCATCGCAAAGAAACAGTAAGTATATGAGGTGATAAGTATGTTAATTAGCCTGATTTGATCATTCCATAATGTATATAGGTACTGAAACATCATTTCATACCCCATAGATATACACAATTATTATTTGTCAGTTAAAAATAAAACTTAATGGCCCCACACAGTGGCGCATGCCTGTAATCCCAACTCTTTGGGAAACCAAGGCAGGCAGATCACTTGCGCCCAGGAGTTTGAGAACAGCCTGGGCAATATGGCAAAACCCTACCTCTAATAAAATAAATAAATAAAATAGGCTGGGTGCAGTGGCTCATTTCCTATAATCCCAGCACTTTGGGAGGCCGAGGCGGGCAAATCACTTGAGTTCAAGACCAGCTGGGCCAACTTGGTGAAACCCCGTCTCTACTAAAAATACAAAAATTAACTGGATGTGGTGGCATGCACCTGTAATCCCAGCTACTTGGGAGGCTGAGACAGGATAATCACTTGAACCAGGGAGGTGGAGGTTGCAGTGAGCCGAGATCGCACCACTGCACTCCAGCTTGGGTGACAGAGTGAGACTCTGTCTCAAAAGAAAAAAAAAAGCTGGACGTGGCGGCTCATGCCTGTAATCCCAGCACTTTGGGAGGCCGAGACGGGTGGATCACGAGGTCAGGAGATCGAGACCATCTTGGCCAACATGGTGAAACCCCATCTCTACTAAAATATAAAAAATTAGCCGGGCATGGTGGCGCATGCCTGTAGTCCCAGCTACTGGGGAGGCTGAGGCAGGAGAATCGCTTGAACCCAGGAGGCAGAGGTTGCAGTGAGCTGATATGGCACCATTGCACTCCAGCCTAGCGACAGAGCAAAACTCTGTCTCAAAAAAAAAAAAAAAGAAAGAAAGAAATGAAAACGTGTCTACACAAAAACTTCATAGCAGCACTATTCATAGTAGCCCCAAAATAGGGAAAAAACCCACAAATGTCTATCAACTGATGAATGGATACATAAAATGTGGCATACCGATACAATGGAATATTATTCAACTATAAAAAAAATTAAATGTTTATATATGCTACAAAATAGACAAGACTTGCAAGCATTATCCTAAATGAAAAAAGTCAGTCAAAAGACAACACATTATATGATTTCATTTCTATGAAATGTCCAGAATAAGCACATCTATAGAGATAGAAAGTAGATGAGTACTTGCCTGGGGCTCCGGGGCCTGAGAAGACTGGAGGGTGAGAGCTCCTGAGTAGGGTTTTGGCCGGGCGCAGCTCACACCTGAAATTGCAGCATTTGGGGAGGCTGAGGCAGAGGATCCCTTGAATTCAGGAGTTGAAGACCAATCTAGGCAACAAAATTAGACTCCATCTCTAAAAAATAAAATAAAGAGTATGGTTTTGTTTTTAGTTTTAGTTTTTTTGTTTGTTTTTTTTGAGTCGTCTTGCTCTGTCGCCCAAGTTAGAGTACAGGGGTAGGATCATGGCTCACGGCAGCTTCAAACTCCCGGGCTCAAGCGATCCTCCTGCCTCAGCCTCATGAATAGCTGGGACTACAGGTTTGTGTCACCACACCCAGCTAAGGTTTTTTTTGGGTTTTCTTGTTTTTAATGTTGCCTACGCTGGTCTTGAACTCCCAGACTTAAGCAATCCTCCCTCATCGCTGAGACTACAGGCGGGAGCCATTGCTCCTGGCAAGAGTACAGATTTCTTCTTGGGATGATGAAAATGTTCTAAAACTGATTGTGATCATGGTTGTGCAACTCTGTGAATAGACTAAAACCTGCTGAAGCACACATTTAAAATGGGCGAATCGTGTGGTATGTGAATTACATCTCGATAAAGACATTTTAAAAAACAAGGGAAGGTGTGCCACAGTTTGTTCATCACTGACAGCACTGTAGGTGCTTAGCCTTTTTCAAAGCACCTTTCCTAGAACTGTTGCAACCAGCCAAGCATTAACTCCTTACATAGCTGAGCAAGACAAGGCTCAAAGGAAGAACTAATTTGCGCAAGGTCACAGGTGACCAATGTGAGGTGTGAGCAGAATGCAGGTCTTTGGACTCCATGTCCAGTGCTCAGCCCAGCACAGCCTTTCTAAGAGTTACATCCAGAGATTGGGTAATCATGCCCTCAAAGCTCCAGGGCAGAGAAAATGACAGGAGGGGACGAATCCCTCTACCTGTCCCACCTGCTGCCTCTGCCACACCCACCAGCCATTCCAATGCCAGCTTTCTCCTCCTCGCCCCATGCTCCCCACCTTCCTTTTCTCTGCCTTCTTTCCCAGCACTGCTAAGGAAAGCTGTCACTCCCTGTGTCTTGCTTAGCAGTGCTAGGAAGGAAAGGAAGAAAAGGACTGGAAGCCTTTTCCAGAAATTTAGTCCACATGACATATATGGGAAAGGGCTCAGACAGGGTGAGGAATCAATCCAAGGCCACACAGCTGGCAATTTGACCTTGATTTCCTTAATATCTTTGAGAATGAAAGGAGAGGGGTTTGGGGCTGGAGTAGGGCTTGAGGTGAGCAAAACCCCATCCCATTCCTGACTCTTTTCTCATAGCGTCCCCCTCCACAGCTTCCCCCAACTTTCATATATCCAAAGCCGCTACTGTGAAGGTGACTGGGGTAGATCTCTTAAAATTAATTGCAGAAAAAATCTTTTTTTTTTTTTTTTTTTTTTGAGACTGAGTCTCGCTCTGTCACCCAGGCTGGAGTGCAGTGGCGTGATCTCAGCTCACTGCAACCTCCGCCTTCCGGGTTCTCCTGCCTCAGAGTCCTGAGTAGCTGGGACTACAGGCGCCCGCCACCACGCCCAGCTAATTTTTTTTTGGTATTTTTAGTAGAGACGGGGTTTCACTGTGTTAGCCAGGATGGTCTCGATCTCCTGACCTTGTGATCCGCCCGCCTCAGCCTCCCAAAGTACTGGGATTACAAGCATGAGCCACCGTGCCCAGCCAAAAATATCTTTATATCTGGTCTTAAACTCCTGACCTCAGGCAATCTGCCCAGCTTGGCCTCCCAAAGTGCTGGGATTACAAGCATTAGCCACCGCACCTGGCCATTTCTTTTTTTTTTTTTTTTTTTTGAGGCAGAGTCTGTCTCAGGCTGTCTATCACCCAGGCTGCTGTGCAGTGGCGCAGTCTTGGCTCACTGCAACCTCTGCCGCCTGAGTTTAAGCGATTCTCCTGCCTCAGCCTCCGGAGTAGCTGGGACTACAGGCGCGTGCCACCACACCTGGCTGATTTTTTTTGTATTTTTAGTAGAGACAGGGTTTCACCATGTTAGCCAGGATGGTCTTGATTTCCTGACCTCGTAATATGCCCGCCTCGGCCTCCCAAAGTGTTGGAATTACAGGCGTGAGCCACCACACCCGGCCAAGGCCATTTCTTTTAGGTATATATTTAGGAATGAAAATTCTGGGTCGAATAGTAATTATGTTTAACATTTTGAGGGTACACTTGTTTTTACACATTCCAGGAGCTAAAAATGGTTTTTACATTTTTAAATGGTTGGGGAAAAAAAAAAACGAGAATAATATTTTGTGACACATGAAAATTACATTGAATTCAAATGTCACTGTACACCAAGCTTCATTGGATGGCTGAATTCATTCGCTGATGGATTATCTATGGACGCTTTTGCACTACAATGGCAGAGCTGGGTAGTGTGACAGAGACCATATGTCCTGCAAAGCCCAAAATATGTACTATCTGGCCTTTGATAGAAAAGGCTTACCAGGCCGGGCACGGTGGCTCACACCTGTAATCCCAGCACTTTGGGAGGCTGAGGCGGGTAGATCACCTGAGGTCAGGAGTTCGAGACCAGCCTGGCCAACATGGTGAAACCCCATCTCTACTAAAAATACAAAAATTAGCCAGGCATGGTGGCACGTGCCTATAATCCCAACTACTCGGGAGGCTGAGGCAGGAGAATCGCTTGAACCCAGAATGGGGAGGTTGCAGTGACCTGAAATCACACCACTGCACTCCAGCCTGGGTGACAGAGCAAGACAACATCTCAAAAAAAAAAAAAAAAAAAAAAAAAAAAGGAAAGAAAAGAAAAGAAAAGGCTTATACCAACCCCTGAACTATGTTTTGGTATTATTAGTTTTTGTTTGCCACTTGCTAGGGGCAGCTTGGGTGTGCACTGCCTCCAGCTGAGTGGTAGCAGGACCCAGGTCACCAGCCCTTCTCTGCAGGTCCTGGTCTGATAGTATAAAGAAATGAGGCCAGGCGCAGTGGCTCATGCCTATAATCCCAGCACTTTGGGAGGCCGAAGAGGGCGGATCACTTGAGGTCAGGAGTTCGAGACCAGCCTGGCCAATGTGGTGAAACCCTGTCTCTACTAAAAATACAAAAATTAGCCTGGCGTGGTGGTGCGCTCCTGTAGTCCCAGCTACTGAGGAGGCTGAGGGAGGAGAATCGCTTGAACCCGGGAGGCGGAGGTTGCAGTGAGTTGAGATCACACCACTGCACTCCAGCCTGGGCGACAGAGTGAGACTCTGTCTCAAAAAAAAGAGAGAAATGATAGCTGGCCAGGCATGGTGACTCATGCCTGTAATCCCAGCACTTTGGGAGGCCAAAGCGGGTGAACTGCTTGAGCCGGAGTTGGAAACCAGCCTGGGGAACATAGCAAAACCCCATCTCTACAAAAAAAAAAAAAAAAAAAAAAAAAATTAGCCGGGCATGATAGTGTGCACCTGTAGTCCCAGCTCACACCTCACACTGGAGAGGCTGAGGCAGGAGGATAGGTTGAGCCTGGGAGGCAAAGGTTGCAATGAGCTGAGACTGTGCCACTGCACTCCATCCTGGGCATTAGAGCAAGACCCTATCTCAAAAAAATTAAAAACAAACAAAAAAAAACGAAGAAATGAGAGCTCACATCTGGCCCCATTTTCTGCATGGAGAAACTGAGTCCTGTGGGGGCTGCTCAGGCTCATGCGAACTTGAGGGGAAGTGAGAGCTTAGCTTTCTTCTACTCTCAGGCAGCCTCCTCTCTCCCAGTTAAGAAGACCTGGCCATGAATAATTCATGGCTGGCATTTGCAGAACTCTCCTTCTTGTCAGAGCACTTTGATTATCATTAATTAGTCAGAACCTGGCTCCACTGTTGCCCAATAAAACAAAAACAGAAGTGGCTTTGATGCTCTGGGAGCTTCCATCTCCACACCAAGACTTTGACCTGCAGATTCCTCCTCTCTGCCCATTGTTCCATCACCTCTCAAAGCCTGAAAGCCTATTGTTTTGGCTCAAAAGTCAGGCTTCCCACAGGAAATGAGGCAGTCTCAGACTTGAAGCCCCGACCCTTATAGCTGGTGTCATCTCCTCTCTGCCATCATTGTCCTCGTCTGAAAGATTACAGCAATGATGCCTATCTCTGGGGTTGTTATGAAGATTATTGTTGTGAGTTTATGTTTATAAAAGTGTCCTAAGCTAAGCGTGGTGACTCACACCTGTAATCCTAACACTTTGGGAGGCCAAGGTGGGAGTAGCCCTTGAGCCCGGAGTTCAAGACCAGCCTGGGTAACATAGTAAGACCTCATCTTTACAAAAAATCAAAAATTTAGCTGGGTGTGGTGGCTCCTACCTGTGGTCCCAGCTACTGGGGAGGCTGAGGTGGGAGATCATTTGAGCCCAGGAGACTGAGGCTGCAGTGAGCTATGATTGAGCCACTGCACTCCAGCCTGGGTACACAGTGAGACTCTGTCTCAAAAAAAAAAAAAAAAAAGGAGGTGTTCTGAAGAGAACTGCATACACTGCTTATGGGAATACAAAATGGTGTAGATGCTTTGGAAATCATTCTGGCAGTTCTCCACATGGTTAAGGATACCGTACGACCCAGCAATTCCACACCTAGGTATCTACCCAAGAGAAATGAAGCACGTGTCCACACAGAAACTTGTACACAAGTGTTCACAGCAATAACAGCCAAAAAGTCGAAACAACCCATATGCCCCTCAACTAATGAATGGACAAATATTAATAAAACATCTAGATCTATACAATGGAATATTGTTTGGCCATAAAAAGTAATGAAGCACTGATCCATGCTACGACATGGATGAACCTTGGAAACATTAAGAAAAAGAAGCCAAGGCTGGGCGTGGTGGCTCCCACCTGTAATCCCAGCACTTTGGGAGGCCGAGGAGGGCGGATCACGAGGTCAGGCGATCGAGACCATCCTGGCTAACCTGGTGAAACCCCGTCTCTACTAAAAATACAAAGTTAGCAGGGTGTGGTGGCAGGCGCCTGTAGTCCGGGCTACTCGGGAGGCTGAGGCAGGAGAATGGCGTGAACCCAGGAGGCAGAGGTTGCAGTGAACCGAGATCAGGCCACTGCACTCCAGCCTGGGTGACAGAGCAAGACTCCGTCTCAAAAAAAAAAAAAAGAAAAAAGAAAAAGAAGCCAGCTGGGTGTGGTGGGTCATGGCCGTAATCTCAGCAGTTTAGGAGGCTGAGATGGGAGGATTGCTTGAACCCAGGAGTTTGAGACCAACCTGGGCAACATAGCAAGACCTCATCTCAAAAAAAAAAAAAAGAAAAAGAAAAAAAAAGAGAAGCCAAATGCAAAAGGCCACATATTATATGATTCTTACTTACATGAAATGTTCAGAATAAGCAAATCCATAGAAACAGAATATAAATTAGTGGTTCCCTTGGGCTGAGGAGACAATGGAAAGTGACTGTAAATGGACACGAAGCTTTTTTGGGGGATGATGGAAATTTATTTAAATTAGCTTTTATGTTTTAATTAAAAGTGTAGTTAATAAATGTGGATCTGATGCAGGAATAAACACACAAATTACTGGGAAAAAATAGAAATACTTAAACATCTCCTATTACATATGACCTCAGTAGGGTATATAAGAAACATCACAAAGCAATGGAAAACATGGACATTCAGTAAATTGACTGGAGAAAAAACATATATATATATTCTCATTTCTTTCCTCAACACTAAAATAATATAAAAGTATTAAAGAGTAAAATGTACATGGAAACAAAAGGGGAGGAATATATCTAATATTTGATTTGTTAAATTGGTGGGTACCTTCTTTATCCTTTATATATTTTGATTATCCTAGCTTTTTATAATAAATGTTGTTTTTTTACCTTATTTTGTTTTGTACTTGGTAGAGACAAGGTCTTGCTATGTTGTCCAGGCTGGTCTTGAACTCCTGGGATCCTCCCGCCTTGGCCTACCAAAGTGCTGGGATTATAGGCATGAGACACCACACCTGGCCTGATCCTAATTTTAAAAAATATGTGTGTATACATTTGCATAGGAAAAAATAATGGAAGGAACCTAAATTGAGGAACATTTTACAAAATAACAAGCCCATATCAATGTCAAGGTCAAGAAAGACAAAGGAAGGCTGACAAGCTATTTCAGTTTAAAGAAGGCATAAGAGCTATGACAATTAAATGCAACAGTGCAGGATCCTGGATTAGATCCTGAACTGGGAAAAACATATATACACTGGTAATTGATTAATTTAAATACAGGCTATAGATTTGATAATAGTATTGTTGCAATGTTAAATAAATGTCCTGAGTTTGGTGGGGCGTGGTGGCTCACACCTGTAATCCCAGCACTTTGGGAGGCCGAGGCAGGCAGATCACCTGAGGTCGGGAGTTCAAGACCAGCCTGACCAACATGGTGAAACCCCGTCTCTACTAAAAATACAAAATTAGCTGGGCGTGGTGGCACATGCCTGTAATTCCAGCTACTTGGGAGGCTGAGGCAGGAGAATTGCTTGAACCCAGGAGGCAGAGGTTGTGGTGAGCCAAGATCATGCCATTGCACTCCAGCCTGGGCAACAAGAGCGAAACTCTTATCTCAAAATAATAATAATAAAAAAAGTCCCTTGCGGCCAGGCACGGTGGCTCAAGCCTGTAATCCCAGCACTTTGGGAGGCCGAGGCGGGCAGATCACAAGGTCAAGAAATCGAGACCATCCTGGCTAACACAGTGAAACCCTGTCTCTACTAAAAATACAAAAAATTAGCCAGGCATGGTGGCGGGCGCTTGTAGTCCCAGCTACTTGGGAGGCTGAGGCAGGAGAATGGCATGAACCCAGGAGGCAGAGCTTGCAGTGAGCCGAGATTGTGCCACTGCACACCAGCCTGGGCAACAGAGCGAGACTCCGTCTCAAAAAAAAAAAAAAAAAAAAAAAGTCCCGAGTTTGATAATTATACTGTGGTTATATATGGGAATGTCTTTGTTTTTAGGAACTACATGCTGGAATATTTAGGGCATGATGTCTCTAATTTAATCTCAAATGGTTCAGAAAAATACATATACATACACATATACACAGATAGATCCATATATAGGTAAATATTTATATATTGTTTTAGTCCATTTTCATACTGCTATAAAGAACTGCCCAGGCTGGGCGCAGTGGCTCATGCCTATAATCCCAGCACTTTGGGAGGCTGAGGCAGATGGATCACGAGGTCAAGAGTTCAAGACCAGCCTAGTCAAGAGGGTGAAACCCTGTCTCTACTAAATATACAAAAATTAGCCGGGTGTGGTAATCCCAGCTACTGGGGAGGCTGAGGCAGAGAATTGCTTGAATCTGGGAGGCGGAGGTAGCAGTGAGCCGAGATGGTACTATTGCACTCCAGCCTGGGTAACAAGAGCGAACCTCATCTCAAAACAAACAAACAAACAAACAAACAAAAAACTCCCCGAGACTGGGTAATTTATAAAGGAAAGAGATTTAATTGACTTACAGTTCAGCATGGCTGGGGACGCCTCAGGAAATTTACCATCATGGCCGAAGGTGAAGGGGAAGCAAAGCACCTTCTTCACAAGGTGGCAGGAAGGAGAAGTGCTGAGTGAATGCAATGGGGAAAAGCCCCTTATAAAACCATCACATCTCTTGAGAATTCACTCACTATCACGAGAACAGCATGGGGGAAACCGCCCCCATGATTCAATTACCTCCATCTGGTCTCTCCCTTGATATGTGGGGATTATGGGAATTATGGGGATTACAAATCAAGATAAGATTTGGGTAGGGACACGAAGCTTAACCATATCATATAGAGGAGAAAATTATGAAGCAAATGGTCAACAACTGGTTAATGTGGGTAGAGTTTCTGGAGTTTCTTGTACTATTCTTGTGATTTTGGTTTCCACTTAAAATTATATCAAAATTACAAATTACCAAAAAAGGGAGGACAGGAAGACAGATACACAAATTTTCACTCTGGGCCGGGCACGGAGGCTCATACCTGTAATCCCAACACTTTGGGAGGTCGAGGCAGGTGGATCACTTGAGGTCAGGAGTTCGAGACCAGCCTGGCCAACATGGTGAAACCCCCTCTCTACTAAAAATACAAAAATTAGGCATGGTGGTGGGCACTTGTAGTCCCAGCTACTTGGGAGGCTGAGGCAGGAGAATCGCTTGAACCCAGGAGGCGGAGGTTGCAGTGAACCAAGACCATGCCATTGCAATCCAGTCTGGGCAACAAGAGTGAAATTCCATCTCAAAAATAAATAAACAAATAATGAAACAAATTTTCACTCTTCTAGAATTAGTACTAAAAACTAAAATTGGAAAAAGGCAGTACAAATTTTCCAAATAACATTTTTCTTTTTTGAGATGTAGTTTTGCTTTTGTTGCCCAGGCTGGAGTGCAATGGTGTGATCTCGGCTCACCGCAACCTCTGCCTCCCGGTTTCAAGCGATTCTCCTGCGCTAGCCTCCCAAGTAGCTGGGATTACAGGCATGCACCACCACACCTGGCTAATTTTGTATTTTTAGTAGAGACGGGTTTCTCCATGTTGGTCAGGCTGGTCTCGAACTCCTGAACTCAGGTGATTTGCCTGTCTTGGCCCCCCAAAGTGCTAGGATTACAGGAGTGAGCCACTGCGCCCGGCCAAATAACCTTTTAAAACGTAATAAAATAGTGGTACACTTTCCTGAAAGAGAAAAATGTATAGAGGGACATATACCCCTTGGTGACATGTGAGGCCTGGTACTAGGTATCTTGGATTTGAATGTGGACATGCTATTTACTAGACGTGTCACACTGGACAAGTTACTTACATCTTCTGTGCCCCATTTCCTCACCTCCCCTGTGCAATGGGGATAGCAATGTCTACTCATGGGGTCTTCACAGGAGACATTAAAGTGTAAAAGATTTGTGACAACGTTGACACACCCTAGGGGCATGTAAATATCAGCTATGCTCATATCTGCTTGGTGGGATTATGGGTGAAACAGTCTATGCATTTTCCAAATACCAGTGAGCACACAGTACTGCTGTAATCAGAGCAACAACAAAATGTCATCGACATTATTTTAGGGGAGGGGGAGACTCCTTTCCAGTGGCTCAGTTTTTCCCTCTTGGGGCTCCGTGTCTCTTCCCTCTCTCTGCCCCTTCCCCCTCCGCCTCTTACTTTCCCCTCTCCTCCTCCACCCCAGACCCCTCCCCTCTGCCCACCAGATTGCATTCCTCACTTCTTTTCCCAAAGAACTATAATTAAGCTCTTACTCTGTAATTGCCAATTCATGGTTCTCCACCTGAAATCACTCTCCTGCCTGGCCTGTTTTCCTTCTTCTCCACCTGGGGAAGCAGAGGCGGGAATCAGCAGAGCCCAGGATGCACCTCGTATGTAAGAATGCTATGATCTCTATTTGCTGTATATTCACTCTGTGTGAGCCAGGCAGTGTGCTCAGCCCCTTCCACACTCTACTTCCTCTGATCACAACAACCCTGGGTGGAAACTGAAGCTCAAGAGATAGAGTAACTCACCCACAGGCCTCACAGGTAGTTGGTGGAGCTGGGATTTGAATCCAGCTGGATCTGGCCTCAAAGTTGGGAGATGATACTCCTGCTTCTGCAACTGACAAGTCTATTCTAAACTCCCCAAGCCCAGGCACCCACACTCTGGTAGTAGTTTGATATCAAAACTGGCCACCCTTACCCCTCACTGTATCTTCATCCTTTGTAATAAGACTTTGCAGCCTCTCCTATCTAAATGGTGTCATCTGTTTCTCCAACCCTAGAATCTGGGCTGGCCTTGCTTTGGCCAACATAATGCAGCAAAAATGATGGTGTCCACACTTGGGCCTTGCACACGTCTGCTCTTCTCTTGGGAGACTGCCTCTGCTGTGAAAACAAGCCCAGGCTAGATGGCGGGAGCATCGTGGCCCAGTCATCCCTGTTGCCCAGGTAACAGGCAGCCAACAGCCAGACATATGAGTGAGGCCACCCCAGGCCTGCCAGCCACCAACTGACCTGGGACCTGGCAGCTGACTGTTGATTCATGTGTGAGCCCCGTGGAGGTGGGCCAAGCCTGCTGAAATCAGTAGAACAACCCAGCTGACCCACAGACTCTTGAGCAATAGTTTTAAGCCACTGGGTTTTGGGGGCGGTTTATTATAGAGTAATAGCTAACAAATCCAGCCCCTTATAGAGACTAGGTAAAATGCTGTTGGGAAGATCTCTGGTGGGAAGGAAAGAACCAACTTAGCAAACATCTATTTAATGCTTACCATGCACTAAGCATTTTAATTTAATCCTCACAACCTTATGAGGTAGGGACTTCTATTGTCCCCATCCTACAGATGAGGATACCGAGGTAGAGTGATAATTTGCTTTGGATCTCACAGCTAGTTAGTAAATGGCAGCTGCTTAAGAAGTTAAGATGTGGGAAGCAGAGTCCAGAAAGATGCCCTGTGAACCTACTGGGGGCAAAATATAGGCATTCAGAAACTGAATGATAAGGCCGGGCATGGTGGCTCATGCCTGTAATCCCAGCACTTTGGGAGGCTGAGGCAGGTGGATCACCTGAGGGCAGGAGTTCGAGACCAGCCTGGCTAACATGATGAAACCCTGTCTCTACTAAAAATACAAAAAATCAGCCGGGCGTGGTGACGGGCGCCTTTAGTCCCAGCTACTCAGGAGGCTGAGTCAGGAGAATGGCGTGAACCCGGGATGTGGAGGTTGCAGTGAGCCGAGATTGCACCACTGCATTCCAGCCTGGGCAACAGAGCAAGACTCCATCTCAAAAAAAAAAAAAAAAAAAAGAGAAACTGAGTGATGGAGGCACCTCCCAACTGGACAGCCAGTCAGAGGGGAGGGTGGCACTTTGGGATTATGGGTTCTTTTTTTTTTTTTTAAGAAATAGTCTTGCTATGTTGCCAGACCTATGTTGCCAGGCTGGTCTTGAACTCCTGGGCCCAAGCAATCCTCCTGCCTTGGCCTTCCAAAGTGCTGGGATTACAGGTGTGAGCCACTGCACCTGGCTGAGAATATGGGTCCTTTAAAGGGACGGAATTGTAACAATAACAATTCAATCTACGACGCTTGCAAATTTCATCTTATTTATATTTATTTAAATAATATGTTAAATATTTGCTAAATAAATATTTAAATAAATATTTAAATAAATATGTGTTAAATAAATATTTAAATAAATATTTGTTAAATAAATACTTAAATAAATATTTGTTAAATAAATACTTAAATAAATGTTTGTTAAATAAATATTTAAATAAATATTTGTTAAATAAATATTTAAATAAATGTTTGTTAAATATTTAAATAAATGTTTGTTAAATAAATACTTAAATAAATGTTTGTTAAATAAATAAATAAATGTTTGTTAAATAAATACTTAAATAAATATTTGTTAAATAAATACTTAAATAAATATTTGTTAAATAAATACTTAAATATTTGTTAAATAAATACTTAAATAAATATTTGTTAAATAAATAAATAAATATTTGTTAAATAAATACTTAAATAAATATTTGTTAAATATTTAAATAAATATTTGTTAAATATTTAAATAAATATTTGTTAAATATTTAAATAAATATTTGTTAAATATTTAAATAAATATTTGTTAAATATTTAAATAAATATTTGTTAAATATTTAAATAAATATTTGTTAAATATTTAAATAAATATTTGTTAAATATTTAAATAAATATTTGTTAAATATTTAAATAAATATTTGTTAAATATTTAAATAAATATTTGTTAAATATTTAAATAAATATTTGTTGAATATTTAAATAAATATTTGTTGAATATTTAAATAAATATTTGTTGAATATTTAAATAAATATTTGTTGAATATTTAAATAAATATTTGTTGAATATTTAAATAAATATTTGTTGAATATTTAAATAAATATTTGTTGAATATTTAAATAAATATTTGTTGAATATTTAAATAAATATTTGTTGAATATTTAAATAAATATTTGTTGAATATTTAAATAAATATTTGTTGAATATTTAAATAAATATTTGTTAAATAAATATTTAAATAAATATTTGTTAAATATGTATTAGGGGCCTACCATGCCCAGGCATTCTGCCAGACACTGGAGATACAGTGATCTACAGAGACAGAGTCTCTGTATTCATGGAGTATTCAGTCTGGTGGGGGATATAAGTAGCAAACAGGAGGCTGGGTGCGGTGGCTCATGCGTCTAATGCCAGCGCTTTGGGAGTCCATGGCAAGAGGATCATTTAAAGCCAGGAGTTTGAGACCAGCCTAGGCAACACAGTGATAGCCTGTCTCTACCAAAGATTAAGGCTGGGTACAGTGGTGCGCGCCTGTAGTCCCAGCTACTCAGGAGGCTGAGACCGGTAGATGGCTTGAGCCAGGAGTTTGAGATCGGCCTGGGCAAAATGGCAAAACCCGTCTCTACAAAAACATACAAAAATTAGCCGCATGTGGTGGGGCACACCTGTGGTCCCAGCTACTCAGCAGGCTGAGGTAGGAGGATCATTTGAGCCCAGGAGGTTGAGGCTGCCATTAGCTGTGACCACACCACTGCACTCTAGCCTGGGTGAAAGAGCAAGACTCTGTCTCAAAATACAATACAATAAAATAAAATAAAATAAAACAAAATAGGAAAACAAAGAAGTAAGTACAGATTGTGGTATTTGCTGGGAAGAAGATACAGAGTTGAGATCAAGAGTAATGGAGGGTGGGATGAGATTGAATGGGAAGGAGATTTTTTGAAATTGATACCTGAAGGGTGAAGAGCTGCCCAGGAGAACCAGAGCAGGACAAATGTTTTCTCTAATGGGCCAGTTAGTAAATATTTTAGGCTTTGTGGGCCATGCCATCTTTGCCTCTTTAGTTTACTTTTGCTGTTACTTTTAGAAAGCATCTGTAGACGATACATGAATGAATGAGTGAGGCTGTGTTCCAACAAAACTTTGTTGATGGATACAGTACTAAAATTTGAATTTTATATGATTTTCATGTATCTGAAATATTGGTCTTTTTTGTTTTTATTTTTTCTAATTACTTAAAAATGTAAAAACTGGTTGGGCATGGTGGCTCACGACTGTAATTCCAAGACTCTGGGAGGCCAAAGTGGGAGGATTGCATGAGGCCAGGAGTTTGAGACCTGCCTGGGCAACACAGCAAGACCCCACCTAAGAAAAGTAATAGCCAGGTGTGGTGGCATGTGCCTGTAGTCCCTACTCAGGAGGCTCAGGCTGGAGATTCCCCTGAACCCCGGAGTTCAAGGTTATAGTGAGCCATGATCACTCCATTGTACTCCAGCCTGGGCAACAAGCAAGACTCTATCTCAAAAAAAAAAAAAAAAATGTAAAAACCACTTGTAGGTCATGGGCAGTATGAAAACAGACAGAAGGTAAGATTTGGTGCACAAGCTATAATTTGCAAACTCATGAGCTGCAGAATAAGAATGGACCAGGCAGAGAGAACAGCAAGCGCAGAGGCCCTGAGGGTGAACGAATTGAGACCAATTGAGGAACAAAATAGAGGGAATGAGCCAGGTGTGGTGGCTCACGCCTGTAATCCCAGCACTTTGGGAGGCTGAGGTGGGCGGATCACGAGGTCAGGAATTCGAGACCATCCTAGCTAACACAGTGAAACCCCGTCTCTATTAAAAAAAAAAAATACAAAAATTAGCAGGGCATGGTGGTGGGCAACTGTAGTCCCAGCTACTCGGGAGGCTGAGGCAGGAGAATGGCGTGAACCCGGGAGGCGGAGCTTGCAGTGAGCCGAGATCGCGCCACTGCACTCCAGCCTGGGTGACAGAGCGAGACTCCGTCTCAAAAAAAAAAAAAAATAGAGGGAATGGATTATTTCTATGAGAAATGGAACGCCATTGAATAATTTTATGCTGGGGGGGTGACAGGATCTTATTTTCAATTTTTAAGGGATTGTTCTGGCATCTGTGAGAAGGATAGGCTCTAAGGCAGCAGGTGCAGAGGAAGTGGAGCAGAGACTCTTGCAATAATCCAGATGAGAGATGACAGTGGTTTGGGCCAAGGTGGTCAGAAATAGCCAAATTCTGGCCAGGTGCTGCCGCTCATGCCTGTAATCCCAGCACTTTGGGAGGCCAAGGCAGGCGGATCACTTGAGGTCAGGAGTTTGAGACCAGCCTGGCCAACATGGTGAAAACCCATCTCTACAAAAAATACAAAAATTAGCTTGGTGTGGTGGTGGGCGCCTGTAATCCCAGCTACTCAGGAGGCTGAAGCAGGAGAATCACTTGAACCCAGGAGGCGGAGGTTGCAGTGAGCCGAGATTGCACCAGTGCACTCCAGAGCGACAGAGCAAGACTCCGTCTCAAAAAAAAAAAGAAAAAAAAGAAAAAAAAAGGCTGGGAGAAGTGGCTCATTCCTGTAATCCCAGCACTTTGGGAGGCTGAGGTGGGCAGATCGTTTGATGTCAGGAGTTCGAGACCAGCATGGCCAACATGGTGAAACCCTGTCTCTATTAATAAAAAAAAAAAAAAAAAGGGCTGGGCGCGGTGGCTTATGCCTGTAATCCCAGCACTTTGGGAGGCCGAGGTAGGTGGATCATGAGGTCCAGAGTTCGAGACCAGCCTGGCCAACATGGTGAAACCCCGTCTGTACTAATAATACAAAAATTAGCCAGGTGTGGTGGCACATACCTGTAGTCCCAGCTACTCGGGAGGCTGAGGCAGAAGAATGGCTTGAACCCGGGAGGCGGAGGTTGCAGTGAGCCAAGATCGCGCCACTGCACTCCAGCCTGGGCAACAGAGCAAAACTCCATCTCAAAAAAAAAAAAAAAAAGTAGCTGGGTATGGTGGCGCACACCTGTGATCCCAGCTACTTGGGAGGCTGAGGCAAGAGAATCGCTTGAACTCAGGAGGCGGAGATTGTGGTAAGCCGAGATGGTGCCACTGCACTCCAGCCAGGGTGACAGAGCAAGACCCCATCTCAGAAAAAGAAAAGAAAATAAATAAGAAATAGCCAGTTTCTGGACGTATTTGGAATTAAAACAGATGTGCCTTTTTTTTTTTTTTTTTTGAGATAGGGTCTCAAAAAATTAGCTAGGTGTGGTAGCACATGCCTGTGGGCCCAGCTACTCAGGAGGATGAGATTCAAGGATCGCCTGAGCCCAAGAGTTTGGGCCTGTAGTGAGCCAGGATTGCACTGTGATTGCACGACTGCACTCCAGCCTGGGTGACAGAGTAAGACCCTGTCTCAAAAAATAAAATTAAAAAATAAAAGGCAAAAAATAAAAAAGATTAAAATAAAAAGAAAATGTCTATGCATCTGTCTGTCTCTCCACTAGTTAGTGGAGGGGACTGAATCTTACTCATTGCCAAATCCCCATCCCTAAGTCAAGCCTGAGGTGGGCACACTGGGAGCACTTGGGAGGTGGTTGTTTTTTGTTTTTTTGAGACGGAGTTTCACTCTTGTCGCCCAGGCTGGAGTGCAATGGCATAATCTCAGCTCACTGCAACCTCCGCCTCCCGGGCTCAAGTGATTCTCCTGCCTCAGCCTCCCAAGTAGCTGGGATTACAAGCGTGTGCCACCACACCTGGCTAATTTTTGTATTTTTAGTAGAGATGGGGTTTCTCCATGTTTGCCAGGCTGGTCTCAAACTCCTGACCTCAGGTGATCCACCCGCCTCAGCCTCCCAAAGTGCTGGGATTACAGGCGTGAGCCACCGCATCCTACCGGGAGGTGGTTGTTAATTGGACTAGGTTTGGTTCAGTTCAGGAAAGCCTTCATCACCAGGCTAAAGAATCTGGACTCAATACCCAAAGACAATGGGGACCATCGAAGATTGTTGAACACGAGGAGTTCATCATCTGAGAAGCGTTTTAGCAAAATTAAGCTGAGCAAGCAGCAGTGAGAAGGAGGATGTTTTGAAGAGGAGGTAAACTGAAGGTGGGACAGGGAAACGAACTAGTCATTGCAAGGACAGTTAAGAAGTTGTTGCAAGGCCAGGCACGGTGGCTCATGCCTATAATCTCAGCACTTTGGGAGGCTGAAGCGGGAGACTCACTTGCACCCAGGAGTTCAGAATCAGCCTGGGCAACATGGCAAAATTCTGTCCCTACAAAAAATACAAAAAAGGCCGGGCGCAGTGGCTCACGCCTGTAATCCCAGCACTTTGGGAGGCAGAGGCAGGCGGATCACCTGAGCTCAGGAGTTCGAGACCAGCCTGACCAACATGGAGAAACCCCATCTCTACTAAAAACACAAAATTAGCCGGGCGCAGTGGTGCATGCCTGTAATCCCAGCTATTTGGGAAGCTGAGGCAGGAGAATCGCTTGAACCTGAGAGGCGGAAGTTGCAGTGAGCCGAGATGGCGCCACTGCACTCCAGCCTAGGCAACAAGAGTGAAACTCCGTCTCAAAAAAAAAAAAAAAAATCCCCAAAAATTAGCTGGGCATGGTGGCACGCGCCTGTGGTGCCAGCTACACCTACTGAGATGGGAGAATCCCTTGAGCCTGGGAGGTCAAGGCAGCAGTGAGCTGAGATTGAATCACTGCACTCTAGCCTGGGTGATGGAAGTAAGACCCTGTCTCAAAAAAAAAAAAAAAAGAAAGTAAGAAGCTGTGGCAGAAATGAAGCAAGAACGTAGGTTAGATCATGAAAGAAAGGACTAGAAAGGAAAGTATCAACTTGGGCCACATATCTATTTTGTTGTTGTTGGGTTTTCTTTTTCTTTTCTCAAATATCTATGTTTTATACATGGGCTGTGACCTCACTTTTATAAAACCATGTATTATTAGTATTGTGTGGGTTTTAAAATATAATCTATGTGGTCTTGTAAGTCACAAGGCTTGACACTAGTTAGCTGAAGAGGCTTCTGGGGAAGTGTTGGGGTATATGTGTGCATGTTTTGTTTTTAATAAAACCATGTGGTTTTTTAAATATTTATTTGTTTATTTATTTTGAGTCAGAGTCTCACTCTGTCCCCCAAGCTGGAGTACAGTGGCAGGATCTCGGCTCACTGCAACTTCTGCCGCCCGGATTCAAGCGATTCTCCTGCCTCAGCCTCCTGAATAGCTAGGATTACAGATGCATGCCACCATGCCCAGCTAATTTTTGTATTTTTAGTAGAGACAGGGTTTCACCATGTTGGTCAGGCTGGTCTCGAAATCCTGACCTTGTGATCTGCCCACCTCAGCCTCCCAAAGTGCTGGGATTACAGGCATGAGCCACCGTGCCCAGCCTCCATATATTATTTTTAATCCTCACAAAAACCTTGTGAGGTAGGATATTGTTAGCTCTCCCTTACAGGCGAAGAAACCGAGGCTGAGAGAGAATTGGAAGCACTTGCTTAGGGTCATAGCCGGTACTTTACGACTCCAGCATGTCTTCCCCAGGTACCCTGAAGGAATAATTCAGTGGGCATCATGATTAATTGGATTGGGACAGGAGGAGGAGAAGAGGAGAGGATCAAAAATGACCAGAACACTTCCAGCTTGACCAAGTGGAAAATAATCAGCAGGTCAGGAGGGAGTGCTGGGTTGATGGGGGAATGTTTAAGCCAAAGGATTGAATACCTAATGGCAAAATTTGGTGCATCAGATTGGGGTTTATGGGAAAGCCCATAAGTGCTCTCCTTGTTGGCTGGCCTTGCCACTGACACCTGAAGCCTGCTAGCAACTGAACAATTTCAAGAGAAAAAAAAAAAATCAACCCCATACTTTCTGGCGAATGGTGTGTTCCTTTGAGTACTTGGGTCTTTTTCTACATCAGCAGCTTGGCAGCTTGTACTATCTGTGGCTCTGACTATGCAGCCTGATTGATTGACCAGGCTTAAAAGGCCTGTTCTTGAATTTGAGATCTCAGGCTTCCAGTCCCTATAGATCATCAACAAAGACCAAAAGGCCTGGCATGAACCCGAGGTTATTATTCACTGGAGAAGACATTATAAACCACAGGAACATAAAGCCCAGAAGGCAGGAATGGCCACCCAGCTCACTAGGCACACAGTGTCCTCACTCCTTCATCCAGCATGATTCATAATTAAATCTTCAGGCAGGAGGCAAACTAGAATTTTGTGTAAACTGGCATTGGAGAGACACTTTGAGTGTAGTTTAATTTCAAAGTTCTAGACCTCCAGAATTTGACATGCTTGTGACATTTCAAGTACAGGCTGTCCCTCCCTACCCCTCACTGGGACTATACCCTGGGGAGAAATGACCCAAAGGGAAAAAAATTGTGGGATCACTAGCTAAACTCTAGGTTTAGAAAACTGTGCCATTATACAGACTCCATGTATGTTACATATATCATGGTGGAAACTAAAAGACCATCTATGGACAAAAGACATACAGAATTCATAAATAAAAAAGACCTTTAAATGGCATTTATTCATATTACAGGGTCACCATGCTGCACAACTCCAGGGGGCAGCACTCCCATTGGATTCTATTCACAGAGATATATTTTTTGATGATTTGTAAGATAAGATACTCAACCTCTCATAATAAGAGAAGTGTTAATTAAAACAATAAGGTACTGTTTTCCATGTTTTGGATTAGCAAATCAAAGAGTTGACAGGATCCCATGTTGGTGGTAGTGTAATTTGGTACCCCTTTTATGGAGGGTGTAGAGAGTACTGTGGACTGGCTCTCTCAATCTGACTCATTCCACCCTCTTCTAGGTGGAGACATTGGAAAGCTAAACCTACACGTCCCAGACTCCCTTGCAGCTAGAGTTTTGGATAGAAATTAGGTCCTACTAGTTAGAAGAATTAATGAGACATGGGGTAGGTGACGGAAAGACAAAGGCCATTTTCTCTGTACTTTTGGCTATCTCTGCTGTCAAGGAGGGTTGTGGAGACCTGAGATTTTTCTGCAGCATATTCAGAGTCCATTATCTGGCATCCTAGGTGTCAGTAGTGACATTTTGATCCTAACTTCTGGCTGCAGTTCCAGTAGTGATCGCAGAGGAGTGGCTTCCCCAGAAAGTTACCTGTGTATTGACCTGTGTATTGACCTCTTGGAGGCCCAGGCCAAAGCCCCTCCTACAGTCATTTCAGCAATTTTGTGAACACCTAATTTCCTCCATTAAATCTCCTGCTTGAACTACCTAAAGTGGTTTCCGGTTCTTGCACAAAACCCCGGTTGCTATAGAGCATAACTTGAATAAATCTATAAAAGTTGAAAGTGCAAATATGAGGCCAGGCATGGTGGCTCACGCTGTAATCCCAGCACTTTGAGAGGCTGAGGAGGGAGGATCCCTGGAGCCCAGGAGTTCAAGACCAACCTGAGTAACATAGTGAGACCCCGTCCTACAAAATATCAAAAAAATTAGCTGGGCATGGTGATGCATGCCTGTAGTCCCAGCTACTCAGGTGGTTGAGGCAGGAGAATTGCTTGAGCCCAGAAGGTCAAGGCTGCAATGAGCCATGGCTGTGCCACTGCACTCCAGCCTGGGTGACAGAGTAAGACTCTGTCTCAAAAAACAAACAAACAAATGCAAAGAAAATGCAAATAAAATATGCCTCTTAGCTAGTACTTCTACTCCTAGGAATGTATCTAACAGATATGTTTTTACATGTGTGAAATAATTTATGCACAAGGATATTCACTGCACCATTGTTTATAGTAGTAAAAGATCAGAAACGAGCCAAATGTTCATCAGTAGGAGATCAGCTAAATAAATCAGGGAGATCCATTTCAGTGGAATACTATGCAGCAGTTTAAAAAAAAAAGGAAGAAAAATAATCAGAGAGCTTGCTATATACTCGTAGAGAACAACCTCTAAATTATATAAAGTGAAAGTAAGGTCCAGAACACTATGTCAAAAAATGGAAAGAAGGGCTGGCCATGGTGGTTGACACCTGTAATCCCAGCACTTTGGGAGGCCAAGGCAGGTGGATCACCTGAGGTCAGGAGTTCGAGACCAGCCTGGCCAACATGGTGAAACACCATCTTTACTAAAAATACAAAAAATTAGCTGGGTATGGTGGCATGCACCTGTAATCCCAGCTACTCGGGAGGCTGAGACAGAAGAATTGCTTGAACCTGGGAGGTGGGGGTTGCAGTGAGCCAAGATCGCACCACTGTACTCCAGCCTGGGCAACAGAGTGAGACTCCATCTCAGAAAAAAGAAAAAAAAATCAATACGTTCTCTTTTTTTTTTTTAGAGCTGGAGTGCAGTGGCACCATCACGGTTCACTGCAGCCTCAACCTCGAGGGCTCAAGCAATTTTCCCACCTCAGCCACTTGGGACCACAGGCATGTGCCACCACACCAGCTAATTTTTGTATTTTTTATAGAGACAGTGTTTTGCTATGTTACCCAGGCTGGTCTTGAACTCCTGGGCTCAAGCCATCTGCCTGACTCAGCCTCCCTAAGCGCTGGGATTACAGGTGTGAGCCACCACACCTGGCCAATAAAATTTTATTAAAATAAAATAAAATAACCTGCATTTCCCCACAATTTAGAGAATCTCAGAGAGTCCTTCCCTTTCCATTTCCTCTCTCTCTTGTTGTCTCCCCCATGAGAATCACCTAAGGGACTTAGGCAGGGTTGTGGCTCAAGCTGTTCTCTTGTGACAAAAGTTCTTTCTCCTGAAGCCTCTGTGACATGATAGGAAGAGGTCCCAGCAAATCCCACAGAACTGGTCAGTGAGAGAGCCCCCAATCCTGGCCTCTCTTTTCTACTCAGCTCGTTGCTTCAATAATCCCTGCCCCTTTCTCCTGCATCGTTGATCTTCTTCGCCCTTTGGATCTTCCCATCAGCCTTCAGTCATCCTTAAATTATCAACGTTAAAAAAAAACAAATACCCCCGGTTGGGCGCGGTGGCTCATGCCCGTAATCCCAGCACTTTGGGAGGCTGAGGCGGGCGGATCACGAGGTCAGGAGATCGAGGCCATCCTGGCTAATACGGTGAAACCCCGTCTCTACTAAAAATATAAAAAAATAGCCGGGCATGGTGGCAGGCACCTGTAGTCCCAGCTACTTGTGAGGCTGAGGCAAGAGAATCGCTTGAACCTGGGAGGTCGAGGCTGCAGTGAGCTGAGATGGCACCACTGTACTCCAGCCTTGGTGACAGACCGAGACTCTGTCTTAAAATTAAAAACAAACAAACAGAAAGCCCAAATAGCTATCATAGGGATGGATAGTGTACCAGCCAGGCTTTCTCAGGCCCGAAGGCAGAATCTTGTCTGTCCAGATGACTCTGAGCAACGCTGAGGGTTTTTCAGACAGGGAGGTGCTAAGAGCCAGAAACTGTTCCCCAGGGCAGGATGGCCAGGGAGGGTGGAGAGCGGAGCTCCACCTCAGCATCACCTGGGGACATCGGAGCACAGCTTCCTGCCTTCTCCTTACTTAGCTGGTGTTTGTGCCTCCTGGGAGAGACACCAGTGAGGCTGCTCCTGGTCTCTCCAGCCGCATCTGGTTCTGAGAGGTCTCAGCCTACTGCCTGGGCTGCCATGTTGTGCCACAGGCCCCCATCCCCCCGGACCATGGTTGACTGACCTAAGAGTGGACAGTAGACCCAGAGGGACACCGATTCTTCGGCTGGGCTGAGGCAGTCAGGCTCTTTGTCCTGGAAGTGTGGGACAGAGATGAAAGCAGTTAGAAGAAAGTTGAAAGGCAAGGTTGTATTGTGTTGGGGCTGTGGAGGGGCTGTGGAGGCCATGTCAGGTCAGGTGAGGAGGAAGAAGATGGCTTCGAGAGAAAGGGAAGGGCAGGGAGAGGCAGAAATGAGAAAGCCTGGTGGCCCAGAGAGCACAACCTTGGTTCTTGACTTTCTGGATCCAGTTCCTGATAGCCAGCCTTATCATTCCTCTTCTATCGCTGGATGCCCTGGAGTAAATCCCTCTTCATGTGAGCTGACTGTAGGTCCCAGGTCATCAGACTGGACCACCCTCCTCCCTCCTTAAGGCAGACAGCTATGGAACCTGAGTCACTCTTCCCTGTTCCTTGATGATTTCACCTTTTCTCCAACACTAAGAATCATAATCACTTCAATACCAACAAAGAGGAGGACCCTTGAGAACATTATGCTAGTGAGAAGTTACAACTATCGTTCCGATAGCTGTAACCCCATAATCCTGATTTCAAGCATCCTGCTCGATAATCACTACCTCTACCTCCAGCCCGCTTTTCAAGTATTCCATCTCCAGTAATTCTTTGACTCCTTTTGGACCCACAATCCATTGATTCTACCACCTTTCCATCATCTCTTACACTTGACATTGCCTCACTTCCGTCTTCGCATCTGACATTCCATGGTCCATCATTACAGTCACTCCTTCATATACATCCTCAACTTCCTTGCCCCTTTTCTGTAGTCACCCAGGAAAACACCGTTAATTCCAACTCTTCTACTCTACAGCTGTACCCGTGCAGCTGAACAGGCTGGGGAAAACTCACAACCACAGGGACTTGTTTCAAATGCGTGACCATTAACTTCAAGTGGACCCCCGAGATTGCTTGGCAACCTTACCATCTTACCACCTTTCTCAGGCCATTCACTCTCCCACACTCCTAGAGATTATTTCGTGCCTTCTCTCTCTTCTCGTGCACAACCCGTCCTCCTGTGTGCTCACCCTCAGCCAATGATTTCATCACAAGAGAACTTCCATAAGCTTCCACACCCACACGCACCCTGCATCTGTGAACATGTGTGTGCCCCACCTTCCGTCCTTCCACAGCTTTTTTTTTTTTTTTTTTTTTTTGAGGCAGAATCTTGCTCTGTTGCCTAGGCTGGAATGCAATGGTGCAATCTCAGCTCACTGCAACCTCTGCCTCCCAGGTTCAAGCGATTCATCTGCCTCAGCCTCCCAGGTAGCTGGGATTACAGGCTTGCGTCACCACGCCCAACTAATTTTTGTATTTTTGGTAGAGACAGGGGTTTCACCGTGTTGCCCAGGCTGGTCTTGAACTCCTGGCCTCAGGTGATCTGTCCGCCTCGGCCTCCCAAAGTGCTGGGATTATAGGCGTGAGCCATGGTGCCCAGCCTCTTTCCACATCTCTGCATGCGATGTTTGTTTGTTTGTTGTTGTTGTTGTTGTTTGTCATTTGACAAGGTCTCACTCTGTCACCCAGGCTAGGGTGCAGTGGCACAACCATGGTTCACTGCAACTTCGACCTCCCAGGCTCAAGTGATCCTCCCACCTCAGACTTCCAAAGTGCTGGGAATGCAGCCGTGAGCCACTGAAGCAGATCCCCTGTGCCCTTTTTTAAAGATCAACCCAGGTCAGGCGCGGTGGCTTACGCCTGTAATCCCAGCACTTTGGGAGGCCGAGGCGGGCAGATCACTTGAGGTCAGGAGTTCGAGATCAGCCTGACCAACATGGAGAAACCCCGTCTCTACTAAAAATTAGCCTGGCATGGTGGTGCATGCCTGTAATTCCAGCTACTCAGGAGGCTGAGGCAGGAGAATCACTTGAACCCAGGAGGCGGAGGTTGCGGTGAGCCAAGATCATGTGATTGCACTCCAGCCTGGGCAACAAGAGCAAAACTCAATCTCAAAAAAATAAATAAATAAAAATAAAAAATAAATAAAAAATAAAAAAATAAAGATCAATCCATCACTTAGCAGTAGATCTTAGCCCCTTTTTTCCACTCAGCCAATTGCTTCAAAAATCCCTCCCTCTTTCTCCTGTATCCTCGGTCTCCTCCACCCATTGCATTTTCCCATCAAACTTTAATCAGCCTGTAATTTATCAATGTTAAAAAAAAAATCCCAGCTACTCGGGAGGCTGAGGCAGGAGAATCACTTGAACCTAGGAGGCAGAGGTTGCAGTGAGCCGAGATCGTGCCACTGCACTCCAGCCTGGCAACAGAGTGAGACTCCGTCTCAAAAAAACAAACAAAAAAAAACCTAATACCTGTTAGGCGAAGTGGCTCATGCCTGTAATCCCAGCACTTTGGGAAGCCAAGGCAGGAGGATCACTTGAGTCCAGGAGTTCAAGACCAGCCTCGGCAGCATAGTGAGACCCCATCTCTACAGAAAAAAAAAATTTTTTTTTGAGACAGAGTCTCGCTCTTGTCGCCCAGCCTGGAGTGCAATGGTGCAATCTCAGCTCACTGCAACCTCCGCCTCCTGGGTTCAAGCGATTTTCCTGCCTCAGCCTCCCAAGTAGCTGGGATTACAGGCATGCACCACCACACCTGGCTAATTTTGTATTTTCAGTAGAGACGGGGTTTCACCATGTTGGCCAGGCTGGTCTCGAACTCCCGACCTCAGGTGATCCAGCCTCCTCAGCCTCCCAAAGTGCTGGGATTACAGGTGTGAGCCACCATGCCTGGCCAAAACATTTTTTAAAGTGTGGTCTCACCTACTGGGGAGGCTGAGGTGGGAGAATCATTTGAGCCCAGGAGGTCAAAGCTGCAGTGAGCCATGATCACACCACTGCGCTCCAGCCTGAGCAACAGAGCAAGACCGTGTCTCAAAAAAAAAAAAAAAAGAAAAAAGAAAGAAAAGAAAAAGAAAAAAGAAAAACAAAAGAAAATGAGAAAGAAAATAAACCTGTCTTAGGGAGGGATAGATGGACATACACGTGATAAAGCAAGTATAGTAAAATGTTGGTTGCAGAATCCAGAGAGTGGGTCTGTATATGTTCACTGTAAAATTCTTTCAACTTTTTGGTATGTTTGAAAACTTTCACAATAAAATGTTGGGAAAAAGTTCCTAGCTTGACCTCACATCTTCCTCTTGCTCTTACCTAATTACTCTGCTCCCTCTCTTTCCAGAAAAGCTCCTGAAAAGCTTGTCTGAGCTCGTGCCTCCAATTCCTCTCCTCCTCCTGTTTCTTCTCACTACAATTACAATTCAGCTTTCGCCCCAACAGTCCACCAAAATGTCTCAAAGCTCACCAGTGATTTCTACTTGAGGAGATCCAATGGCCATTGAGGAGTCCTACTCTTGCTTAACCTATCAGTTGCAGAATTTGACTCAGCTGATCACTCCCTGCTCCTTACAAAACTTTCTTTCTTTTTTTTTTTTTTTTTTTGAGATGGATTCTCACTCTGTTGCCAAGCTGGAGTGCAATGGCGTGATCTCAGCTCACTGCAACCTCTGCCTCCCGGGTTCAAGTGATTCTCCTGCCTCAGCCTCCTGGAGTAGCTGGAATTACAGGTATGGGCCACCATGCCCAGTTTATCTTTGTATTTTTAGTAGAGATGAGGTTTCACCATGTTGGCCAGGCTGGTCTTGAACTCCTGACCTCAAGTGATCCACCTGCCTTGGCCTCCCAAAGTGCTAGGATTACAGGTGTGAGCCACTGTGCCCGGCCTCATGGATTTAATTACTATAAGATTATTCCTGAATTTATATCCGTAGCCAAATTCTCTCTCCTTTATTCTAAATTTATATATCCGATTGCCTACTCAACATCCCCACATGGACTTTTGAGAGGCATTTCAAACTTAGCATGTCCACAAACTGACCTGGATTTGTCCTGAGACCTAAACTGTGATTTCTTTTTTTATCTTGTCCAAATTCCTATCTAAGGGGTCTGGGGAGTCATACCCTACAAATAATAAATTCTCATCAGATGGATTTTCTTTAATCCTATATATCGTGACTAACTTTCCAACCTGACTCTGTTGTAACATTAGGAGACAAGGAAGAAAATAAAAATATTTTACACCAAAACATATTTCTTTGCCATATTTTAAAATGGCCCGTCAAAGCTATTCTTTACAGGGGAAAATCTGCATTTGTAAAGAATCTCTATTAACATAGCTAGATCTGCCGGGCATGGTGGCTCACGCCTGTAATCCCAGCACTTTGGGAGGCTGAGGTGGGGGGATCACCTGAGGTCAGGAGTTCAAGACCAGCCTGGCCAATATGGTGGAACCCCATCTCTACTAAAAATACAAAATTAGCCAGGCTTGGTGGCACATGCCTGTAATCCCAGCTATTTGAGAGGCTGAGGTAAGAGAATCACTTGAACCAGGGAGACGGAGGTTGCAGTGAGCCAAGATTGCGCCATTGCACTCTGGCCTGGGCAACAAGAGCAAAACTCCTCAAACAAAACAAAACAAAACAAAACAAACAAAAAAAACTTTTACTGGCTGGGCGCCATGGCTCATGCCTGTAATCTCAGCACTTTGGGAGGCCGAGGTGGGCAGATCACAAGGTCAGGAGATCGAGACCATCCTGGCTAATATGGTGAAACCCTGTCTCTACTAAAAATACAAAAAATTAGCCCAGCATGGTGGCACACGCCTGTAATCCCAGCTACTCGGGATGCTGAGGCAGGAGAAACGCTTGAACCTGGGAGGCAGAGGTTGCAGTGAGCCGAGGTCACGCCACTGTACTCCAGCCTGAGCGACAGAGCAAGACTCCGTCTCAAAAAACAAACAAACAAACAAACAAACAAACCTGTATTCGGAGTGAAACATGAAGTCTTGGAGTGTTTTGAATGGAGGAGTGATGTGATTTGATTTCACCTTTAAAATGATCACCCTGGCTGCGCATAGTGGCTCACACTCTGATGCTCCTTCTTTCACATATAAGAACCCTTGTGGGCTGGGTGTGGTGCCTCATGCCTATAATCCCAGCACTTTGGGAGGGTGAGGTGGGAGGATCGCTTGAGCCCAGGAGCAGGGGAAGATAGGTATCCCATCTCAAGAAGAGAAAGATGGAGAGAGGCTCTTACCTTCCTTGACTTTTTTGTTCTATTTGGGCCCCATATAGATGGGATGATGCCCATCCACATTGGAGAGGGCCAAATTCTGTACTGGGTCTACTGATTCAAATGCTAATCTCCCCCAGAAACACCCTCACAGACACACCCAGAAGTGTTTTACCAGCTATCTGGTCATTCCTTAGCCCAGTGAAGTTGACACATAAAATTAACCATCACACACCTAGACTTTAAAAGACCCTGCAGCTTCTGCCCTTGGCCTTTGGAAGTTCTACCACTGCTGTATAAAGAAGCCCAAGGCAGCCAAGGGCAGTGGCTCATGCCTGTAATCCCGGCACTTTGGGAGGCTGAGGCAGGTGAATCACGAGGTCAGGAGTTCAAGACCAGCCTGGCCAATTTGGTGAAACCACATCTCTACTAAAAATACAAAAATTAGCTGGGCGTGGTGGCACATGCCTGTAGTCCCAGCTACTGCTACTCGGGAGGCTGAGGCAGAAGAATCACTTGAACCCAGGAGGTGGAACTTGCAGTGAGCCGAGATTGTGCCACTGCACTCCAGCCTGGGTGACAGAGCAGAACTCCATCTCAAAAAAATAAATAAAAAAGAAGCCCAAGGCTGGGCACATGGGCTCACACCTATAATCCCAGCACTTTGGGAGGCTAAGTCAGGAGGATCGCTTGAGCCCAGGAGTTCAAGACAGTCTTGGGCAACATACAACATAGCAAGCCCCTGTATCTACAAAAAAAAAAAAAAAAAGCCAGGCATGGTGGCATGCACCTGTAGTCCCAGCTATTCAAGAGGCTGAGATGGAAGGGTGGCTTGAGCCTGGGATTTGGAGGTTGCAGTGAGCCCTAATTGGGCGACTGCACTCCAGCATGGGTAACACAGCGAGACTCTGTCTCAAAAATAAGAAACCCCATCGCTGTCTCTCTCTCTCACACACACACACACACAAAAGCCCAATCAGTCAGAGAGGCCTAGCTCAGAACCAACACCCATCACCAGATGTGAATGAGGCTATCCTAAGCCATCCAATCCTATTCCAGCCACAAGATGACTGCAGCTGCTTGAGGGATTCAAGGTGAAACTAGCAGAAGAACCATCCAGCTGATCACAGCCTAAATTGCTGACCCACAGAATTATAAGTAAAGAGAATGTTGGTTGTTTTAAGAACTAAATTTTGGAGTGCTTTGTTACACAGTAATACTTAACTGATACAGAGCATATACATACAAATGCATCTTTTATTTTATTTATTTTTTTAAAGACTTGCTTTTTTAAGGAATCTCCCTCTGCCACTCAGGCTGGAGTGCAATGGTGCGATCTGGGCTCAGTGCATCCTCTGCCTCCCGGGTTCAAGCAATTCTCCTGCTTCAGCCTTCCAAGTAGGTGGGATTACAGGTGCCCACCACCACGCCTGGCTAATTTTTTGTATTTTCAGTAGAGAAGGGGTTTCATCATGTCGGCCAGGCTGGTCTCAAACTCCTGACCTCAGGTGATCCACCCACCTCGGCCTCCCAAAGTGTTGGGATTATGGGCTTGAGCCACCACCCTCGGCCTCTTTTTCTTTTTTTTAAATGAGGTCTCACTATGTTGCCCAGGCTAGCTTCCAACTCCTGGGTTCAGGCCATCTTCCTGCCCCAACCTCCAGAGTAGCTGGAACAAAAGCATGTGCCACTGTATGCAGCCATTTCTTTTTTATAAGTGAGAATCTTATGAAATAAAATTTATCAGAATTCCTGTGTTTAAATCTCTTGCTGGAAAGGCACAGTGGCTCAACGTGCCCCACCAGCAAGAGATTTAAACACAGGAATTCAACACAGGAATTCAGCCAGGCACGGTATCATGCCTGGTAATTTTTTTGGTATTTTTTGTAGAGAAGGGGTCTCATCATGTTGCCTAGACTGGTTTAGAACTCCTGGGCTCAAGCAATCCTCCCACCTTGGCCTCCCAAAGTGCTGGAATTACAGGTGTGAGCCACCACTCCTGACCTCTCATTTTTTACTGTAAAAAAAAAATTTTACTTTGGGAGGCTGAGGCGGGCAAATCACAAGGTCAGGAGTTCAAGAGCAGCCTGACCAACATGGTGAAACCCCAACTCTACTAAAAATATAAAAAAATTAGCCAGGCATGGTGGCACGCACCTGTAATCCCAGCTACTCAGGAGGCTGAGGCAGGAGAATCACTTGAACCCGGGAGGCAGAGGTTGCAGTGAGCTGAGATCACACCACTGCACTCCAGCCTGGGCAACAGAGCGAGACTCTGTCTCAAAAAAAATATATATATATATATATAAATTTTGAAATGCATATAAAATAATAAAAATTTACTTATCAATAATGTTAAACTTTTCTAAACTGCTAATACTAATCAATAGTTTTTGTTCAACCATTCTAGAAAAAAGACTAAATTATTTTTGTGCTCTCTCTACAGAGAATATTGTAAAATCATTGTTATATGAAGGGATTACAGGTGTGAGCCACTGCACCTGACCTCCTTCTCAATTTCTTTTCTTTCTTTCTTTTGTTTGTTTGTTTGTTTGAGACAGAGTCTAGAGTCTTGCTCTGTTGCCCAGGCTTGTGTGCAATGGTACGATCTCGGCTCACTGCAACCTCTACCTCCGAGGTTCAAGCGATTCTCCTGCCTCAGTCTCCCAAGTAGCTGGGATTATAGGCACATGCCACTGCGCCTGGCTAATTTTTTATTTTTAGTAGAGATGGGGTTTCACCATGTTAGTTAGACTGGTGTCGAACTCCTGACCTCAGGTGATTCACCCGCCTCAGCCTCCCAAAGTGCTGAGATTACAGGCGTGAGCCACCGTGCCCAGCCCTCCTTCTCAATTTCTATTCAGAAATAAAATAAAAATCTTATTGCCTTCCAAGAGGCAAACGCTCTAAAGAGGTAGTTTATGTCCTTTCTGCATGTTCTTTTATTTTTTTTTGGAGACTTTTTTCTTGCTCTGTTGCCCAGGCTAGAGTATAGTGGTACTATCATGACTCACTGCAACCTCGACCACCTGGGCTCAAGCCATCCTGCAGCTTCAGCCTCCTGAGTGGCTGAGACAACAGGCACACACCACCACACTCAGCTAATTTTCGTATTTTTTTGTAGAGGCGATATTTCACCATGTTGCCCAGACTGGTCTCAACTCCTGGGCTCAAGCAATCTGCCCACTTTTGTCTCCCAACGTTCTGAGATTACTGGCATGAGCCACCTTGCCTAGCCCGAACTATGAATTTTTCCTGCAGATATTGAGATGATCATATTTTTCTCTGTTAACCAGGGAATATGGTGCATTACATGAAAAGATTTTCTGCTGTTGAAATGCGCTTGCCTTCCTGGGATAATCAATTGCATTTATCTTCTTTCTTTCTTTCTTTCTTTCTTTTTTTGTTTTGTTTTTTGAGACAGAGTCTTGCCGTGTCACCCAGGCTGGGCTGCAATGGTGCAGTCTTGGCTCACTGCAACCTCCGCCTCCCAGGTTTAAGCAATTCTCCTGCCTTAGCCTCCTGAGTAGCTGGGATTACAGGCGCCCTCCACTATGCCTGGCTAATTTTTGTATTTTTAGTAGAGACGGGGTTTCACCACGTTGGCCAGGCTGGTCTCAAACTGCTGACCTCGTGATCCGCTCGCCTCGGCCTCCCAAAGTGCTGAGATTACAGGCGTGAGCTACCGTGCTCGGCCAATTGCATTTATTTTCTATTGTGAGTTTCTTTTCTAGCTCCCTGTCTCAGTTCATGCCTTGGAGGGACAATGACATTTCCTGTCTTGGCTCCTTGTCAAAAACTCCAGTTTCTTAGTTGGAATGTTCTAGAAGCTTCTGGAAACTTGGTTTGCTTATTAGTGATGTGATGGGATTGGTCAAGAGGCGTCAGGAGAGAACCTGGTGCTTTAGGCTGTAGAATCAGGTGAAAGCCAGGTTGTGAGCAAGTAGCAACATCCAAAGTTACCTACTTTTGTTTTTTAGCAACAGAATTCAAATTCTCTGCCCTTGTCTGGAAAGTTTATTCTGTCTCATAGATACTTTTTTTGTGAAAAGTGTAACTTTGGCTAGGCACCGTGGCTCACGCCTGTAATCCCAGCACTTCGGGAGGCGGGCGGATCACGAGGTCAGGAGATGGAGCCCGTCCTGGCTAACACAGTGAAACCCTATCTCTACTAAAAATACAAAAAATTAGCCGGGTATGGTTGCAGGCGCCTGTAGTCCCAGCTACTCGGGAGGCTGAGGCAGGAGAATGGCCTGAACCCGGGAGGCGGAGCTTGCAGTGAGCCGAGATCCTGCCACTGCGCTCCAGCCCGGGTGACAGAGCGAGACTCCATCTCAAAAAAAAAAAAAAAGAAAAGAAAAGTGTAACTTTATCATTTTGTGTTTTGACCACTCCCTAAGGGCCAGACACTGTGCTCAGTTTTTTATATGCCTTACTATTAATGATGCCAGTTACTATGTACTGATCCTTTCCCCAGTTCTAGGCACTGTGATCATTGTTCTGCAAATAGCATTTTATTTAATCCCCTATAGGGTAGACATTAATCACCCTATAGGGTAGGCATTAGCTCTATTCTATGCATGAGAAAACTGCGACTGAGAGGCTAACTTGCCAGTGGTCACAAGACAGAGCCCAGGTTCCAAGTCGAATTTGTCTCATTGCAGAGCCTTTGCTATGAACCATCACTATACATGCTCTGGGAAATTGGCTTTGTCAGCCCAAACATGGCATCTAGGAAATGGCCTGTAAACTCCCATGATCAGTGTTATTAAGAACCGTTAGCTCCGTGTGACCAGTGCATGACCAAGCATTGCCAAGTGCGATTGGCTGGAGTCATTTGTGGTCTGATTGATCTCAGTGTCAGCTGTGACACATGTTCACATGGGATGTCTGCAGTAATAACTCCCTTAGGGAAATTGTGTTGCACGCTACTTTTTAAAGCTTTTAAAAAATAATAGCGTTATTTGAGATGTAATTCATCTGCCACACAATTCCCCAATTTAAAGTGTACAACTCAGTGTTTTTTGTATATTCACAGACTTACACAACCATTACCATAATCAATTTTAGGACATTTTCATCACCCTAAAAAGAAGCCTCATTCCCATTGTAATCATGCCTCATTTCTTCCCAAACTCCCCAGCACCAGCCAAACACCAATCTGCTTTTTGTCTCTATAGATTTGCCTATTCTGGACATTTCATATAAATTAACACAATTTTCAATTAATACAACTGGCTGGGTGCGATGGCTCATGCCTGTAATCCCAGCACTTTGGGAGGCTGAGGTGGGCAGATCACTTGAGGTCAGGAGTTCAAGACCAGCCTGGCCAACACGGTGAAACCCCGTCTCTACTAAAAATACAAAAAGTTAGCTGGTCGTGGTGGCGGGTGCCTGTAATCCCAGCTACTCAGGAGGCTCAGGCAGGAGAACTACTTGAACCCAGGAGGTGGAGGTTGCAGTGAGCCTAGATTGTGCCATTGCACTCCAGCCTGGGGAACAGGAGCGAAATTCTGTCTCAAAAAAAAAATTAATACGATTAATTGTATTAATTTATATGAAATGTCCAGCATAGGCAAACTATTAGATGTATTAGTTGACTAATAAAACAATTAGTTGTATTTTTTTGTGACTGGCTTTTGTGACAGGCTTTCACTTTAAATAATATTTTCAAGGTTCATCCACAGCTTGTATCAGCACTTCATTTCTTTTTTGAGATGGAGTTTTGCTCTGTCGCCCAGGCTGGAGTGCAGTGGCGCGATCTCAGCTCACTGCAACCTCTGCCTCCCGGGTTCAAGCAATTCTCCTGCCTCAGCCTCCCAAGTAGCTGGGATTATAGGCACCCACCACCATACCTGGCTATTTTTTTTTATATTTTTGGTAGAGACGGGATTTCATCATGTTGGCCAGGCTGGTCTTGAACTCCCGACCTCAAGTGATTCACCCACCTCAGTCTCCCAAAGTGCTGGAATTACAGGCATGAGTCACTGTGCCCGGCCAGTACTTCATTTATTTTCAATGCTGACTGTTTTAGTTCACTTTGTGTTGCTATAAAAGAATCCCTGAGACTGGGTAACTTATAATGAAAGATTTATTAACCTCACAGTTCTGCCGGCTGAGAAATTCAAGGACATGGCCCTGGCTCTGGCAAGAACTTTTGCGCTGTGTTACAATGTGGTGAATGTCAAAGGGGAAATGGACACCTGTGGGGTGGGGGGGAACCTGATGGGCATCCTGGCTTTATAGCAACCCATTCTCTAGGGAACTAATTAATTCCTGTGAGAACTATCCAGGCTCGTGAGAGCAAGACCTCCCTCACTTCCTTTTGTTCCCACTTCATTGTCTCCACCTCAGCAATGAGTGAGACCACTCCTACCACATCACTAATGAGCAAACCAAGTTTCTGGAAGCTTCTATAACATTCCGGTTAAGAAACTAGAGCTTTTGACAAGGAGCCAAGACCGGAAATAACTTTGCCCCTCCAAGGCATAAACTGAGACAGGGGGCTAGAAAAGGAACTCACAGTAGAAAATAATTGCAATTGATTATCCCAGGAATGCAAGGGCATTTCAACTGCAGAAACCCTATTCATGTAATGCACCACATTACCTGGTTAAAGGAGAAAAATATCATGTCAATATCTGCAGGAAAAAGTAGCAGCTTGGAGTGGGTGCAGTGGCTCATGCCAGTAATCCCAGAACTTTGGGAGGCTGAGGTGGGTAGATTGCTTGAGCCCAGGAGCTCAAGACCAGCCTGTGCGACATGGTGGAATCCCATTTCTACAAAAAATACAAAAATTAGCTGAGTGTGGTGGTGTGCTCCTGTAGTCACAGCTACTCCAGAGGCTGGGATGGAAGGATGGCTTGAGCCCAGGTGGAGGCTACAGTGAGTCATGATTGCACCACTGTGCTCCAGTCTGGGTGACATAACAAGACTCTGTTTCAAAAAATAAAAATTAATAGGAGCAGCCGGGCGCGGTGGCTCACGCCTGTAATCCCAGCACTTTGGGAGGCTGAGGCGGGCGGATCACGAAGTCAGGAGATCGAGAACATCCTGGCTAACACAGTGAAAACCCACCTCTATTAAAAATACAAAAAATTAGCCGGGCATGGTGGCACAGGCCTGTAATCCCAGCTAATCCGGAGGCTGACGCTGGAGAATTGCTTGAACCCGTAAGGCAGAAGTTGCAGTGAGCCAAGATCATGCCACTGCACTCCAGCCTGGGCGAGAGAGCGAGACTCTGTCTCAAAAAAAAAAAAAAAGAAAGAAAAAAAAAAGAAAAGAAAAAAGAAAAAGAAAAAAAAAAGACTAGGAGCAAATAAACTAAACTCCTAGCATAGGTTAATTTGATCTGGAGAGATAATGAGTGATTGTTGTTTTCTTCTTCCTTGTCCTTTACTTTCCCTTCCTTTCCCAAATTCCTGTATTAATTTAATTACAATGTTTCAGAATTCTTCCTTTTCTGTAGTATCACTTTAGGGACCTGACTTTCTTGCGCCAGCCCTCACACCTGTCTGTCGGCAAGCGGCCCCTACCCGAGTGTGCACAGCACCTGGCCCTGTGTGATCCGGGGGGCCTCTTGGCTTGTGCCCACCCATGCCTGCAAGCGCTGTGTTCTCGCCAAGGCCTCAGATCTCAGGCTTTGATCCTCCAAATGCTTGAAGAACATCAACTCATTAGTTTCATCCCCATGACTACACAGTGGGGTCGTGGGGGCTTCCCCTTCCTCCAGCTCCTCAGGCAAGTGGATCTGGTGCCCTCTAGCAGGCAGCTGAGGACAAGTTGAGAAGGGGATGTTTGTAGAAAAGGTGTTGGGAGGTGGGAGTGGGGGCAGCAACAGAGGCACTTGCCAGAGGCCATTTCCTTCCCTGGCAGGTGTGGAATGGAGGACTTTATCAGGGTCTTTAAATTTTTAAAGACTTTTGCTGGTGATGTTTTGTCTTGCTGTCACTGTTTTATCAAAGAGGGCAGGCAAATGGGCTTTGGTGTCCTTAACTATTGTGTATGAGGGTGTGAAAGCCAGGACTGCTACAGGGACCTGCAAAACGAAGATTCCTGGGTGGGAGCAGAGGTGGGGTAGGGGGTATTGGGAAGCAGGAGAACTGTTAGTGCCTCACGCTGAATTGCTGCTGGATTCTGGTTGTTCTTTCTGGTTTTGATCCATAGGTTCTGGATCACACCCTGGAAAACTAGAACTCAGATAAGACTGGTGTTTTGTTTCTTTAAACTTTTTTTCCTTTTTGTTTACTTGGTCTTTTGTGTAGGAGAAATCCACTACCACCTCAACTTCTACTATAAGGTTGGCAGCCCTGAGGATCCTTTTTTTTTTTTGAGATGAAGTCTCGCTCTGTCGTCCAGGCTGGAGTGCAATGGCGCGATCTCATCTCACTGCAACCTCTGGCTCCCGGGTTCAAGTGATTCTCCTGCCTCAGCCTCCCGAGTAGCTGGGATTACAGGCGCCCACCACCACAACCGGCTAATTTTTATTTTTGGTAGAGACAGGCTTTCGCCATGTTGGTCAGGCTGGTCTCAAACTCCTGACATCAGGTGATCCACCTGCCTTGCCCTCCCAAAGTGCTGGGATTACAGGCGTGAGCCACCACACCTGGCCTTTTTTTTTTTTTTTTTTTTTTTGAGACAGGGTCTTGCTGGGTTGCCCAGGCTGCAGTGCAGTGGCACAATCACAGCCCACTGCAGCCTCAACCTGCCGGGCTCAAGCGATCCTCAGCCTCCTGAGTACCTGGGACTATAAGTGTGTGCCACCATGACTGGCTAATTTTTATTTATTAATTTATTTTTATTTTTTCATAGAGACAGGGGGCTCATTATGTTGCCCAAACTGGTGTTGAACTCCTGGCCTCAAGCCATCCTCCTGCCTCGGCCTCCCAAAGTGCTGGGATTCCAGGCATTAGGCACTCTGCCTGGCCTAGAACTCCTTTTTTAATGGAGCATGTTATGAATGTATTCCTGCTTCCACAGGAATGAGGAGTAGACAGTTCCACACTAGTCCACAAAAGACTAGTTTTTAACTCACAGTTAGCACACTTTTTTTAGTAGAAAACGAATAGGAAAAAAAGATACAGATATGCCGCAGAGAGAGAGAGGACAAAATTACTCATAATTTCATCACCTGGAAATGTGGTTTTGGTGTCTATTCTCCATTCATTCATTCAATAAGTATTTATTGAGCACCTATTATTTGCTATTTTGAATCCTGGGGATCTAACCATGAGCTTAAACACTCTCTGTCCTCATATGGTTCACAGGCTAGCGAGGAGATATAATTTAACCAAAGATTAAAATTAAATGTGGATAATTAGCCAAGTTGTCTACACATAAATGGACAATTTAAACAATGACAAGAGCTAGTATATTCAGTCCTACAAGAACATAAAATATTGGGCTCTGGTTGGGCACAATGGTTCGAATATCTGGAATCCCAGCACTTTGGGAGGCCAAGGCAGGAGGATCACTTGAGCCCAGGAGTTCGAGACCAGCCTGGGCAACATGGCAAAACCCCATTTCTACAAAAAGTACAAAAATTAACAGGGCATGGTGGTGTGTACCTGTGGTTTCAGCTACTTGGGAGGCTGAGGTAGGAGGACTGATTGAGCCCAGGGGGGCTGGAGGGTTGGTGGGAGTAGAGGTTGCAGTGAGCCTAGATGGTGCCACTTCCTTCCAGTCCGCAATGTGGGCGGGAGAGTAGTCAGGGGCCAGACCAGACAGCCCCTGAAGACTTTGTTAAGAGCTTTTATTTCAGAGAATGGGAAACCATTAAAGGGTTTTTATTCAGAGAAGGTGACATTAACAGGCTTTCTTTTGGAAAATACTACTTATTACATACTTTGTGCATTTATGTACTACTTTTTTCACAAGAGGCAATTATTCTTTACTTATCATTATTATTATTTTGAGACAGAGTTTCACTCTTGTCGCCCAGGTTGGAATGCAATGGTGCAATCTCGGCTCACTGCAACCTCTGCCTCCGAGTTCAAGCAATTCTCCTGTCTCAGCCTCCCGAGTAGCTGGGATTACAGGCACCTGCCTCCATGCCCAGCTAATTTTTGTATTTTTAGTAGAGACGGGGTTTTACCACGTTGGCCAGGCTGGTCTCGAACTCCTGACCTCAGGTGATCCGCTCGCCTCAGCCTCCCAGAGTGCTGAGATTACAGGCGTGAGTCACTGTGCCTAGATATTATTTTTATTTCTTTATTTATTTTTGAAATGGAGTCTCGCTCTATTGCCCAGGCTGGAGTGCAATGGCACAATCATTTGCGGCTCACTGCAACCTCTGCCTCCCGGGTTCAAGAGATTCTCTTGCTTCAGCCTCCTGAGTAGCTGGGATTACAGGCACACACCACCACGCCCAGTTAATTTTTGTATTTTTAATAGAGAGGAGGTTTCACCATGTTGGCCAGGCTGGCCTTGAGCTCTTGACCTCAGGTGATCTGCCCGCCTCAGCCTCCCAGAGTGCTGGGATTACTGGCATGAGCCACCGCGCCCAGCCGTTATTATTATTATTTTTTTGAGTTGGAGTTTCGCTTTTGTCGCCCAGGCTGGAGTACAATGGCAACATCTTGGCTCGCTGGAAACTCCGCCTTCCTGGTTCAAGCAATTCTCCTGCCTCAGCCTCCTGAGTAGCTGGGATCACACGCGTGCACCACCATGGCCAGCTAATTTTTGTGTTTTTAGTGGAGATGGGGTTTCACCATGTTGGCCAGGCTGGTCTCCAACTCCTGACCTCAAGTGATCCACCTGCCTTGGCCTCCCAAAGTGCTGATATTACAGGCATGAGCACCGCACCCAGCCTTTTTTTTTTTTTTTTTTTGAGACAGGGTCTTACTCCATCATCCAGGCTAGAGTGCAGTGGCATGATCAAGGCTCATTGCGGCCTTCACCTCCCAGATTCAAGCAATCCTCCCACCTCAGCTTCCTGAGTAGCTGGGATCACAAATGTGCACCACAACACAAAAATCCAATTCTTATGGAGCTGACATTTTGCGGAAGTGCGTTCAGATTCTGGGCGTTTTGGATTTTGATTCTAGTTTCTCAAATTGTCACATGACTTTGGGCCTCAGTTAAAAAATGTAGATTATTGGCCGGGCACGGTGGCTCACGCCTGTAATCCCAGCACTTTGGGAGGCCAAGGCGGGCAGATCACGAGGTCAAGAGATCGAGACCATCCTGGCTAACACGGTGAAACCCCGTCTCTACTAAAAATACAAAAAATTAGCCAGGTGTGGTGGCAGGTGCCTGTAATCCCAGCTACTCAGGAGGCTGAGGCAGGAGAATGGCGTGAACCCAGGAGGTGGAGCTTGCAGTGAGCAGAGATCCCGCCACTGCACTCCAGCCTGAGCGACAGAGCGAGACTCCGTCTCAAAAAAAAAAAAATAGATAGATAGATAGATAGATTGATTGATTCTTGGCCTGATTCTTGGCCTGACCACAGTCTTAATGAATTAATAAGGGGAAGGTAGTATGTGGAAGAGTTAACAAGCTCTCTAAAGTTACTCAGAACAGCTGGAAAATAAGATATTAAGTGAATTAAACTGCCTCCCTTCTCTTTTTCCCAAACACTGATCAGCCACTCAGCAATCCTGCATATACATCTGTTGATATACTAAATTTTCCAAAATATTTATCATAAGAAAGTGGGTTCAGATGGCTTGAAGGAGAAGCAAGTCCAAACATCAGAAGCAGACATTTGACCTTGAACGAGAAAGTGGTGGGGGAAGCAGAAAGTGCTGTCCTTGTCCCTGTTTTTTGTCTGCCACTGAGTTTGCTGTGCACCCATGGGCAGGTCACATTACTGATCTAAATCTTGGTGTGCTCATCACCAAAACGAAGTTACGCTTTCTCAGATAGTACCAGTTCATGGAAAGGTGTTGGGTTAACTGCATCAAAATCACCTGGAGAGCTTATTACATCTCCAGATTGCTGGGCCCAATAGATTGGAAGAGTCTGATTCAGGGGGGATAGGATGGCATCCATCACTTCCTCTATTTTTATTTTATTTTATTTTTATTTTTATTTTTTTCTGAGACAGTCTTGCTCTGTCGCCCAGGCTGGAGTGCAGTGACACTGTCTCGGCTCATGGCAACCTCCGTCTCCTGGGTTTGGGCGATTCTCCTGCCTCAACCTCCCAAGTATCTAGGACTACAGGCTCATGCCACCATACCTGGCTAATTTTTGGGTTTCTCCATGTTGGCCAGGCTGGTCTCGAACTCCTGACTTCAAGTAGTCTGCCAGCCTCGGCCTCCTGAAGAGCTGGTATTACAGGTGTGAGCCACTGCACCTGGCCTTCCTGGGCAACTTTTGATATGGATCCAGATATGGGATCTTGCTGGGCTAGATCAAACTCTCTGTGCCTCAGCTTTCTCATCTGTAATGTGTAATCATTCCCCTGATGGTAGAATTAAATAAGCTAACTTCCATCATGCGCTTAGAACAGTGTCTGGCATGTAGTAAGTACTGTGTAAGTTTTAACTATTCTATCAGTCAGGGTCCAATCAGGAAGACAAAAACCACTGTGAGTATTTAAACCAGAGGAGCCTGGGTAACCTAGGGAGACCCCATCTCTACAACAAATAAAAATTAGCCAGGCATGGTGGCGTGCACTTGTAGTCCTAGCTACTTGGGAGACTGAGGTGGGAGGATTGCTTGAGGCCAAGAGGTTGAGGCTGCAGTGAGCTGTGATGACAGCACTGCACTCCAGCCTGGACAACAGAGTGACACCCTATCTCAGAAAAAAAAAAAAAAAAGAGGTAATGGAGAGGATGAGAAGACAAACGGCAATGGTGATGCAACACAGAGATTAGACAGCATGAAGTCTGCTACCCCTTAGCAAAAGGAAGAAAGGGAAAGGTGACCAGGCGCAGTGATTCACGCCTGTAATCCCAGCACTTTGGGAGGCTGAGGCAGGTGGATCACGAGGTCAGGAGCTCGAGACCAGCCTGGCCAATATGGTAAAACCCTAAAAATACAAAAATTAGTTGGGTGTGGTGGCACGCGCCTGTAGTCCCAGCTCCTCAGGAGGCTGATGCAGGAGAATCGCTTGAACCCGGAGGCGGAGGTTGCAGTGAGCCGAGATTGCGCCACTGCACTCCAGCCTGGGTGACAGAGCGAGACGGTGTCTTAAAAAAAAAAAAGAAAAAAAAAAAAAGGCCGGGTGCGGTGGCTCACGCCTGTAATCCCAGCACTTTGGGAGGCCGAGGCGGGTGGATCACGAGGTCAGGAGATCGAGACCATCCTGGCTGACACGGTGAAACCTTGTCTCTACTAAAAATACAAAAAATTAGCCGGGCGTGGTGGTGGGCGCCTGTAGTCCCAGCTACTCAGGAGGCTGAGGCAGGAGAATGGTGTGAACCCGGGAGGCGGAGCTTGCAGTGAGCCGAGATCGCGCTACTGCACTCCATCCAGCCTGGGCAACAGAGTGAGACTCCGTCTCAAAAAAAAAAAACGAAGAAAGGGAAAGGTGGTATCACTGGAGCCTAGAGTCTGGGGTCACCTGGGAGACCCACAGCCAAGCTGGATCTGCAGACAAGACACAGCCACTTCTTAGGCACTGTTGAGCAAGCTCTCTGGCTCTTTTGTTTGTCCTGCCTCCTGCCCTCCCAGTAGTGCCTCCATCAGCTGAATCCAGAAGGATGTCATCTTTCAAGGGAGCCTGGGAAGCAGTCTGCAGGGGTCACCCCTGCCTTTTAGGGGAAGGATGAAGAATGGCTCTGAGAGCAGATTCGTATATTTTGTTATTATTATTATTATCATTATTATTTTCTTTAAGGTCCTTTTTGGTCCTAAAGTTCTCAGAGTTTCTAGACCTTAACCAACCACTGCAGCGGGACCCGGGGCGTCATGAGTGCTTATTGACTAATCGACTCCTTGCCCTCAGTGTACACACGTACACAAACGCTTGGCTTCTGTTCTCTGGAAACTGACAGCTCAGGCCTTGGCAAAAATTCCCCAGTGCTGAAGGCAGCACAGCCCCACCCAAGATTCAGGGAAAGGGAAGGTATGCAGCCCAGGTTTCTCGACCTGGGCAGGCTGCCTCAGCATCTTTAAGGATTCAGAAGTGATAAATAGGAAGAGCTGGCCGGTGATGTCACAAGGCAAATAGACGGGTCCTGAGGAGGTCAGGAACAGACGCAAAAAGGTAAGATTGTGGAATCCCTCTCGCAGAGCCCTGGGGTGTGAGGTGCCAGGAATTAGAGCCTCACCCGGTTTTAAGGCCACTTCCTGGAAGACTGGAAAACACCCTCTTGTCTTTGGGACACATCCCTTTAAGTATGCTCCGTGGGAGTGAAGCTCTGGGAAGTTTACTACCAAAAATGGGCAGAAAAGCTCTTTCTGAATGTTTCTTGGAAGACCCAGAATTTAACCTTGACCAAAGGCAAATGTGTTTATTTTGAAACGTTCTTAGAGAAAGGATTGAATATTGTGGAATTCTTCCAAATACACAAAAGACCTGTTCCCCCAAATCATTCTTCCAGCAAATATTTATGGGTAGCAGCTTGGCTACTAAGTCAGGCAATGAGTTTGGGAGCGAGAACTAGATTAGCCTGTTGCTTTGCCTCTGCCCTGGCTATGTGGCCTTGGGCAAGGGACTTAACTTCAGTTACTTTGTCTGTAAAATAGGAATAATAAGAATTACCTTGTAAATTTATGAGGATTAAAATGAGCTTGTGTATGAGAGTATTTAGCACAGAGTCTGGTATCCAGTGAGTAATCAGGAAATGGTAATAGTTCATTTTATTATGACTTGCATGGCTTGTATGACACTTTGCAAAACACTTTCCCTTATATTAGCTGATTGGATCTCCTCTCAGCTCTGTGAGGTGGGTCAGGGAACCAACATTGATCTTGACTCTACTGTGGATCTAGCACCCTGCCACATGCTTAACAGTGATCAACTTGTTGGTTTCAGTTATTCAATACATATTTGAGTATCTATTTTATGCCAGGCTATTCTATGCACTGGAGATACAGCAATAAACAAAGGAGACAAAAGCCCCTGCTTCTTGCAGAGGATACACTCAATGCAGGGAGACAGACAATGAGTACAATTTAACAAACTCTTATGTAAACTGTCTCCTAAAGTGCTTTACAAATATTAACTCACGACCTATGAGGAAGTTGTTATTATGCTTATCCCATTTTACAGATTAGAACACTGAGTTCCAAGGGGATTGAAAGTCACAAGGTCTCACAGCTAAGGAGAGCTGGATTCAGGATTCAAAGCCAGGCAGTGTGACTCCAGAGTCCATGCTCTTAATCTTTTTTTCTTTTCTTTTCTTTTTTTGAGGCAGAGTCTCCCTCTGTCGCCCAGGCTGGAGTGCAGTGGTGCAATCTCGGCTCACTGCAATCTCCGGGTTCAAGTGATTCTCCCACCTCAGCCACCCGAGTAAATGGGACTACAGGCATACACTACCATGCCTGGCTAATTTTTTGTATTTTTAGTAGAGACAGGGTTTCACTATGTTTCCCAGGCTGGTCTCAAACTCCTGAGCTCAAGCGATCTGCCCGCCTCAGCCTCCCAAAGTGCTGGGATTACAGACATGAGCCACTGTGCCCAGTCCATGCTCTTAATCTCTACTATAGGTCATCTCTCAAAAAAAAATCATATATATACTAATAAATTAAAGTATGATAAGTGCTATGAACACATATAGGCTGGATGTGGGGCTCACACCTGTAATCCCACTGCTTAGGGAGGCCGAGGCAAGAGGATCACTTGATCCCAGGAGTTGGAGACCAGCCTGGGCAACAGTGAGACCCCGGCTCTACAAAGATAACTTTTACAAAGCTTAAAAAAAAAAAAAAAAAGCAGAGTAAAGGGAAAAGAGAGTGATGGGAGAGTGCTGTCTCTGCAGGGGGCTTGGGGAGGCCTCTCTGATGAGCCACATCTGAGCAGAGACCTGAAGGAGGTGAGGGAGAGGGGCAGGTGGATGTCTGGGAAGAGTGATCCAAGCAGAGGGAACGGCAAGTGCAAAGGCCTGTGGCGGGCCCACCCCTGATGTTGGGAAAGCTCAGGGATCTAGTGGGAGCCGAAGTGGAAGATGGCTTGGCCTGAGCCTCTGGAAGGAAAGAGTGCAGGAGGCGCAGGTGTGTCGGGGAAGGCCAAGAGTTCAGTTTGGGATAATCTCACCATCACCCATCAAGTGGAAAGCTCCGAGGGGCCTAGAGGGGTCAAGGAACTCACACCAGGTCACTCAGGCAGTCATTTTCAGAGGCACGATTCACAACTCAGGTCTGTGGACCCTAACTTCAGGCCATGGGCATGTCTTAGTTTGGGTGCTGTGGGGAAGTCTGGAGAGGTAAGAGTCCGATAGCCCTGACCTCTGACCCTGTGTTGGTCCATTTGCATTGCTGTAAAGGAATACCAGAGACTGGGTAATTTATAAAGAAAAGAGGTTTATTTTGGCTCATGGTTCTGCAAGCTGTACAGAAAGCATGGTGCTGGCATTCGCTTCTGCTGAGGGCCTCCAGAAGCTTCCAATCATGGTGGAAGGCAAAGTGGGGACGTGTCACATGGAGAGAGAGGGAGTAACAGAGAGGTGGGGGAGGCACCAGGCTCTTTAAACAGCACACAGCGCCAAGGGAGGGGAGTTCAAAAACTGGAAAAGTGATCCCAGGGAGTCCAAGCAGGGTCCTGACAGTGTCCACTATACTTCCCTTCCCTATTTCAGAAATGGCGTTGTCTGGCTGGGTGTGGTGGCTCATACCTGTAATCCCAGCACTTTGGGAGGTGGAGGAGGGAGGATCACTTGAGTGATCCTCCTGGCTGGAATTCAAGACTAGCCTGGGCAACATAGCAAGACCTCATCTCTACTAAAAATAAAAATAAAAAACTAGCTGGGCATAGTGGTATGCACCTATAGTCCCAGCTATTTGGGAGGCTGAAACGAGGATTTCTTGAGCCTGGGAGATCAAGGCTGCAGTGATCTGTGATTGTGCCACTGCACTCCAGCCTGGGCAACAGAATAAGACTCTGTCTCAAAAAAGGAAATGGTATTGTCATCCTGCTGATTGCTCGGGCCAGGCCAAAAACCCTGGAGTCATTCTTGACCTGCTCTGCCTCTCATACTCCACATCCAATCTTTTGGCCAATTTTGTTGACAATACTTCAAAATATACCCAGAATCTGATCACGGGTTTTTTAATTTTTTTAGTAAATTAAAAAAAAGTGGTAAAATACACATAACATAAAATTTACCATCTTAACCATTTTTTAGTGTATTCTTCAGTGGTATTAACTGCGTTCCTATCGTGCAACCATTGCCACCATCCATTGAACTCTTTTCATCCTGCAAAACCGAAACTGTGTACCTGTTAAACATTTTGTTTATCCATTCATCTATCAGTGGGTGCTTGGATTGGTCCTACCTTTTGACTATTATGAATAATGCTGCTATGAACATGGGTGTACAAACATCTCTTCAAGTCCTGCTTTTTTTTTTTTTTTTTGAGATGAAGTTTCACTCTGTCACCCAGGCTGGAGTGCAATGGCGCAATCTCGGCTCACTGCAACCTCTGCCTCCTGGGTTCGAGCAATTCTTCCACCTCAGCCTCCCAAGTAGCTGGAATAACAGACGTGCACCATTACGCCCAACTAATTTTTGTATTTTTAGTAGAGACGGCGTTTTGCCATGTTGCCCAGGCTGGTCTCAAACTCCTGACCTCAAGCGATCCACCTGCCTCGGCCTCCCAAAGTGCTAGGATTACAGACGTTGAGCCACCGTGCCTGGCCCCTGCTTTCACTTTTTTTGAGTATATACCCAGACATGGAATTGCTGGATCATATGGTAATTCTATTTTTTTTTTCTTAAGGAACTACCATACTGTTTTCCATAGCGACTGCACCATTTTACATTCCCACCAACAGCACACAAGGATCCTAATTTCTCCACATCCTCACCAATGCTTGTTACTTTCTGGGTTTTAAAAAATCTTCTGCCAGGCATGGTGGTTCATGTCTGTAATCCCAACACTTTGGGAGACTGAGGCAGGAAGATCGCTTGAGCCCAGGAGTTAGAGACCAGCCTGGGCCATAGGGAGATGCTGTCTCTACAAAAAAAAAAAAAAAAAAAAAAATTAGAAAATTAAAAAATTAGGCCAGGTGCAGTGGCTTATGCCTGTAATCCCAGCACTTTGGGAGGTCGAGGTGGGCAGATCACCTGAGGTCAGGAGTTCAAGACCAGCCTGGCCAACATGGCAAAACCCCATCTCCATTAAAAATACAAAAATTAGCTGGGCATGGTGGCACCCGCCTGTGGCCCCAGCTACTCAGGAGGCTGAGGCAGGAGAATCGCTTGAACCTGGGAGGCGGAGGTTGCAGTGATCCCAGATCGCACCACTGCGCCCTAGCCTGGGTGACACAGCGAGACTCCATCTCAAAAAAAAAAAAAAAAAAAATTAGTCAGGCGTGATGGCACACACCTTTATTTCCAACTACTTGGGAGGGTGAGGTGGGAGGATCGCACTTGAGCCTGACAGGTTGAGGCTGCAGTGAGCTGTGATCATGCCACTGCACTGCACCCCTGCTGGGGTGACAGCAAGACCCTGTCTCAAAAAAAAAAAAAAAAAAAAGTCTGACTGTTTCAGACCCACTCCATAATGACCAACCTGAACCAAGCCATTTCATCTTTTGCCTGGATAACTGCAATGGAGCCCCCACCAGCCTCCCTGCTTCCCTTGTCCCTTATAATTTTCTCAACATCATTCCTCTGCTCAAAACCAACAGTGGCTGCCTCCCCTGGTTCCCCAAGTAGGGGCCAAAGTTCTTACAATGGCCTACATGCTCTACAAGGTGTGATCCTGGCCCTCCCATACTCTGACTCACTTCCTACTTGCTCTCTCTACTCCAGCCACACTGGCTTTCTTGCTGTTCCAAGTAATCTACTGCCTCGGGGCCTCTGCCCTGTTTTCTCTGCCTGGAATGCTCTTTCCAAAGCATGGTTCCTTCACTTCCTTCAAGTCTTTGTTCTAATGCCACTTTATGAGTAAGGCCTTTGGGCTTTCTTGTTTGCTCTCCGAGTTCCCATCATTTTCTGCCCTTCTGTGCCCTGTCCTGAGCCTGGGGAGAATGACCCCTCTAGAAAGCAACCTGGGCTTTCTTGCCTCAGGCTTCTGAGTGGGTTTGGTGAACGGGAGGTGCCACCAGGAGATGAAAGGCAAGAGGGGAGAGATGCTGGGGTATTTTTTTCCCTGCACTTTCTCTGCTCTGCTCTGGGCAGTGGCTGTGCCTTCCTCGATCACAGCTGCATTTGGGAATGGATCCCACACTTCCCTGTCCCCTTATCCACGGACTTCCAATAACATGATTTCCTCTCTGACCTTCGGTTCTCAAAGTAGTCATGCCTTCCAGCTCTTGTTTGTCTCTCTGGTGCCTCAACACCCCTGTTGTCTGGGCTCCCTGAACCCTGCCCATTTCTCTCGTCCCTTCCTTAAGACTTGAACCTCCCGGCTGGGCGCAGTCTCTAACGCCTGTAATCCCAGCACTTTGGGAGGTCGAGGCGGGCGGATTGCCTGAGGTCAGGAGTTTGAGATCAGCCCGGCCAACATGGTGAAACCCCGCCTCTACTAAAAATACAAAAATTAGCTGGGGATGGTGGCAGGCGCCTGTAGTCCCAGCTACTCGGGAGGCTGAGGCAAGAGAATCGCTTGAACCCGTGAGGCGGAGGTTGCAGCGAGCCGAGATCTCGCCATTGCACTCCGCCTGGGCAACAAGAGCAAGACCTCGTCTCAAAAAAAAAAAAAGAAAAGACTTGAACCTCCTGAGTTCGATTCTGTTTCCTGGTAGACCCTGACTGGCACACCTTGTGAATCACTTTATTTCCCATTTCCAAATCCAATCCCAATCCACCCCCTCCCCCCTTTTTTGAGCTAGGGTCTCACTTTGTGCTGTTGGGAATGTAAAATGATGCAGTCGCAGCCAGGCGAGGTGGCTCACGCCTGTAATCCCAGCACTTTGGGAGGCTGAGGCAGGCGGATCACTTGAGGTCAGGAGTTCTAGACCAGCCTGGCCAACATGGTGAAACCCGGTCTTTACTAAAAATACAAAAATTAGCCGGGCATGGTGGTGCGCACCTGTAGTCCCAGCTACTGAGAGGCTGAGGCAGGAGAATCGCCTGAACCCAGGAGGCAGAGGCTGCAGTGAGCCGAGATCGCGCCACTGCACTCCAGCCTGGGCATGGCAGCGAGATGTCTCAAAAAAAAAAAAAAAAGTGCAGTTGCTATGGAAAACAGTATGGTGTTTCCTCAAAAAATAAAGCAGGCTGGAGTGCAGTGGTGTGATCATAGTTCACTGCAGCCTCAACCTCCTGGGCTCAAGCTATCCTCCCGCCTTAGCCTTCTGAGTAGCTGGGACTACAGGCCTGTGCCAGCAAGCCTGGCTAATTTTTTTTTTGTATTTTTTGTAGAGACAGGGGTCTCGCTGTGTTGCCCAGGCTGGTGTCAAACTCCTGGGCTCATCCACCCACTTCAGCCTCCTAAATGGGATTACAGGCGTGAACCACTGCCCACTGCGCCGGGCCCCCCTGTCCTTGTTCTTGTACACAGTACATGTTACCATCTAACATATTATATTTCCACGTATTTTTTCACTTTCCTCTACCCTCCACACTCTGGATGGCAAGTCCGAAGGCGCAGGGATGTTTGTTCACTGTTGTATCTTAAGTGGTTGGCACATCGCCGGCTGTCAGCAAATGTTTTTGAAATGAATGAATGAGTGAATGACCGACAAGGGGAGCTAAGGGGAAGGCAGCGGTGCGGTCCGCGTCGCAGGCAGAAGAGCCGACTCTCCAATCTCCGCTCCTCTCTCCGCCCCCGTCCGGAATGCTGAGTGCCCGAGAAGGAGGCGGAAATGAGCGCGCTCAACAGCCCTCCAGCCGGGTGTTTACTTAATTAGGGCCTGCATCCCGAGGCTCGTTTGTGTTTAACCGTCCGCCTAACGGCTTCGTCTGGCTCCGGGCGGGCGCGGGGGAACCTGCGAGGCGAGCGTAGGCCTGGCCACCCTGTCCCGCCGGGGGCCCACTCCATTGCGCCGCGCGGGTGCGCGTAGACCTGACCTCCCCTCGGGCATAAAAAGCGCCCTGCGGGAGATCCAGGCCGGGAGGGCGCGGAGCTCAGCGAGCAGCCCCAGGCTTTCCCAACCGCGTGGTCCACCCCCAGCCTCAGTCCCAGCCCCAGCTGCTGGGCTCACCCGCCGGCTAAGGGAATGCTCCCGAGATACCAGATGCCAGTTGCTCGTTGTACCCTCAGCCATGAAATTGGAGGATTACAACGCTTCTCATTCTCTTAATTCAGGGGATGTGGGGGTGCTAGAAAGAGAGACGGCTCGCCAGACATCTGAGAGCAATAATACCAGGCAGCATTTGGGCACTTGCTGTGTGCCGGATATGATGTTTAGCGTTTTGAACCTTCTAATTTATTTAATACTCATCTATGAGAGGGTAAAATACTAAGATCATAACAGCCCCATTTGACAGATGCAGAACTGAGGCCCAAGGGGTTTATTTTACTTCCCCGAGGCTTCAGCGCTACTAAGGGGTGGGACCTGGATTTGAACCCAGGTGGGGCCGGCCTTAAGGGCCCATGCTAGGCCTGAGAGAGCAAGACCCCCACCCTCGCAACGCAAGCAATCCATGGCTTAGCCACAGGCCTGGCGGGGAGGAGGACGGATAGATTACCAGGTTAGCCCTGGAAGGTCAAAGAATCTGTCATTTAAAACTCCAGGCTGGGCCCCGTTTCTCACGCCTGTAATCCCAGCACTTTAGGAGGCCAAGGGAAGCGGATCACTTGAGGTCGGGAGTTCGAGACCAGCCTGGCCAATATAGCGAAATCCCGTCTCTACTAAAAATACAAAAATTAGCCTGGTGTGGTAGTGGGCGCCTGTAGTCCCAGCTACTCGGGAGGCTGAGGCAGGAGAGTCGCTTGAACCTGGGAGGCGGAGGTTGCAGTGAGCAGAGATGACGCCACCGTACTGGACGACAGTGAGACCCCATCTCAAAAAAACAAACAAAACAAAAAAACCTCTCCAGTCTCCAGTCCGTTCCTCAAACCCCTAAATCTGAGCTGGGGACGGGGAGGGAGAAGGACCAGGAGGTGGCATCCAGGGCTTCTCAAGGCAGCAGCAGAAGGTGAAGGAGGAGTGAGGGGACAGGCGAGAGAGACTGACCGTGAAATCTCAGCTCCGTGGGGAAGGGCTTGTGGGGTAGTGATTGAGACTCAGGACCGTTTTTATGGCCAGAGCCCACTTGTGTGCAGCAAGAGGAAAGCACTTCGTGTCTAACGTAGTGGAATGAGAGTAACGTAGAAGAACGAATCCCAGGTCTGGCGTTTATCTCCTAGGAAGGGTGTGGGAGAGCTGTTTTCCAAGGGAGACTCTCTGGAGGCTGCTTTGCGCAGCAAGCAGTTTTTTACCCAGATTATATACAGTATTTCAGACCAATTTCAAAACCTCTGCGTTTTAAAAATTGTCTTTATTTACATTTTACAGAAAGTTGAGAAAGTGTTATTTATATGGGGGGTAGGGGTGCTGGAGATTATGAGACTAATAACAACCCTCTTAGCTCGCACCCTTTGGCACCACTACAGCTTCCAAACTCTGGGACTTTCTCGACTAGCTTCCCTTTGTTTAGCTGTGAAATGGAAGAAGCGGTCCGGGTGTGGCGGCTCACGCCTGTAACCTGAGCACTCTGGGAGGCGGAGGATCGCTTGAGTCCACAAGTTCGAGACCAGCTTGGGCAACATAGGGTGACCCTCCACCCTCCCCCCGCCCCACCACATCGCTACAAAAAATTTTTAAAAATTAGCCGGGTGTGGTGGCGCAAGCCTGTAGTCTCAGCGGGAGCTGAGGGAGGAGAATCGCTTCAGCCCAGGAGGTCGAGGCTGTAGTGAGCCGAGATCGCGCTACTGCACTCCTGGGCGACAGAGCGAGACCCTGTCTCCAAAAAAAAAAAAAAAAAAGAAAAAAGAGGAAGTTGTATCCAATTCAGAAACGCGGTCCTTCGGGACCTGCTAGTTTTATACCCCGGAGGATCCTCCCCGGCGGGCTGGCACGGGAGGTGGAGAAAGAGGCTTGGGCGGCCCCGCTGTAGCCGCGTGTGGGAGGACGCACGGGCCTGCTTCAAAGCTTTGGGATAACAGCGCCTCCGGGGGATAATGAATGCGGAGCCTCCGTTTTCAGTCGACTTCAGATGTGTCTCCACTTTTTTCCGCTGCAGCCGCAAGGCAAGGAAACATTTCTCTTCCCGTACTGAGGAGGCTGAGGAGTGCACTGGGTGTTCTTTTCTCCTCTAACCCAGAACTGCGAGACAGAGGCTGAGTCCTTGCAGAGAACAGCTCCAGAAAAGCCAGGAGAGCACAGGAGGGCATCCGGGAGGCCAGGAGGGGTTCGCTGGGGCCTCAACCGCACCCGCATCGGTCCCACCTGCGAGGGGGCGGGACCTCGTGGCGCTGGACCAATCAGCACCCACCTGCGCTCACCTGGCCTCCTCCCGCTGGCTCCCGGGGGCTGCGGTGCTCAAAGGGGCAAGAGCTGAGCGGAGCACCGGCCCGCCGTCGCGGCAGCTGCCTCACCCTTCTCTCTGCAGCCATGGGGCTCCCTCGTGGACCTCTCGCGTCTCTCCTCCTTCTCCAGGTACTCCACAGCCTCGCCCTGGCCCCGACCGGGACCGCTCCCTGGGGGGCGGGCGGGGTCCGCATGGGGCAGTGGCGTCGGGGAGAGCGCGGGGCTGCGCTCCCTGGGGCCAAGGGAGTCCCGGAAGGCCCGTGAGGACCCTGCAGTGTGGGGAGTGCAGGGCCGGGCACGCCTGGACCCAGCCTCCTTCACTCTCTGCCCTCGGGCGCAGGTTTGCTGGCTGCAGTGCGCGGCCTCCGAGCCGTGCCGGGCGGTCTTCAGGGAGGCTGAAGTGACCTTGGAGGCGGGAGGCGCGGAGCAGGAGCCCGGCCAGGCGCTGGGGAAAGGTAAGATCCTCAGGGTGGAACCGCGGGGTAGGGGCCGCACGTGACCATTCTGGTGTGGACCGCGCGAGGGGTGTTCGGGCCGGGGCAAGGAACTCCTGGCGCCACCTCAGTTCCCGGGGAGGCGCAGAACGCGCCTCGGGGGCTGGGATTGGGGGTGGTGGCTGACGGAGAAGGCTGGGCAGCAGAGCGCCTATGACATCCAGCCCCTTGTCCGGTAGCCACTGCTTACCTTGACCCCCTCCTCCGAGATGCCGGATGGCTGAGCCCCTCACCCAGTCTCGACGTGGGAAGTTCTCCCCCGCTGGCCCCAGCAGAGGAATGCGCCGGCCACATTCTTCCCCCAACCCCCGCGCAGGTGTGGGGATGAGCCGTGCCCCGGGCAGCCCCCTTCGCCCCTCTCGGGCCCCCTTTGTGAACCGTGCTTTGTGTCTCCGACAGACAGACCGGGTCTGTTTCTTTTCTCCGAGCTTCCCTACCCCGCCCCCCTTCTTCCTCGGCAGCTGGAATGCACTCTTAACCCTGCTCTTCCCGGAGGGCCTGCGCCCTTGTAGCCTGCCTGGAAACTGGCCCCTGGCACACCTGGGCTGGGGCCATCACATACGGGAACCACCCCGCCCCCAGCGTCTCGGGCCTGGGATGCTAGGTCACTGGGGGGAGTTTGAGGGGGACAGTGTCCCAAGCTGGCAGGCCTGGGGCTATGGGGGCGATGGACGGGAGATCAAAGCACATTTTTGATCCCTCAGTTACTCCTACCCCCCGCTCCCCGCCCCAAGTTCAAAAACCTGAGGGGGTGGGCGGTGCAACTTTAGTGTGGAGAACCAGTGTGTTATGAGACCCAGGCGGTTGGTTGCTGGCTAGTGGAGGGCTTTCTCCCTCTAGGTTAAGAGCACAATGGATGGGGCTCCAGCAAGGGATGAAACCTTAGTTCTTAAACGGGTATAACCCTGGATCCTTGGGTCGGGTTTCAGAGGATGCTTACACTGAAATTTTTGGGAACTTGAGTATTCATTTTTAGGGGGAAGGAACCGTGGCTTACCTGGCCTTCAAAACACTGAGAACCCTTGCTACCTAGCATTCTTCTAAAGTCTCCATCAACTTATCCCTCACCCCAGGCACAAACTCCCACTGCTTGAATGTGGGGCTGTCAATGCCTAGGGGATAGAGTGGCTCTCTTTTATTTCTCCAAAAGAGGATTGAGGACCTTGAGTCTGTGGAGGCCCTTTTTTAAAAAATTCTTTCTGCAAATAACTCTGCAGATTGACAAAACAATTAACACCCAGGCTAGGCTAGGCTCCTTAAACCCTTGGCTGTAGGGAGCTGAGGAGAGGCATTAAGAAGCCATGCCTCATAAACTTTAAATTCTTGCGCAGGGGTTTATTACTGGCTGGCTAACAAACTGCAACTCAGCCAACCTGTAAAAATGTGAATTCGGGCAGGGCCCCAAATCCAATTCCGGCTCCCTGAGGAAGCCTTATTGCTAACCAGACTTCTGCCAAATCTACGCCCCCTCCCCCCGCCCCATTGTCAAGTTCTCTGACTACAGTCTCCCAGAATAGGCTATAGCCTTGAGTGTTGTCTGTACCTTATCTTTCCTACTGAAGCAAGAAATATCAGATTAGCTGTCACTTCACTAGGCTTGAGGTTTTGGGGGGAAGCAGTGATCAGGTTTTCGATTTCATCGTTGGGTTGGCGAGTGTTTCCCAATGACGTCAGGCATTTTAAACCTTTAGAGGAAATTCAGCTTTCTCCGATGTCTGCTTTACGGTTGTGAAAAACGGTGGGTTTGCGCCAGGAGCACACCTGGGTTATACAACAAAGGACGGGTTAATGCGCTTGGCGCACCTTGAAACTCCCTGCCACATGGCTGGGTCTTAGAGGAGGCTTCTGGTGGCATGGGCTGCTGCTTTCTTTTTTAAGTAAAAGTGCATTTCTTGGTCCAGTTGGTCCCAATAAATTGGGACTTCCCAACAAAACATATTGCTATTTCTCCCTTTGGTCTTCAGCTGGCACTTTGACCACCCCACCTGCACCCTAGTTCCTCATCCTCAAAACATAGATCCCCAGCCTGGATCCAGCCACGTTGAAAGGGTTATCCTGCAGGAACGTATAGACTCTAAAGTTTAGCCAAGCACACAAGTTTCCATATTGCTAAGGAACAATCACCCCTGTTGTTCGCCCCTGGGTTATGAATATCAAGGGTGTCTATGAAGTTCAGCTCAAAGAACTTATCTGATGTAATTAATGCCTTGTTTGTATGTGCATCTTCCCCTTCAAAGCCCTTTTGCAACTCTGAACTTGCTTTATCCTCCTAACATTCTCTTGAAGCAGGTGAGGTAAATGTTAAACAAGCTGAGCTCTTAATCTCAGAATTTTGAACTTCAGAAACCCCATAGTCTAGCCTTGCCTGAGGTTTTGAAGGTGGAGAAACAGAGGCACAGCTTAATGGATTGGATTCACTAAGCCAAACAACTCATGAACTTCTTTGAGGGTGACAGACACAACTTTTACCTCCTGGTATATGCCCAGGGCCTGGTACCTTACAGGATGCCCAGTCCTGTATGAATTATGAATGAATTTGACAACCTTGTGAAGGGCGGCCCATTTTATAGATGAAACCTACATGACTGTGGCTTCACCAAGTCATCACTGCAGTGATCAGCTGGGATTTGAATGGAAATTTTGGACCCCCAAGTTCCCTGGCTTTTTTTTTTTTTTTTTTTTTGAGATAGGGTATCGCTCTGTCACCCAGCCCAGGCTAGAATGCAGTGATGCAATCACGGTTCACTGCAACCTCTACCTCCTGGGCTCTAGTGATCCTCCTATCACAGCCTCCCAAGTAGCTGAGACCACAGACATGTGCTTCCATGCCTGGCTAATTTTTAATGTTTTGTAGAGACGGGGTCTCACTATGTTGCCCAGACTGGTCACAAACTCTGGGCTCAAGCAGTCTTCCCACCTCAGCCTCCCAAGCACTGAGATGACAGGTACGATCCACTGTGCCCAGCTCCCTGGCATTTTTTACTACCAGAAAGCAGGGCCTGAGTGGAGAGGGTAGAATGTTGGATCCCTGAATCCCACAGCTATTAATAACAAGCTCTCCCGGCCCCCCACCCCAAGGGTGCTTAGTCATTTTTTTTTTTAATTGTAGGATTTTCCAGAAACATTCATGTAGAGGAAACTGGTTTGGATTTAGTCTCTAAGGGCCCAAGTGAGGGGTCTTGACTAGCTCAAGAGGAAAGGTTAATCTGGAGGGAAGGAAAGCCGGCACATTCCCCCATCCCAGTGCCACAGTCTGGGGGCCACCTTCCTTCAAGTGTGGTCTGGAAGCCGACAGTGGAGAGGTGGGAGGAGGGAACTTTCATGGTATTAGTGCAGTGATTAAGTGAGTGACCTACAGTGGTCTACTCATACTTAAGGGTGAACAACTGAGAGAGGCAGCTTAATGGCAGTCAAACAGATGCAGTCCTTCATTATGGCCTTCAGCAGGATCATCTGACCCACAGTCAGCCTTTGGGTCAGATTAAAAACTAACCATCAGCTTTGGGAGGAAGCTTCCAAGTTCAATAATGCATCTGACTGAGCACAAATTAACATCAAGATGGTTTTGTCTATTTCAGCTCTGGGTGTAAAAACTGCCTTTTATTGTGGAAGCCCCTACTCTGGGGTATGCCCTTTATTTACATTTCATTTTTCCTGTAAGCATATATTTCGCATCTGCATAGATCAGGCACTGTTCCACAACTTCAACTAAAGCAATGAACAAAACGAAGTCCCTGCCCTTGGGGAGCTTACAGTCTAGTAATTTTTCTTTTTTTCTTAAAAACAGAGGTTTTATTCCATTTGGTCCACAGTCGATGCTTCACATTATCTCACGGTGCAGGGCCCCTGGGTAAGGGGGGGGTCCCTGTGCAGTACTTGGCAGGGCGTGTGGCCAGGGGAGATGAAGCAGTATAGCTGGTCAGGCCCAGAAGGGGAGATGGAGGGCTGGGGGCTCCTTAAAACCTACTGAGGGGCGAGGCGCGGTGGCTCACGCCTGTAAACCCAGCACTTTGGGAGGCTGAGGCGGGCAGATCACATGAGGCCAGGAGTTGAAGACCAGCCTGGCCAACATGGTGAAATCCCGTATCTACTAAAAACACAAAAATTAGCTGGGTGTGATGGTGGTGTGCCTGTAACCCAGTTACTTGGGAGGCTGAGGCAGGAGAATCGCTTGAGCCCAGTAAGTGGAGGTTGCAGCAAGCCAAGATCACGCCACTGTACTCCAGCCTGGGCAACAGAGTGAGACTCCGCCTCAAAGAAAAAAAAAAAAACCTGAGGACCACAGTAGGGGGTGGTTAGCATGGAGAGGGGGTCAGGTTTAGCCCCAACAACTCAGAATTCTACTTCCTTGTGCAGGCCTCAGTTTCCCCACCGGGCCCCTGGGCAGGCCTGAGGGTCCTAGAGAAAGCCGGCCACTCAGGAGCCTGACATATTTTAGCATCGTGGTCAGGTCCCCTCTCCTAGGGGACTCATTTCCCAGCACCCTCTCCACTGTCCCTGCCCCATTCCTTGGGGGAAAAATATATATATTTTTTCTTTTTTTGAGACGGAGTTTTGCTCTTGTTGCCCAGGCTGGAGTGCAATGGCGCAGTCTCGGCTCACCGCAACCTCCACCTTCTGGGTTCGAGCGATTCTTCTGCCTCAGCCTCCCAAGTAACTGGTACAGGCATGAGCCACAACGTCTGGCTAATTTTGTATTTTTAGTAGAGATGGGGTTTCATCATGTTGGTCAGGCTGGTGTCGAACTCCCGACCTCAGGTGATCTGCCCACCTTGGCCTCCCAGAGTGCTGGGATTACAGGTGTGAGCCACCACGCCCGGCCATATTTTTATTTTAATATTTCCTGAAGCTTCTGTGGGTACAGAAACCACAAACTGATCGGCTGACAAAAGGGGGAAGAGGCAAGGCAACTGGAAACCTTCGGGGACCGGTTCCCTCCACGCCCAGGTCTCTTCTCCCCAGCACAGCTCAGCCCATAGCCTGGACGTGCCAGCAGGGACCCTCACCCTACATGCATCGGGATACAGCCTTAACCCCTTCCCCCACAGCCCGGTGGCCCAGTTCTGCGAAGGAACCAAGGCAAGGGGGGAATATCCCTGCTGCCACATCCCATGCCGCCACTCACAGACCCTCAGTTGATTGGCAACATTGAACAGGTTAAAAAAAAAAAAAAAGAAGAGGAAAACATAGAAAAACACCAAAACCCAGACAGGGAGACGATGTGGGGAGAGAGCGTGCTGGGAGCCTTAGTAGCTGGCCTCCTCCTGGTAATAAGGGGGATATTCCGGGGGCCTTCCCTGGGCCTGGGCAGTCGTTGGTGCCCGAGGGAGCCCTGTTGGCCACTGGGCCTTGTGGGCAGTAGTTGGAATTGTATATCTGCCGGCCCAGGCCAAAGACCTGGCTACTCTGGTTAGCACCCTGCAGGTAGCCCATCTGCAGGGACACAGAGGAGTTGTCACACTTGTTGGTGCCCAGCTTGGTGTCATAGATGTGCAGCTGGGTCCAGGGAGCCGTCATGCCCACGTGGCTGGCGCACTTGTTTGTACCCATCTGGAGGCTGATGGTCGAGTGGTCCACGGGGGCAGGATATGGTTCTTGGGGCTGTAGAGATGCCTCCTTGTGCCGTACATGGTCATACCCGACTGGCTTGCACATTTGTTGGTGCCCATCTGCAGCCCGATGACACACTGGCCGGCCTTCGTGGTGTTCTAGTCGAAGTTCCGCTCCTGCTTCTTTGAGTACCTGACACTGATGTCCACCCCGCTCTGCAGCCCCTTAGTCTTGGCCTTCCCCGCCAGGGCAAGAAGAGACACCTGCACCTGCATCATGTTCCCATTCTCAAACAGGTTACTGGCCTCAAACAGGTCCATGGGGTTCATGCCATAGCTGACTATGGCCTTGATGAAGTTGGAGAGGTTTTCTAGCTGGTGCCAGTTCTGCATGGAGTGGTTGATCTAGGGGACTGAGCCTGGCTGCAGCTCGTTCATGAGTGTGTGTAAGATAATTCTGTCCTTCACGCCCTTCTGGAAGTCAGGGCTGATGGAGAGGCTGGTGAGTCCCTTGATCCAGCTGTGGAGCTCTGCCTCCTTCTGGGGGTCATATTTGGACAGGAGCCGGTTCTTGACCTCGGCCGAGAGCCAGTATGAGGGGCCCTTGTTGAACTGCATGGAGAATACGGCTGGCAGGTGCGGTGGCAGGACAAGACCGACTGGAGGTGACCAACGGGCCCTAATTTAGTAATTTTCTGTGCTTATGGGCTGCCCTGCAAAGCAGTTGTTGATAATTTCCACTTAGCTGTAAAATGAGGTTGAGGAAGTCAGTGAGAGGTCACTGGTGCAATAAACAAAAGGCCAGGATTTAAACCCTGGTGTTTTGCCTCCACAGCCCAGGGAGATATCCATAAATGTGGCTCCGAGGAATGAATGGGAACTGGACCTTCAAGCCTAGCAGGCCGCTTTCCTGGCTTAGCAGCAGAGTAGGGTTAACTTGCTGAAAACTCTGTCCTGCATCACCAATAGCTTGTGCCTGGGGAGCAGGTCTCAAACCTCTAGTCTCCCTTCCCACTTCCTCATATGCCACTGTGTTCCTAGGTTACCCAGTGCAGGGTGCTCTCACCTCCCTGCTGCACAAGGAAGGCATTGCTTATGACAAGCAAAGAGTTTCTAGGGCCAGAAACTATACCTCTGCAAAGCATTTGGAGGATGATGGAAGAGGAGGGAGGGAAGGGCTTCCCCAGCTCCCGTCAGTTGAGGCTTTGGTCCTGAGGCTGAACAGTCTCCATTCAGAGACTCGATGTTATTGAAGAATAACAAATGTAGACAAAAGTGCCGAAATGATGAGTGTGCAGACCGATGAACATCACAAACTTAAAACCCCTGTGTTTCTGGCGCACAGATCAAGAAACAGCATTACCAGGGCCTTGGATGCCCCCTCCCTCCTAATTTCAACCCTTCTCTCAAGATAACCACTCTTCTGACTTCTTAGTACCACAGGTGAATTTGCCTGCATTTGAACTTTCTGTAAGAGGATCATACAATTATCTTAGCTCTGGCTGCTTTCATGGCACCACTGAGAGATTCTTGCGTAATTCTGGATGTAGTTCTAGTTGATTCTCATTGTATAGTATTTCATTATGTGACTATCCACAATTCTGCTGTTGATGGGCATTTCAGTAGTTTCCATTTTGTGCAAATCTTCTGGTGACCTGTGCACCCCTATTTGTTAGTTATACACCTGGGGCACAATTGCTGGGTTAACTGATTACCTGAGGATTCCAGTACTGTGATCCTGGACTGAGATATCAGCTCCTCTCTGTTCTGAAGTAGTGAGGTGTCTTCTGCATTCTCCCACCCCAACAGTCTCCCTGCCAGACCCCACCCCGCCCCGCTTTCCGGAGTCTTGATTTTCATCTGGCCCTAAGCTAAGAGACAGCAAGTTTTTATTTTTTTATTTTTTTATTTTATTTATTTATTTATTTTTTGAGACAGAGTTTTGCTCTTGCCCAGGCTGGAGTGCAATGGCGCGATCTTGGCTCACCGCAACCTCCACCTCCCAGGTTCAAGCGATTCTCCTGCCTCAGCCTTCCCAAGTAGCTGGGATTACAGGCATGCGCCACCAAGTCTGGCTAATTTTGTATTTTTAGTAGAGATGGGGTTTCTCCATGTGGGTCAGGCTGGTCTCAAACTCCCGACCTCAGGTGGTCCGCCTACCTCGGCCTCCCAAAGTGCTGGGATTACAGGCGTGAGCCACCGCGCCCAGCCGACAGCAAGTTTTTATTATGTACTTGGCCTCATCCTTTGTCTTGGGGGAGAAAAGCTTCCCTTTCTTTGTCCTTATCCTGATGCTTGCTTCTTTCCTCAAAAGTAGAAAGGGAATCTGGAAAGGGCCCTGAATTTCTTTTCTTTTTTTTTTCTTTCTTTCTTTTTTTTTTTTTTTTGAGATGGAGTCTCGCTCTGTCGCCCAGGCTGGAGTGCAGTGGCGTGATCTCGGCTCACTGCAAGGTCTACCTCCCAGGTTCATGCCATTCTCCTGCCTCATCCTCCCAAGTAGCTGGGACTACAGGCGCCCGCAACCACGCCCGGCTAATTTTTGTATTTTTAGTAGAGACGGGGTTTCGCCATGTTAGCCAGGATGGTCTTGATCTCCTGACCTCGTGATCCGCCCGCCTTGGCCTCCCAAAGTGCAGGGATTACAGGCGTGAGCCACTGCTCCTGGCCGAATTTCTTGATAACTTCTTTCTGGGTAGAGATTTATTTGTTCTTAATTTTTTTTTTTTTTTTTTTTGAGATGGAGTCTCACTCTGTTGCCCAGGCTAGAGTGCAGTGGCACAATCTCGGCTCATTGTAAACTCCGCCTCCCGGATTCAAGCAATTCTCCTGCCTCAGCCTCCTGAATAGCTGGGACTACAGGCATGTGCCACCATGCCCAGCTAATTTTTTGTATTTTTAGTAGAGACAGGGTTTCACCGTGTTAGCCAGGATGATCTCGATCTTCTGACCTCGTGATCTACCCGCCTTGGCGTCCCAAAGTGCTGGGATTACAGGTGTGAGCCACTGCACCTGGCCTTTTTCTTAATTTTTAAATTAAATTTTTTTTTTTTTTTTTTTTGCTGCTGGGTGCGTTGGCTCACGCCTGTAATCCCAGCACTTTGGGAGGCCGAGGCAAGCGGATCACCTGAGGTCAAGGGTTCGAGGCCAGCCTGGCCAACATAGTGAAACCCTGTCTCTACTAAAAATACAAAAATTAGCTGGGCGTGGTGGCAGGTGCCTGTAATCCCAGCTACTTGGGAGGGTGAGGCAGGAGAATCTCTTAAATCTGAGAGGTGGAGGTTGCAGTGAGCGGAAATTGTGTCACTGCACTCCAGGCTGGGTGACAGAGCAAGACTGTCTCAAAAAATATATATATATATATATTTTTTAAATTAGAGGCGGCCGGCATGATGGCTCACCCCTGTAATCCCAGCACTTTGAGAGGCCAAGGTGGGCGGATCACTTGAGGTCAGGAGTTCGAGACCAGCCTGGCCAACATGGTGAAACCCCGTCTCTACTAAAAATACAAAAATTAGCCTGGCGTGGTGGTGTGCCCCTGTAATCCTAGCTACTCAGGAGGCTAAGGTAGGAGAATTGCTTGAGCCTGGGAGGCAGAGGTTGCAGTGAGCCGAGATTGCACCACTGCATTCCAGCCTGGGCAACAGAGCAAGACTCCGCCTCCAAAAATAAATAAATACATAAAATAGAGAAGGGGTCTGACTATGTTGCCTGGGCTGGCCTTGAACCCCTAGCCTCAAGCAATCATCTTGCCACACCCTCCCAAAGTGCTAGGATTACAGGTGTGAGCCACTGTGCACGGCCCTGGGTGGAGATTTTTATCCTGACCAGTGTGTGGGTGGGCAGCAGCTCCTTATTTGGCCAACATGTTCAAATCCAGCTCCTCTCTTATAGAAACAGTGAAGTGTCTGAGATCCAAAGCCAAGTTGAAATGGTCATTCAGCCAATAAATGTCTGAGTACCTACTAGGTACTAGATACTCAGAGGGTAAGTAAGGCCACAGCTCCTAACCCTCAGTGAACTCCTGATTAGAGTCCAGGTACTGTTTACTGTCAGGTACTGTTCTAGGTGCTGGGAATTCATTAGTGAACAAAATGTGCAAAAATCCTGGCCTCAAAGGGCCACTTACCTGCTAGTATAGAGAGACAGACAAATAAGTACAATATATGCATATACGAGATTGAGGAGGGGCCGGGCATGGTGGCTCACACCTGTAATCCTAGCACTTTGGGAAGCCAAGGCAGGCAGATCACTTGAGGTCAGGAGTTCGAAACCAGCCTGGCCAACATAGCGAAACCCTGTCTCTGCTAACAACAACAAACAAACAAACAAAATAATTAGCCTGGCATGGTGGCAAGCACCTGTAATCCCAGTTTACTCAGGAGGCACGAGAATGGCTTGAACCCAGGAGGCGGAGGTTGCAGTGAGCTGAGATTAAGCCACTCCACTCCAGCCTGGGCGACAGAGCGAGACTCCGTCTCAAAAAAAGAAAAAGAGATTGAGGGGGAGGTGGGAAAGGAGTGATACAGAGTCACATAGGAGAGGCTGCTGACATGTTCTTGGAGAAACCTCGAGGAACTGATGTCCAAGCTGGCAGCCAAGGAAGAAGAATTAGGCAAGGGAGTTGGGCATGAGAGGTGGCGTGGAGTGTTCTGGCAGAGGAACAACACGAGGGTTCCAGGGACTTGGATACATTGAATCTGGCTGGATCATGGAGTGTGAGGTGGGGAGAGCCAGTGAGGCATAGGTAGGGTACAGCCCCGCTTGAAATTTGTCTCACCCCATAACAGAGGCAGCAAAGTGTTTGGGGAAATCCCAGTTGTACCAGTATGGAGACATAATGGCTGAAGTCCCAGTTGTACCAGTATGGAGGCCAGGGTCTCTGAAGTCTTCCCTGGAACCAGGATATTGGCCCCTACTCCCAGCAACCCTTCTCAACTCCCCTCCCGCTTCTCAGACTGGAGGACCATGTCTGCCTCAGTTGCCTTTTTCTCATTTCATTTAGTCACCTGGCATTGCCAACCCAGGCAGCAGGGCTGGCAAGGAAGGGCTGTGAAAACTCACCACCACCACCCAGATACCACCTAAGAGCTTACTGAATTCCAGAATCACACTATGTACTTTATGTAATAAGCCCCTTTAATCCTCCTAAAAGCCACATGAGGTGGGTGGAATTGGCCCCATTTAACTGGATAGGAAACCTCGGCTTGTCACTTTGTAACTATCTAAGGTCACCCAGCTAATAAATTGTGGTGTCACATTTTGAACACAGGTGTGACCCCCTAAGTATGAGGCACTGACCATCTGGAAATCAGGGTGGGAAAGGGAAAGATATTTGGAGTCTTCTGGCCCCAGCCAAATTAGAGGAAGATTGGAAATAGTTAACTTCTGACCCAAGGGCTTTGAATTCCTGTTCCCTCCACAGGCCCCTGCTAATCACCAGGAGGGGGGGGGGGGGGGGCAGGCACTTCTGCCCAGGACCTCTGGCCTCCCTTTTAAGATATGGGGGAACAAGGAGGGTTCAGATACCAGGTCTGAGAGCACTCAAACTGACAGCCCTCTGCAGAGAACTGTCATCCCACCCCCACCTGCCTCCAGCAGCAAAGACCTCCCACCTCTTGCTCTGGGTAGAAGAGCTTGACAGATCCTTCCCCACTCACTCCTCCTCCCCCAGCCAAATCTGGGCATCCTCAGGGCTCTGGGTTACCTAGAGCATCAGAGGTCTGCAAATTCCTCCAGCTGACAGAATTCCCTCCAGGCTGCAGCTGCCTCTGTCTGTTGGACTTAAGAGTGTTGGGGAACTGCTGCTTGGGCAGTGAACCAGAATGCCTCACCTGGGGAAAGAAAGCCAAACGGGCTCAGTGTGATGGCTGACACCTGTAATCCCAGCACTTTGGGAGGCCTAGGCGGGTGGATCACCTGAGCTCAGGAGTTCGAGACCAGCCTGGCCAACATGGTGAAACCCTGTCTCTACTAAAAATATAAAAATTAGCCAGGCATGGTGGCGTGTGCCTGTAATCCCAGCTACTCGGGAGGCTGAGGTAGAAGAATTGTTTGAACCTGGGAGGCAGAGGTTGCAGTGAGCCGAGATCGCACCACTGCACTCCAGCCTGGGCGACAGAGCAAGACTCTGTCTCAAAAAGCCAAACGTCTTCTTTTCTCCCTCGACCCCATCTTTGAACTCAGGACTCTGGCTCTGTGGCTGTCTAACATCTGAGGAGAGGGTTCAGAGCCAAGGCCACAGAGCTAGGAGGTGGGAGGGCTGGTGGGCTGCCTCCCTTCGTGAGAGCCTCTCCAGGTGCTACTGAACCCCAAGAGGAAAGATCTGTTTTTCCCTAGGACTCTGAGGCATCTTAGGGCTAAATGGGGAGATGGGGAATGGGGAGGTATAATCCCAGGCCCTCTTCTTCTCCTTCAATCTCAGTAGCGCCCCTTTTGTTGAAGACCACTTTAAAGTTGGAAGTTACCCATTAGCAAGAGACCTTGACAACCTGTGTTGTACGCTAGGAGGAGTAGAAGGTATTTTTGCTTGAGTTCTTACTCTAGGGTCTCACATTCGCTTTAGGAAGTCGTTGATCCCCAGGAATTAACTGTGCCTAAGAGTGCATGCGCATCTTTCTAAGAAGTCTCCTCCTTCAAATTTGGGGGCCACAGGTATTCCCCAGATCTCCCAGTCTTTTTCTTTCTTTTTTTTTTTTTTTAGAGACAAGGTCTCACTATGTTGCCCAGGCTGGTCTTGAACTCCTGGCCTCAAGTGATCCACCCGCCTCAGCCCCCCAAATTTGGGATTTCCTGTGTGAGCCATCATTCCTGGCCCCCAGTCATTTTATAGAGAAGTTAGAACTACTGTTTAGAGAAATGATTTGCACTTGGGTCCATTTGGAAATTCTTCAGACTCTCGTTAAACCCAGCAGTGGGAAGAGACCTGATGGTATATATCCCAGCACAGGCAAGGGAAAAATGGATTCTAAGCTGTTTCTCATCCCAAATGATGTGGCCTGAGGCGAGTTACTGAGTCCAAGCTCCTCAGCCTTGAGGCCCTAACTTCCCTGTGCGTGCGTGGGAAATGGCCCTGGAGCTATGAGAGGGCGGCTGGCTGGACTGCTCACTGGCCAGTGAGAGGGCCCAGGTGGAGGGTTCGGCTGCTCTCCTGGGTGTCTTGCTGAAGGCTGACTGCCTTCTGAGCGGCCTTTGCACAGCGTGCCCCATCTTGTTGTAACTTCAGGCAGGGGAGAAACAGCAACTTGTGAGCTCTCCCCACACAAGCCAGGACAGGACGCCAGGCCCACACACTGCCTTCTCCCTGTAGAGTCGCTTCATCCAGGCTTCCCACCGTACTTCGAGACCTGCTCTTCCCTTGTCTTTTATGGTCTTTTTCCGCTTCCAGAAGTCTCCTGCATTCCTCAGCTGGGACTCAGCCCCACTTCAACTGGTTTATCCCTGCTTTTGGCCTCTGAGTCAGTAGTTTGCAAGCTTGGCTGGTGATCAAATTGCCTGGGGAGCTTTTTATTTTTTTATCGTCTCCTCCCCAATGTATACCATTTTATATTGTTTACATAGGGACGGTTGGTTGGTTGGGATTTCAGATTAATACATGAAAATATGTTCACTGTAAAGACATACTTTTTTCAATAAAATATGTGGCACTTACTATGTGACAGATAAAGTTCTTAGTACTTTATATGCATCAGCTCATTTAATCCTCAAACATCCCTTGAGGGAGGTACTATTGTTGTCCCCATTTTACAGGTGAGGAAACTGAGGCCAGAGAAGTTAAGTAACTTGCCCAAGATCACACAGCTAAGTAAGTAGTAGAGCTCAGATTCAAACCTAAGCAGACTGAGCTTACACCACTGAACGCTACTGCCTGTAAATAGAAGCAAGTCAGAAATAAACACATGAAGGCTGGGGTATGGTGGCTCACAACTGTAATTCTAGCACTGTGGGAGGTTGAAGTGGGAGGATTGCTTGAACCCAGGAGTTCGAGACCAGCCTGGGCAACATGGTGAGACCCCCGTTTCTACAAAAAATACAAAAATTAGCCAGGCATGGTGGTGCATGCCTGTAGTCCCATCTACTCTACTCAGGTGGCTGGGGCAGGAGAATCGCTTGAACCTGGGAGATGGAGGTTGCAGTGAGCCAAGATCATACGACTGCACTGCACTCCAGCCTGGGCGACAGAGTGAGATGCTGTCTCAAAAAAAAAAAAAAGAGGATCTTTTGAGCCCGGGAGGCAGAGGTTGCAGTGAGCCAAGATCACACCACTGTACTGTAGCCTGGGTAACAGAGCAAGACCCTGTCTTCAAAAAAAAACAAAAAATAAATAAAGAGAAAAAGAAATAAACACGTGAAATTTCTTCCCCAGTTCTACTCTTTTAAGGGCAAGCACATAGTTACTGATTTTATAAGAATCCTTGTAGACTCTTTTTTTTTTTTTTTTTTTTGCACAAAAAACTTATGTATGCATACAGGAATTTTAAAAACAAGAATTGGACTATATCATGCATACAAATGTTACTCTGCAGCTCGCTTTTTAACTTAGAATCACAGGCATCTTTCCAGACTGTTAAATACACATCTATCTCGTTTTTAATAGCGCCGTAGTCTTTTACATGGTGAATGTACCATGATTTATTTAGCCAGTCTTCTACTTTTATCTTTTACAGATGTGGTGGTAGGGAAGAGTTAACATCAAAATTGTAAAGTGTTTGGATTTTTAGCAATCTAACAATCAGTAATTGCCTTATTAGGAAAGACTGCTGTAGAAAGATGATCGAGTGAACTGTTCATCTTAACATCATCCAGATAAATTGAGCTTTCATGTTTAAACAATACCTTTAAGACAGACTCTGCTGTAAACTATACCATTTAAAAATAGTTTTCATACTAACTTTTGTTTTATGACTATCTAAATAATAGTCAATAGTTTCAAAAGCATATGAATTCACCAAAAATCAAAAACTTTTAAATTGCATGACTCAGAAGTAAACTACCACATTCATTCACACTAGCATTATTTTCCCTGGGTGTTGAGAGATTGAGAATGTGTCATCAGTCAATTCAAAGTGCATTTTTTTCTCAAGTTTTTCTTTAGATTTCAAAATCTAGTTAGCAAGCATTTTGCTGAATAAAAGTTGATTTCCATTCTTAAAGCAGACACTCATTTCTGTTCTTATTTTCCCCCCAAAAGGAGCTTATGAGTTTTTTTCTTAAACTCAAATATTGCTACACTAAAGCCTAGGACAGGGTGGTTGCATTTATATAAAGGATGCATTCTTGAAAACCACAAATAGGCTGGGCGCTGGGGCTCATGCCTGTAATCCCAGCACTCTGGGAGGCCGAGGCCGGCAGATCACGAGGTCAGGAGATCGAGACCATCCTGGCTAACACAGTGAACACGTCTCTACTAAAAAACACAAAAAATTAGCCGGGCGTAGTGGCGGGCGCCTGTAGTCCCAGCTACTTGGGAGACTGAGGCAGGAGAATGGCGTGAACCTGGGAGGCAGAGCTTGCAGTGAGCCGATATCGTGCCACTGCACCCCAGCACTCCAGCCTGGGCAACAGAGCAAGACTCCGTCTCAAAAAAAAAAAAAGAAGAAGAAAATTACAAATAATTCATAATTCCCATGATTCAAGACTTATATTCTCATATGAATACATGTGAAGTGTATGTATGGGGTGGAGGGGCCAAGGGGATGCTTACAATTCACTACTCTCCAGCTTTGAAATTATGTAACTTACAACTTTTAATTTGGGGGATTTGCATTTCTTCAAACTTTACATAAAAAGCAAAACTAATATTTATGGCACCATTTCAAATTTCTGCAGTTGAAGTTTGCATGAAATATATCTGTATTATAATGTATAGAGTGCCTGAATTGGGGTCCCAGAGCCACTGTGTCTGGGTTGAATCTGTTTGTCCACTTACTACTTGTGGAACCTTGGGGCAAGTTACTTAACCTCTGTGCCTCAGTTTTCTCATCTGTAAAATGAATATAATAATGGGGATCTCATATGGTTATGGTGAAGATTAAATGAGTTTGTGTATGAAACAGCATGTAGTGAGTACATCAATGTCAAGTGCCAGTGGCAGGAGGAATAGCAGTATTGTTATAGCTGGAATAGTTTGTATACATATTTCTTTAGACTGGATTTCTATAAGTGAAATTGTTGGGTCACGTGACTTTCATAGTTCATTCAACAATTATTAAACACCTACTTTGTACTGGGCACAGTGCTAAATGCTGGGAGACAGTGAGAAGCAAATTCTAGTGGGGGAGATAGGCAATTAAATAATCACTAGTAACCTTTTTTTTTATTTTGGAGATGGCGTCTTACTCTGTATCCTAGGCTGGAATTCAATGGCGCGATCTCAGCTCGCTGCAACCTCTGCCTCCCGGGTTCAAGCAATTCTCCTGCCTCAGCCTCCCAAGTAGCTGGAATTATAGGCACCTGCCAGCACACCTGGCTAATTTTTTTGTGTTTTTAGTAGAGATGGGGTTTCGCCATGTTGGCCAGGCTGGTATTGAACTCCTGACCTCAGGTGATCTGCCTGTCTCAGCCTCCCAAAGTGCTGGGATTACAGGCGTGAGCCACGGCGCCCGGCCAATCACTACTAAACATATAATCACAAGTTGTAATAAATTCTATGGAGGAAAGTTATTCAAAGCCAGAAGGGTTTTTCACAGGGGAATCTGATCTAGTTTGGGAGGGTTGAGGGAAATTTCCCCGAAAAAGTAACTTTTGAATTGGGATCTGAAAGATGTCAGGAGTTAACTGTGTAAAATCGGGATGGGAATGCAAGGAGACACTGTTCCAGACAGAGGGAGTAGTGTGTGCAAAGGCCCTATGGTAGGGGGTTATGCTGTATTTAAGAAGAGGCTCAATGTGGCTAGAGAGAGAGATTAGCACATTAAAGAGTTTGTTTTTTAGGACATGGTGACATGCACCTTTAGTCCCACCACTTGGGGAGGCAGAGGCAGGAGGATCACTTGAGCCTAGGAGGTCTAGGCTGTAGTGCATGATGACTGCATTTGTAAACAGTCACTGCTCTCCAGCCTGGGCCATATAGTAAGACCTTGTCCCTTTAAAAAAGATATTTTTGGCTGGGTGCAGTGGCTCACGTCTGTAATCCCAGCACTTTGGGAGGCTGAAGCCAGCCTTTTTTTTTTTTTTTTTTTTTGGAGACGGAGTCTTGCTCTGTCGCCCAGGCTGGAGTGCGGTGGCACGATCTCACTGCAAGAAGCTCCACCTCCGGGTTCACATCATTCTCCTGCCTCAGCCTCCCGAGTAGCTGGAACTACAGGCACCCGCCACCACGCCCGGCTAATTTTTTTTGTATTTTTAGTAGAGACGGAGTTTCACCGCATTAGCCAGGATGGTCTCGATCTCCTGACCACCTTGTGATCCACCTGCCTCAGCCTCCCAAAGTGCTGGGATTACAGGTGTGAGCCACCGTTCCCGGAGGCTGGTGGATTTTTTAAAGTTTTTTTTTTTTTTTTTTTTTGAGACAGTCTTGCTCTGTCACCCAGGCTGGAGTGCAGTGGCGTGATCTTGGCTCACTGCACACTCCGCCTCCTGGGTTCAAGCTATTCTCCTGCTTTAGCCTCCCTAATAGCTGGGACTACAGGTGCCTGCCACCACACCCAGCTAATTTTTGTATTAGTACAGACGGAGTTTCACCATGTTGACCAGGCTGGTCTCAAACTCCTGACCTCATGGTGATCCACCTGCCTCGGCCTCCCAAAGTGCTAGGATTACAGGCATGAGCCACCGTCCCCGGCCAGATTGTTTTTTATCCCAAGAACAAAGGCATATCACTGAGTTTCAAATAGGAAAGTGACTTTTTTTTTTTTTTTTTTTTTTGAGACGGAGTCTTGCTCAGTCACCCAGGCTGGAGTGCAGTGGCACGATCTCAGCTCACTGCAACCTCCGTCTCTGCCTCCCGGGTTCACACCATTCTCCTGCCTCAGCCTCCCGAGTAGCTGGGACTACAGATGCCCGCCACGATGCCCGGCTAACTTTTTTTTTGTATTTTTAGTAGAGACGGGGTTTCACCATGTTAGCCAGGATGGTCTCGATCTCCTGACCTCGAGATCCACCCGCCTCGGCCTCCCAAAGTGCTGGGATTACAGGCGTGAGCCACCACGCCTGGCCGAAAGTGACCTTATTTCATTTTTTTCAAATGTACTATGTTGTTGCATTTTTAAGAGATTCATCTTTTTAAATGGAGATTTTTGCACTCATTTATACTAAAGATGATGTTGTATGCACTAAGGTGGTGGGGGTAGAGATGGAAGGGGCCTAAGTCTTGGTGGGTGATAGTCTGGGAAGGGAAGCTCTAAGGGAGAAATGGTCAAGGAAGAAGCAGCTGCTAGCTAAACCATATGCCAGGCATTATGCTAAGTATTTTTTTAATCAGATATTTTATTTTATTTTTTATTTTATTTTATTATATTATACTTTAAGTTTTAGGGTACATGTGCACAATGTGCAGGTTAGTTACATATGTATACATGTGCCATGCTGGTGTGCTGCACCCATTAACTCGTCATTTAGCATTAGGTATATCTCCTAAAGCTATCCCTCCCCCCTTCCCCCACTATGCTAAGTATTAACTCATTCAACTGAGGTAGATATTAGCATTATTCCCATTTTATAGCTGAGGAAACAGGCCCAGAGAGGTTAGCCAACTTGCCCAAAGTCAGTGTGGGCCTGGTAATTGAGCCCAGGCACTCTGGCTCCAGACTCTGGGCTGCTTCTGATGCCCGGATTCTGTTCTCAAGCTGAGTACATGATATGCTATTCCCTGGGGGAGAATGCTGGAAAAAGACCATATTTGGGTTAAGTAAAGATCGTGAATTTAAGTTTTGACATACTGATTTCAGGATATCTCGAAAGCATCCAAAAGAGATACTGAATAGACAGATATAAGTGTTGGTCAGAGGAAGGATCTGGATATTTAAATTTTTGATATGTGGTCTGAAGTGCCATCAAAAAGCCATACCAATTTACCTTCTCATGAGAAATAAATGAGAGAATCAAGAACTTTAAAAAAAAGCAACAAACTGCTTTCCCCAGATGCACTTCCAGAAGCTGACTCAGTAGAAGTGATAGGTGGGCGGTCGGCAGGGAATCTGGATTTTTTAAATTGTTTGCCAGATGATTCTATCAGCTATGTATGGGAATCACTGCTCTGTGACAACATTAAGGCCTCTTTGAAGAGCTAAATGTATAGAAAGGAACAAACTGGTGAGATGTGAATGAAAGAAGCATAGCATTTTATTGATATTATTATTATTATTTTGAGACAGGGTCTCTCTCTGTTGCCCAGGCTGGAGTGCATGGTGTGATCACGACTCACTGCAGCCTTGATCTCCCAGGCTCAGGTGATCCTCCCACCTCAGCCTCTCAAGTAGCTGGGACCACAGGCGTGCACTATCACTCCCAGCTAATTTTGGTAGAGATGGGGTTTCGCCATGTTGCCCAGGCTGGTCTCAAACTCCTGGACTTAAGTGACCCACCCGCCTTGGCCTCCCAAAGTGCTAGAATTACAGGCATGAGCCACTGTGCCTAGCTGCATGGCATTTGGGATTTAATTTCCTATGCTTGCCCCTATGGCAGTTGATCCCATTTTTAAACTTTCTGCTTATATTAGGATTCTGAATGGCCTTCACCTTCCTGTCCTTCTGTGTTGCTTTTTAAATCACTGCCCCTGGTTTTTAATACTTTATTGTGCTTTTTAAAGCACAACACAGCTGGGCACGGTGGCTCACGCCTGTAATCCCAGCACTTTGGGAGGCTGAGGCGGGCAGATCATGAGATCAGGAGATTGAGACCAGCCTGGCTAACATGGTGAAACCTCATGTCTACAAAAGATACAAAAAATTAGCCGGGCGTGGTGGCATGTGCCTGTAGTCCCAGCTACTCGGGAGGCTGAGGCAGGAGAATCACTTGAAACTGGGAGGTTCAAGTGAGCCGAGATCATGCCACTGCACTGCAGCCTGGGTGACAGCGTTAGCCTCTGTCTCAAAAAATAATAAATAAATAAATATAAAGCACAACACATCATATTTGACCCTAACAAGCACCTGGGGGTGTGTGTGTGTGTGTATTCCCATTTTAGAGACTGGAAATTAAGCAGCAATAAATGGCTTACATTTATTGAGTACTTACTGTTAAACAGTTTAGAGATTAAGTGATTGACCCAAGGCTGCAGAGCCAATACACAGCACTTTTACCTACCAGACCCTTAATTGTTATCACAGCTGTCTCAGGTTGATCACTGGGATCTTTGTTCTGGCATGGTCCTTGAGGATGGTAGCCAGTGAGCCAGACAGCACACCTCATGCTGAGTCAGCCGCGTTCCAAACTCTCAGAGTGCCTAGTTTGGGTTTCACTCTGGGAGGGAAGACTCACCTCCTAAGGGTTATGAGGAACTTGATGAACACAGCAGAGCTTTCGTCAGCCAAAACTCCCCTGGAACTGCTTTCTCCACCCTCAGCGACATGGGGTTGCCATATAATTTTTCTAGTCAGGGGAAAAACTCACATCAAATTCTGATTGAAAATCAAATACATGTTTACTGTGGAAAAACTGGAAGATAAGCAAAATGGGGGCCTACCACCCATACGGGACCTTTGTCTTTTCAAATGAATATTTGAAATCAATCGTCCATTTCCCAATCTTTCCACCTGAGTCTTTGTTGAGGGTATCTGATCTGAGGCAGAGGGCCCGAGTCTGAATGATTTCACCACTCACTCTCCAGGCTTGCCTCCCCAGTATCCCAGCTTCCTCTTCTGCTTGGCTGGGTCAGAGAAGGGCTGCAAGCTGAGGCCCTCACACACCCCGTCAGCCCTATCTGTGAGAAGATCCAGGTCCAGGGGGCCTGTGTGTAGATGGGCGCCATCCGCCAGGTGTAACTGCACTCCACCTGGGTTCTGTTGCCCTCCAGGAGCTGCTCTGCTTACAGCTCTGGGGAAAAAGGCCTGGACACCCAACAGGTGCACCCAGGGCTCTGGCAGGCCCTTGCAGAGCTGCCCCAAGCTTGCTAGGCAAGGGCAATGGGCCTCCCAGCATGCCCAGGGGTGGGTCCCAAGTGAATCCAGGAGCCCCAAGGCCTCTTGGGATCCCAGCATGTGCAGCCTCTTCCCCCCACCCCACTTTGCTGCCCTATGACCTCTCCTGTGGGTCTCCTCAAAACGGGTCTGGCTCACTGGCCACCATCTTGGTTTTCTTGTGCGTGGAAAATACTTGGTGACGGAGAGAGGCAGACCACAGCCTTGGTACCAGGGCTCAGCCCCTCTCTCTCTCTCCTTTTTGGTACAAGAATAAAACTATAAATATTTTATATAATAATTGTCAGCCTTATGCTATAAATGGCTTTATGACCTGCTTTTTTCCCCCCTCTGCAAAATACTTTTTCCTGGGTAGGTTTTCTTTTATAATATTTAAGGCTGTAGATTAGGCATTTGGATGACTGTGGCACAGCATAATTAACTGCTCTGTTGAGAGTTAGGTTGTTGAGACCTTTTTTTGCTTTTTTTCCCTATTAAGCAAGTCACGAACATCCTGGCAGGTATGGTTTTGTCACATCTGGGATGGTATCTTGGCACAATTCCTGGGTCAACGGGCTTGTTTAAGGCATTTTAATTTGCCAGAAAGGTTGTGCCAGTTAATATTCCCCCACCCCTAGCAATATATAGCAGCACCCAGTTCCCAACTGTGACACAGCACTTGGCCTTTTAATTTGTATTTCTTAGTTGGTGAACTTTTTTCTATATGTAGTTTTACTTAGGAAAAATGCCAGAATCTTTCTTCAAGTCACTTCCACCTACTTTTCCCCGGTGCCCTCTTATCCCAATCCCTTAACAGAAGGTAGTGATCGTTATAAGGACAAATTTGTTTGTTTTGTGAGCTAGGTATTCCCTAAAGCAAGCTAGAATAGAAATTTCCTAGGCAATCTCTTCCCCCAACTCCCCAGGCTGCCTTTTGGCCACAATATGTTTAAGATGATGTTTTCCTTTTCCTCTAGTCAAAATACCCAGAGAACAGTAGGGAAATTGGTGGAGAGTGATCACTTGATGGACATTTTGTCTACGGAGAGATGGGTGGTTTTATTTTGCCAGAACATCCAGTAATGTTGGACATCAGGACCACATAGCACCTCCAGGAAGAGACAAGCTCCTGACCTTCAAGGGTATTCCCTTGGGAGTATGGAGGTGTCTAGGCAAATTCCAACCTAAAAGCAGGCCTGGAACATAAGACAAATGAGTTCTCAGCCCAGCATCCATCAATTCTTATAAGTCTATTTAAAAAGCTTTCTTTTCCCAATAGCTCCAGTACCCCAGGGACCAAACTCTTCTTGCCCAAGTTTTATTAGTGGCGCCAGTTCAGGACCCGAGGCCAGGCTTGGCAGGATGATCTTTAGAGAGGAGCTTTGAACATAGGCCAGAGACTCCTGGTTTCCACTGGATGTCTTCTATCGAGTGCAGATACATAGAGCTCTGGCTTTTTTGTTGTTAATTTGTCTTTTTATTTATTTTTACCTATAATGTGTCCTATGATATTAATTGTTAATTTCTCTAGAAGCAGCCTCAGGTTACTGATTCCCTTTGTCCCTTCCCCGACAATATTTTAGGGAATGTACATTTAGGCTCAGTGCTAAAAGCTGTCCATTTATATTGGTAGAGCAGGCACCTCTTCATCAGGTTCATTGACCTTGTAATTCAGAATCCTTGTGGGAGAAACTGAGGCTAATGCGGTCAAATGACTGTCTGAGGCCCTGGATGGGTGTGGAAGAAAGAGCTATGTTTAGGCTTTCATTTTCCAGCCTTAAATTCTGAACTATTGCCCCATGTGCTCATCATCAAGTTGCCCCAGAAAGAGTTTGATGCAAGCCCATCCATGCCCCCGTGATTTGGCCAAGATGTGTGGCCTTGTGGAACCATGCTGCAGTTAGGAACAGGAGTCAGTTTACTTCGCTGACTATTAAAAGACGGGGTAAAGGAGGGATGAGTGATGATGAGACCTGGTTTCGTATCAGTTTCATTATGAAACTAGTGATACAAGCCAGTGGTGCCAGGAAGCATCTGGGAGGAAATTGTAATGATCTGCCCCAGGGCTTACCATTTACTCTGTCTTGACTCATAGCTTGCAGAGAAGACTACTCATGTTCCTACATGTGCCTAGCAAGTTTCCCTAGAAAGGCCAGCTTTTTCATGAAATCTCCATCTTCTGCTTCCTCTGGTAAACCACAGAGGACCCCTACAAAACAGCCCTCTCCAAATGCAGACTGAGCCAGTTCCCTATTGTGCCCTCTGGTCCCATGTGTCACCATCTTTGATCAGCTTCATCCGTTGAGTAAAGCATACAGCTGTAGCTAACTTCTTCCCACTTTGAGAGAGAATTTTTCGATGGTATACATAGAAAGAGGCCAGGATGTGGATGTCAGAAGCCTAGGTTAATTGTAAGTAGTCTAAGGTACCTTTTTATTGAGAGCTTACCTTACTTATTCTGGGCCAGGCACAGTATTCAGTGCTGTTTGAACACTATCCCATTTAATCTTCCTAATAACCTGATGAGGTAGGTATTGTTTCATTTTCCAGATGAGGAAACTGAGCTTCTATATAATCATACAATTTGCCCAATCATGTGATAGATAAGTGACATTATAGGGATTGGAATCCAAGTCTTCTGGACTCCAAATTTCGTATTCTTCATTATTTCCCTGCCTTCAGGATTTGAAACCTGATCTTGCTGCTTCCTGGGGCAGTTCAACCCCTGGCAGCCTCTTGTTTCCTGAGTTGTCAGATTGGGAGAAGTAATACCACATTGCAGGTTATTTTGTGAGGATTTGGGTAGGAAAACACTTAGCTGGGTATCCTGAGCAGAGTGGGTGTTTGAAGCTTATTCCTATCAGTCTGGACCATTGCCCCTTGGTTGTGCTCTGTACCCAACTCAAAGCAGTTGAGAGCTGATGGGGCCAACTCCTCAGATGTATCTGGAATATGCACCCTGAGTGGGAGGCACATACACCTATAATACATGACCATTGGCTTCCCCTTGATTGTTGACACTGTCCCTTCTACAAATAGATGCACAGCCCAGATACTGTGCTACAAATATGTGGAACCATGTAACAGTGGAAATATGCCAGAAGACAGGGTAGTAGAGTGAGTTGTACACTCTAGTGGGAAGCAGATTTTGTAGACAGCAGGAAGAGGATTTCTAGCTCCTGGTGGGGTGGGGTGGGGTGGGCAGTAGCAGCTCTCAGAGTTTTGGGGATTAAGTCTTCTGAGTAGTAGGGGAGTCAATCCATTAGCCTCCTTCTGGGTTACCTGGTAGGAGAGGATTGGAGTCATTGAGTCTCTCCTTAAAGGAAATAATTGACAGAATTGTCTGGTTAGCCCTTTACTGGCTAAAGATCTTCCCTTAGGAAGAGGGCTGTTTTAGGATTGAGAAAAGTGGCCAGGCACAGTGGCTCATGCCTGTAATCCCAGCACCCTGGGAGGCCAAGGTGGGAGGGTCACTTGTGCCCAGGAGTTCTAGACCAGCCTGGGAAACATAGCAAGACCCTGTATCTACCAAAAAAAAAAAAAAAAAAAAAGTGACCTTTAGTCACTCACTTTGGGAGGCCAAGGTGGGTGGATCACTTGAGTTTGAGACCAGCCTGACCAACATAGTGAAACCCTGTCTCTACTAAAAATACAAAAAATTAGCCGGGCCTGGTGGCGGGCGCCTGTAGTCCCAGCTACTCGGGAGGCTGAGGCGGGAGAATGACGTGAACCTAGAAGGCGGAGCTTGCAGTGAGCCGAGATCGCGCCACTGCACTCCAGCCTGGGCGACAGAGCAAGACTCTGTCTCAAAAAAAAAAAAAAAAAAAAAAAAAAGAACATTATTAGTACTTAAGTAGTTCTTGAATGAATGCTGCATTGACGAACCTGGCATTAGAACCTGACCACCCTGGGTTCTCATTCTAATTCCAAGCTGTTCGACCTTTGGCTAGTCATCTCACCGCCACCACCCCTCACCCCCAGCCCTAGTTTCCTCATGTGGTAAATGGTGGGTAATGGTCTGTAAGGTTCTGGGGGTCTACACATTCCCGGTTGGGGTTTATTTTTCTTGAAATGGTTTTGCTCTGTCTCCAGCTGGGGTGCAGTGGCAAGAGCATGGATCCCTGTAACCTCGACCTCCTGGGCTCAAGGTATCTTCCCACCTCAGTTACCTAAGCAGCTGGGACTACATCATGGTTTGGAGTTTCAACTTGTACGTTACTCATGATGGTTCTGTGAAGTGTAATATCCATCTCCCAAATGAGAAAGCATAAATACCTAATAAGTTAATTCAAGTTCTACATCAGCAGTGATATTTCCAATTAATGGATTCTTGAGGGACTTTCACAGGGTCTTCAGCCCAGCTTTAAATAATACTGAATCAGCCTGGCACAGTGGCTCATGCCTGTAATCCCAGCACTTTGGGAGGCCAAAGCGGGTGGATCGCTTGAGGCCAGGAGTTCGAGACCACCCTGGGCAACATGGTGAAACCCTGTCTCTACTAAGAATACAAAAATTAGCTGGGCGTGGTGGTGCACTCCTGTAGTCCCAGCTACTCAAGAGGCTGAGGCAAGAGAATCGCTTGAGCCCGGGAGGTGGAGGTTGCAGTAAGCTGAGATTGCACCACTGCACTCCAGGCTGAGTAACAGAGCGAGACTGTGTCTCAAAAAAACAAAAACAAAAAAGTAGTACATAAATATTATCTATTAATAGTAATTTAGAAGGGGAGGGATTTTAGATTGATGTACTTTTTTTTTTTAAGAGACAGGGTCTAGCTATATTGGCCAGGCTGGACTCAAACTCCTGGGCTCAAGCAATCTGCCCACCTCAGCCTCCCAAGTAGCTGGTACCACAGGTGCCTGCCACCATGCCCAGCTGAGATTTGATACCCACTTGCTAGATTTGCCATAACAAAGTGCCAGGTACTGGGGTGGCTTAAATAACAGAAATTTATTTTCTTATAGTTCTGGCTTGTAGATGGACAACTTCTCCCTGTGGCTTCACATGGTCTTCCCTCTGTAACTACCTGTGTCCAAACCAAACTTCTTCCTCTTCTAAAGATACCAGTCATGCTGGATTAGGGCCTAGCCTAATGAGTTCATTTTACCATTTTTTTTTTTTTTGAGATGGATCTTGCTCTGTTGTCCAGGCTGGAGTGAGGTGGTGCGATCTCGGCTTACTGCAACCTCTGTCTCCTGGGTTCAAGCGATTCTCCTGCCTCAGCCTCCCGGGTAGCTGGGACTACAGGCGCAGGCCACCATGCCCGGCTAATTTCTGTATTTTTAGTAGAGACGGGATTTTACTATGTTGGCCAGGCTGATCTCAAACTCCTGACCTCAGGTGATCCGCCTATCTCGCCCTCCGAAAGTCCTGGGATTACAGGCGTGAGATACCATGCCTGGCTGACTTCATTATCCCTGTCTTCACATTTAATGGCCATTTTAGGTACCAGTGGTTAGGACTTCAACATAAGAATTTTGGAGGGACACAACTCGTGTTAAGGGAAAACTTGGACCTGCAGAAAAATTGAGAAAATAAGTTGCCAACAGGTAGTCATGGCCAAATGGTTATTGCAGTGAACTTGAAAATAAGTTTCTGATGACCTTCATCATTGGGAAAGGTCATTTCATTTCAGTCATTTTTCTGTGCATAGTTACATGTATTATATAGTAGTTCTGCATTCTTATTTTGTTTTACTATCATAGTATAAGAACTTCCCTATATAAAGTGTTATATTGCATAGCTGGATAAATAACCTATGGAGTAAGTGCCCCCATAGATTATTTAACTTTTGCCCTATATTGAAGATGATTTAACCTTTGCCACATTATCATTCCTGGTCCTTCTAGCACTAAGGCAAAGCAGGGTTCCTCAGAAGATGAGTCTACAAAGCTGTGTGCTGGCAATAAAGGGCAGGGCCACCTGGGGATTGTGTGGCCTCTGGGACCCTCTGGAACTGAATCAGGCCCAGATCTCCTTTCCCCTTCCTCCCACTGGCCAAGCACGTCACAGCCCAGCACTCCTCGGCGGGGATGTCATCAAGGAGGCAGGGCTGGTTCCTAAGCAATCTTCTCTTTCTTGTGATCACATTCCAGCCTTCCCACAGAGGATCCTTCTGTGTGTGGTAAGCTTTTGGGCTCTGAGGCAGCTCTTTAGGGTCCCCAAGCCCCTCTGTCCTCTCCCATTCACTGAGTCCACTGCCTAAAAGATGGCCAGTGTCTTAACTTCCTTTGCCTGGATGAGTTTTGCCTGGTTTTGAACTTCCTGTTAGTGGAAACTTGCATATGTCCTCTCATATCTGGCTTCTACTACTCAACCTTATGTTTGTTAAATTTCCCATGTAGTTGCCTGTCCTTGTGCTTCATTCACTTCATTATGTGAATATACCCAGTGTTTCTACCCATTCTCCTTCATTGTTTGGGCCGATTCCGGCTTAGCTATTATGAATAGTGCTGTTATGAACATTATAATACATAGGTTTTGGCAAATGTATTTTTGTTGGGTCTGTACATCACAGTGGACTTTCTGGGTCTTAGGAAATTAATATATCAATATGTACTGCCAAATTGTTTTCCAAAGTGATTGTCTTCCCATATCAGACTTTTGTTTGTGTGTGTGTTAAAATAGGCATAACATAAAATGTACCATTTCAACCGTTTTTAAGTAAATAATTCAGTAGCACTAAGTACATCCACAGTTTGTGCAACATCGCCATTATCTATCTCCCGAACTTTTTCATCATCCCCAACAGAAACTCTGTACTCATTAGGCATTAGGTAGTAGTTCCCCTCCCCTCTCTCTCTCTCTAGCCCCTGGTCAATTCCTTTTTTTTTTTTCTTAGAGAAGAGGGTCTTGCTGGAGTACAGTGGCACAGTCATGGCTCACTGCAGCTTCAAACTCATGGGCTCAAATGATCCTCCCACTTCAGCCTCCCAAGTTGCTGGAACAGGTGCATACCACCATGCCCAGATGATTTTCAAAAAATTCGTGTAGAGGCCGGGTGCAGTGGCTGACTCCTGTAATCCCAGCACTTTGGGAGGCCAGGCGGGTGGATCGCTTGAGGCCAGGAGTTCGAGACCAGCCTGGCCAACATGGTGAAACCCCATCTCTACTAAAAATACTAAAATTAGCTGGGCATGGTGGTGCACACCTGTAGGCCCAGCTACTCGGGAGGCTGAGGCATGAGAATCGCTTGAACCTAGGAGGTGGAGGTTGTGGTGAGCCACTGTACCACAGCCTGGGCAAGAGAGTGAGACTCCATCTCAAAAAAAAAAAAAGATTCATCTCTTGATAGACACTTGGGTTGTTTCTACCTTTTGACTATTATGAATAACACTGCTGTAAAAATGAATGCATAAGTATCTGTTTGAATCCTTTTGGTTCTTTCAGGTATATACCTAGGCATTGAATTGCTAGGTCATGTGGTAATTCTACATTTAACACGTTGAGGAACTGCCAAACTGTTTTCCACAGTGGCTGCATCATTTCACATTCCCACCAGCAGTGTATGACAATTCCAATTTCCCTCTATCCTTGTCAACACTTGTTGTTTTCTGTTTTTTCTTTTATAGTCATCCTAGTGCATGTGAAGTGGTATCTCATTGTGATTTTGATTTGCGTTTCCCTACTAACTAATGATATTGAGCATCTTTTCATGTGCTTATTGGCCATTGTATATCTTCTCTGGAGAAAGATTTTTTCAAGTCCTTTGCCTGTTTTTTAAAATTGGGTTTTGTTGTTGTTGAGTTTTATGAATTCTTTACATATTCTGGATATTAATCCTTTAGGATTCTTCTTTTTCGGCCAGGCATGGTGGCTCGTATCTGTAATCCCAGTGCTTTGGGAAGCCAAGGCAAGAGAAGTGCTTGAGCCCAGGAGTTCGAGACCAGCTGGGGCAACAAAGTGAGGCCCCATCTCTACAAAAAATTAAGGAAAATTAGCGGGGTATGGTGGCATGCGTCTGTGGTCCCAGCCACACAGGAGGCTGAGGCAGGAGAACCCCTTGAGCCTGGGAGGTTGAGGCTGTAGTGAGTTATGATTACACTGCTGCATTCCAGCCTAAGTGACAGAGTGACACCCTATCTCAAAAAAAAGAATTCTACTTTTTTATATTGTGCTCTTATATACTATGTGAATACTTTGTCATGTCCATATTACTTTTATTATTTTAAAAACCTCATCTGGGCCGGATGCAGTGGCTCACGCCTGTAATCCCAGCATTCTGGGAGGCCGAGGCGGTCAGATCACAAGGTCAGGAGTTCGAGACCAGCCTGGTCAATATGGTGAAACCCCATCTCTACTAAAAATACAAAAATTAGCCAGGCATGGTGGTGCGTGCCTATAGTCTCAGCTAGTCGGGAGGCTGAGGCAGAAGAATCACTTGAACCTGGGAGGTGGAGGTTGCAGTGAGCCGAGATCATGCCACTGCACTCCAGCCTGGGTGACAGAGTGAGACTCTGTTTCCAAAAAATAAAAAAAGTAAAAATTGAAAGAAAAAAAAACCCCTCATCTGTTATCCTTTCTTATTTTAAGGAAAGATATTTTTAAACCAAAATAATAATAATCTGAAACTAAAAGACAGCCTTTCTGAAAGGACAGTTTGTGCCCTCGCCTGACATATCTATGGACAGGCGTGGGGCCGTCCTTGTGGTCTTTGTTATGTTGCAGCCTAGCAAAAATGGGAGCACTGGGCAGAGCATGGTGCTGACAGGACCCAGGGTATAGCCCCTGGCAGATTCCCTGATTTCTTGCATTGGCCATAAGGAAGAGTAGGTAACAACGTTGGTTGTGAATATTCTCTAGTGTGCGTCTTGGAGTCGGGTAGACCTGGCTTCTGAACCTCAGTTTTCTAATCTTTGGAAAGGTGGCTGGGCGCGGTGGCTCATGCCTGTAATCCCAGCACTTTGGGAGACCAAGGCGGGTGGATCACAAGGTCAGGAGTTCAAGACCAGCCTGGCCAACATGGGGAAACCCAATCTCTACTAAAAAACAAAAATTAGCTGGGCATAGTGGCGCACACCTGTAACCCCAGCTACTCAGGAGGTTGAGGCGGGAGAATCACTTGAACCCAGGAGGTGGAGGTTGCTTTGAGCTGAGATTGTGCCACTACACTCCAGCCTGGTGACAGAGCAAGACTCTGTCTCGAAAAAAAAAAAAAAAGAAAAGAAAAGAAAAAAAAGTGGGGGATAATACCTACCTTGGTATCATAGTTATAGGGATGAAATTCACCTCCAGCTGGTAAATGGTGGTTACTAACTCGGAGTGCTTGTTTAAAGAGTAGCCAAGCATTGGGGATTCAGAAGGAGCGAAATGAACTGAAGCAACCAAAGGTTGTCCAGGTGATCCTGTGGGCATATATATTGTGTGTAAATAGACTCTCACAGCCTTCAGAAAATCTTCTGCCTCTAGCTATGACCTTAGTCAACCCCATGTCACATAAGGCCACCTGGGGCTAATGTCCCTGAATGTCTATGATCTTGGTCCTCTGGGACCAAGAACAAAGAAGAGTTTGACCCACAAACTGACCACCAGGCGATCTTCCCTCTCGAAACCAAACTTGGAAGCCTCCTCTGAAACTTGTATTAGTCACACTCCTGGTCAGAGAAAGTAAGCCAAGTCACCCTTCTGCAGCCACTTAGCAGTCCTGGATCCAGTCAGAGGACTCTTGTCAGTCTTGTTTTCCTGGGGCAACTTCCAGAATACTCCTGCCCTCCTAATGCTCTCTCTTCCCCTTCCCCACAGTATTCATGGGCTGCCCTGGGCAAGAGCCAGCTCTGTTTAGCACTGATAATGATGACTTCACTGTGCGGAATGGCGAGACAGTCCAGGTAAAACACCATGTCCACCTGCAGGACAAAAGAAAGATGTTCTCTGTGCATGCCCAAATTGCTGGCCAGGAGCCTTTGGTTGCTGTGGCCATTGTGAGCCAAGTCAACCCTTCAGAGGAGGTAGTGTTAGTCCTCAGCTGTCCACAGCTTGGGTGTGAGCACTGATCTAAGGGGGGTAGTGCTTGCAGCTGCCCAACGGTGGTGCCTGAGGTCAGGCCAGTGGAGCCAAGAGCTGCCTTGTGAGTAATCACCCACTGTACTGAGTCCCTCGGATTCCCTCTCCCACCTTCCTTTACTTCCTTCCCTTATCATCCATGTTAACCCCAACTGAAGGCAGCTCTAAACGCAGGCCTGCCAATCCCATGAGCCTCCAGGAAGATACACCTGGGGTGCTTGGCCACACTTCGTTTTAATTTTTGAATAGCTAATATAGCCACATGGTTCAAAAATAAAAAATAATAATAAGCTATACAATAACTAATCTCCCCTTGTTTGCCTCCATTTGCCCAAAGCCCCCTTCACCCCTTCACGCAGTTAACCACTGTTCCCAGTTTCTTTCCTTCCAGAGTTTATATATAGTCTATACTTATATGTGTTACATATTTATTTATATTATACATGTTTTTACATGTTACCTATTTCGTATATATACATATATAAAAACAGATTCTTTTCCTTATGCAAAAGCTAGGATGCTGTTCACATGTCTGCACCTTTCTTTTTCTACTTAACAGTGTATCAGCACAGCACAATGTCTACCCTCTTTCCACAGATAGCCACTATTAGTTTTTTTCTGTATTCTCCCTGACTTCAGCCATGTACAAGAAAATATGACTATATGGTCTTATTTCCTACCCTTTTACACAAAAGGTGGAACAGTACCTGGCACATATTAAGCACAATGTGTTTGTTAAGTAAAATGCTAAACTCTATTAAGCTGCCCTATACCTTAATCTTTCCATTTGACAGCATAAATCAAAAATCAGGCTGAATGCGGTGGCTCACGCGTGTAATCCCAGCACTTTGGGAGGCCGAGGCGGGTGGATTGCTTGAGGTCAGGAGTTCGAGACCAGCCTGGCCAATATGGTGAAACTCCGTCTCTACTAAAAATACAAAAATTAGCTGGGCGTGGTGGCAGATGCCTGTAATCCCAGCTACTCAGGAGGCTGAGGCAGGAGAATCACTTGAACCTGGGAGGCAGAGGTTGCAGTGAGCCGAGATCGTGCCACTGCACTCCAGCCTGGGTGGCAGAGCAACACTCCATCTCAAAAAAAGGAAAAGAAAAAAAGATCTTTCCCTTTTGGCACATAGAGAGCATACTCATTCTTATTTTTAGAGCTGCATAGTATTCCACTAGATGGATGTGCTGTAGTATATTTCACTGGTCCTCCTGTATAAGTAAACACCGAGTTTCCCTTGCAATAGGCTCATCTAGGTCTCCTCACCTTTAACTTTTTTTTTTTTTAATTTAACTTAGGGTCTTGCTATCTTGCCCAGGCTGCTCTGGAACTCCTGGGCTCAAGTGACCCTCCCAAAGTACTGGGATTATAGGCGTGAGCTACCATGCCCAGCCACCCTTTTAACTCTTATAGGTGAGAGGATGTTGAGCATGTCCCAGCTATTTGCACATCTGGGTTAAGGAGTTTCTCTCCTTGCAGGAAAGAAGGTCACTGATGGAAAGGAATCCATTGAAGATCTTCCCATCCAAACGTATCTTACGAAGACACAAGAGAGATTGGGTGGTTGCTCCAATATCTGTCCCTGAAAATGGCAAGGGTCCCTTCCCCCAGAGACTGAATCAGGTACGACTGTGCCTTCTCCTGGGAAGCATTGGTGGCCCCAGGGACCCCCATCCAAAGGCCTGCATGAGATTTCTTGCTACTGAATGTGGGGGCTGAGACAGAAAAACCTCTCCTGTTCAGTGAGCAGATTCTCCTATGGCAGTGCCCTCTTCACAGAGGACTCTTTGTCACAGTCATGGGATATTTGTTACTTTGTCAGCTGCCATTTTCTTTTCCCTCCAGCTCAAGTCTAATAAAGATAGAGACACCAAGATTTTCTACAGCATCACGGGGCCGGGGGCAGACAGCCCCCCTGAGGGTGTCTTTGCTGTAGAGAAGGAGACAGGCTGGTTGTTGTTGAATAAGCCACTGGACCGGGAGGAGATTGCCAAGTATGAGGCAAGTAGCCTTTAGTGTCTACTGTAAATGTCCCCTCAGAAGTGGGGTCCTAGGCCTGGTGAGGTGGGTGGCACCAGGCTGACCCCAGAGCTGTGTACCCCACAGCTCTTTGGCCACGCTGTGTCAGAGAATGGTGCCTCAGTGGAGGACCCCATGAACATCTCCATCATCGTGACCGACCAGAATGACCACAAGCCCAAGTTTATCCAGGACACCTTCCGAGGGAGGGTCTTAGAGGGAGTCCTACCAGGTAAGAGGACTGGGAAGGGGACTGCTACGGGGCTGGGCCCACACCCTTAAATGCTAAAAGATTCCACCATACCTGATTTCCTTGGCTGTGTATCAGATTACTTGGGATCTTCTTAAAAATCCAGATTTCCCCCCCTTCCATCCTAAGGTTCCTGAATAAGAATGATCCCAGAGCAGAGCTCTGGAATCTGTATATTTGAAATTTTCCCTAAAGCTTCAGATGATCAGCCAAGCTTGGGAACCACTAGCTTTGGAGCTTCAAAGACCTAGATTTGAATCTTGGCTTTGCCCTCTTTACCGGCTGTGATCCTGGGCATATTCTTGACCTCTGAGCCTCACTTCTCACATCTAAAAATGGGAATAATATCAACTTCAAAGAGTGGTGAAGATGAGAAATACCATGTGCAGACTGTTACGTAATACAGAGCGCCTAATGTGAAGCTCTTGAGTGCATGGCAGCCACAGGGAATGCAGCAAAGACTGGAGGTGTTAGAACATGGCTGATGGAGGCCGGGCGCGGTGGCTCACGCCTGGAACCCTAGAACTTCAGGAGGCCTAGGCAGGCACATCACTTAAGATCAGGAGTTTAAGACCAGCTGGGCCAACATGGTGAAATCCTATCTCTACTAAAAATATTAAAAAATTAGCCAGGCGTGGTGGCAGGCACCTGTAATCCCAGCCACTCAGGAGGCTGAGGCAGGAGAATCACTTGAACCCAGGAGGCAGAGGTTGCAGTGAGTCGAGATCACACCATTGCACTCCAGCCTGGGTGATAGAGTGAGACTTCATCTCAAAAAAAAAAAAGAAAAGAAAAGAAAAAAAAGAGTTCCAGAAGTAGACGGGGCTGGAGTTGGAACTGGGAGGAAAAGATACTCATCCCTTCTCTCCAGGTACTTCTGTGATGCAGGTGACAGCCACGGATGAGGATGATGCCATCTACACCTACAATGGGGTGGTTGCTTACTCCATCCATAGCCAAGAACCAAAGGACCCACACGACCTCATGTTCACCATTCACCGGAGCACAGGCACCATCAGCGTCATCTCCAGTGGCCTGGACCGGGAAGTGAGTGGCCCTTAGGGAAAGTACTGCCTACCCAGAGTTGCCCAGGCTGGGAACTGACTCTGAGAGCAGAAGCTCCTATCCCTGCCCACAAAGCCCAAGGCAGAACAGTGAGGACCCACGTCAGCTGGGATGGCCGCTGCTGGGTTCACATGCCATGCCCCTGGTTCCTTGGGCCCGTGGCCTGCTGCCAGCCAATCTCGTTAAATCTCCTCCAGGGCTGGGAGGCAGCTGTAAAATGCCTACTTTTGGTATTTTCTGTAGGTTTTCTCATTTCCTCTCAGAGTGGCTCACTTAGTGTGCACATTACCCAAATTGGTCCCTTATGTGCCACAAAGTAGAATTAGCTCCATGGATACTGGATTTGATGCCTGTTTCCTAATTGATACCTTTATCCAAATCCTCACTCAAAACTCTTATTCTGAGGCCAGGCACAGTGGCTCACGCTTGTAATCTCAGCACTTTGGGAGGCCAAGGCGGGAGGATCACTTGAGGTCAAGAGTTCAAGACCAGCCTGGCCAACATGGTGAAACCCTGTCTCTACTAAAAATACAAAAATTAGCTGGGCGTGGTGGCAGGCACCTGTAATCCCAGCTACTTGGGAGGCTGAGGCAGGAGAATCACTTGAACCTGGGAGGTGGAGTTTGCAGTGAGCCAAGATCACGCCACTACACTGCAACCTGGGCGACAGGGCAAGATCCTGTCTCAAAAACAAAAGCAAGACTCATTCTGGAGCAGTTAAGGGTCAGGGGGCGATGCCAAGGCTTCCCTAGGACAGGCCCAGGAGAACTATTTGGATCACCCGTTCCCTCTCCAACAGCATCCTCTGCTTCTGTTCTCCTGGCAGGGGGTGAGGGGTGGTCAAGGAGTCAGTCTTATGATAGGGAGAGATTCTCCTCTCCATCCATACACCCATGAGCCAGTGCTTCCTGGAGGTCAGGGGAGGGACCCTTCAGATTAAACTCACAATGGGCTTCCCCTCTCCTCTCTTTCTCCCCAGAAAGTCCCTGAGTACACACTGACCATCCAGGCCACAGACATGGATGGGGACGGCTCCACCACCACGGCAGTGGCAGTAGTGGAGATCCTTGATGCCAATGACAATGCTCCCGTGTTTGACCCCCAGAAGGTAATGCCCCTTCCTCACTCAGTCCCTCATCAGATAATGAAGGACCAAAGTTTGCCTTTCTCAGGAAACTGGAACCAGTCTATATTGCTTCAAATGCCAGTCTCAGCACTATGGCTGTGTGACCTTAGGAAAACTACCTAACCTCTCTGTGCCCCATTTCCTAATCTGTGAAAAGGAGATAATGATAATACCGGCTGCACTGTTCTGAGTTTCAAATGAAATAATCTATGTACGTTTCCTAACATGATGCCCTAAAAGAAGTGCTTGATATGAAAATCTTTGTTGATTTGAAAACATATTTTCCTTGTACCTACACCTGCCCATCTTTTCCCAGTGAATGCTTGCGTACCTCCAAGGCAGAGGACTCAGTGCCAATCAAGGTGCCAATTACATCCTCCCGCTTCCATCTTTAGACAACTCTGAACGTTAATTAGGTCTGAATAAAAATTTGTAATGAGGCCAGGCGCAGTGGCTCACACCTGTAATCCCAGCACTTTGGGAGGCCAAGGCGGGCAGAACACTTTTGAGGCCAGGAGTTCAAGACCAACCTAGCCAATATGGCAAAATCCCGTCTCTACTAAAAATACAAAAATTAACCAGGTGCAGTGGCATACACCTGTAGTCCCAACTACTTGGGAAGCTGAGACATGAGGATCGCTTGAGCTTGGGAGGTGGAGGTTGCAGTGAGCCGAGATCACACCACTGCACTCCAGCCTGAGCGGCAGACTGAGACTGTCTAAAAAAATAAAATAAAAATAAGTAAATGAATAAATTTTTTGTTCCGAGCAACTGATTTTCCAGTCTTTGTCACATGTCCCAGAACCTCCAAAAAATTCCTGTTCAGTGCCCCAGCCCATTCAGGCACCTAGCCCTTCTTGCCACCTTCCTTATTCCTTTCTGATCTCAGCTGGATAGAGAGCTACACGTGGCAGGGGCTTGGGCATGCAAACCCGTGAGATTTCTGGAACATCAGGCCCCTGCGTGTAGGGAAAGCAGGCACAGGATTGGTGTGGTCTGTGCCAGCAGCTGTGAGGCTGCTGCTGGGGACATCCTGCCGCTGTGTATACCCTGAAACCCCACAAAGTGGGTGGGTGGTCCAGGAAAGGGTAAAGGCATGGGGATCCCCTGAGGTTGGATGGAGGCTTCTCAGCCTCTGGAGTAGGACAGTCATTCTCTGCTCTGATAGTGCTGTGCTTCTCACACTGACAGTACGAGGCCCATGTGCCTGAGAATGCAGTGGGCCATGAGGTGCAGAGGCTGACAGTCACTGATCTGGACGCCCCCAACTCACCAGCGTGGCGTGCCACCTACCTTATCATGGGCGGTGACGACGGGGACCATTTTACCATCACCACCCACCCTGAGAGCAACCAGGGCATCCTGACAACCAGGAAGGTGAGTCAGTTCGGGCCTCAGACAATGGTATACCTGGGGCAGTCAGGTCTGCAGCCTTCAGGATGAGGAGCCACTGTCTCCCGTGGGCTAGTCCAGGAATCGTACCAGCCCAGTGGCTCCCAACACTGTTCTACCACTCTTGTGTTGGGAAGTCCCTTTGTTCAAACTAAATCTTACCCAGGAGCCCACTTCATAAATAGGTAAGAGTCACTGATTAATTGAAGCACATCAGTGGCGCCTCCTCCCAGACCACAGTGTCCAATGGCTGCCCCGAATCAGTCTCACATAGAGTCCATTTTATTGAAATCCATGTTGACTTTGCATTTACTCTAAAACTCATGTCTAGGTGTTTAGATAATAAAATGTTTTGAATCACTGAGGCACACTCTTACCTCTCAAAAAGTCTCTTTTTTGTGTGTATATATTTTTGTTTTTATTGGGGTATAGTACGTGGGTTGGGTCAAAAAGTCTGAATAAGGCTGGGCGCAGTGGCTCACACTTATTCCCAGCACTTTAGGAGGCTGAGGTGGGAGGATCACTTGAGGCCAGGAGTTTCAGATGAGCCTGGTGAACATAGCAAGATCCCATCAGCACTAAAAAAGAAAAAAATGAAGATGGGCCTAATCTTGCATCAGTTTCTTTTACTTCCTGGTTTACTATGAAGAATGGTGTGGTTTGAGAAGCAGGGTATAAAATATTGTATGAAATAATATATTTTAAAGACTGGGGTCTGCTGTCCTCTTTTCTGCAACAAATACTTTGTAATGCCACTTCGACATTGTTAAATGATGTGAAATGAAGTTCATTTATAGTATAACTAACCTAACTCTTATTTCTAAAAATAGAGAATGTCCTAACTAAAATAAAGAAAAAATCCAGACCAGGTGCAGTGGCTCACGCCTGTAACCCCAGCACTTTGGGAGGCCGAGGTGGGTGGATCACGAGGTCAGGAGATCGAGACCATCCTGGCTAAAATGGTGAAACCCCATCTCTACTAAAAATACAAAAAAATTAGCCAGGCGTGGTGGCGGGCGCCTGTAGTCCCAGCTACTTGGGAGGCTGAGGCAGGAGAATGGCGTGAACCCGGGAGGTGGAGCTTGCAGTGAGCCGAGATCGCACCACTGGACTCCAGCCTGGGTGACAGAGCAAGACTCTGTCTCAAAAAAAAAAAAAAAAAAGAAAATCCAGCCTGGACAACATGGAGAAATCCTGTCTACACTAAAAGTATAAAAAATTCGCTGGGGCCGGGCACGATTGCTCATGCCTGTAATCCTAGCACTTTGGGAGGCCGAGGCAGACAGATCACCTCAGGTTGGGAGTTTGAGACCAGCCTGGCCATCGTGGTGAAACCCGTCTCTACTAAAAATACAAAAATTAGCTGGGCGTGGTGGCACATGCCTGTAGTCCCAGCTACTCGAGAGGCTGAGGCAGGAGAATCGCTTGATCTCGGGAGGCGGAGGTTGCAGTTAGCTGAGTTCGCATCACTGCACTCCAGCCTGGATGACAGAGCGAGACTCCGTCTCCAAAAAAAAAAAAAAAAATAGCTGGGTGCGGTGGCACACACCTGTAGTCCCAGCTACCCAGGAGGCTGAAGTGGGAAGATAGCTTGAGCCCAAGAAGGTCGAGGCTGCAGTGAGCCATAATCAAGCCACTGCACTCGAGCCTGGGTGACAGAGCAAGATCCTGTCTCAAATAATGGTCTCAAGCAATCCAGCAGCCTTGGCCTCCCAAAGTGCTGGGATTACAGGCATGAGCCACAATGCTAGGCCCCCCAGTTTTCTCAAACATCACCACCACTCCACTGGGAACCATTGATCTAGGGCTTATTAATACAGTTACCTTTAGGATGGTCTGAGAGGCCCCATTAGATGTGCACTCAGGAAACACGGGAGTGTTTATGGGACAGAGAAGGGGCAGCACTGTTGCTAGTGAGGGCCTCAAGCCCCTCAGTATTGGCGTTTTCCTTCTCACATCTCAACTGTACTACACAGGGCCTCCTCTCAAAATGGTGGTCCAGGTCCTTCTTCCTCTTCTCTCCTAGGGTTTGGATTTTGAGGCCAAAAACCAGCACACCCTGTACGTTGAAGTGACCAACGAGGCCCCTTTTGTGCTGAAGCTCCCAACCTCCACAGCCACCATAGTGGTCCACGTGGAGGATGTGAATGAGGCACCTGTGTTTGTCCCACCCTCCAAAGTCGTTGAGGTCCAGGAGGGCATCCCCACTGGGGAGCCTGTGTGTGTCTACACTGCAGAAGACCCTGACAAGGAGAATCAAAAGATCAGGTACTCAGGAGCTGGGCTCAGTGAGCAGCATGTACTGGTACAGTTGGTGGGTGGGTGATCATGGCCAACGTTTGTTCTGATTACCATAGAGATTGTTAAATAGGAATATCCCTCCTGCATAGGTTCTCTTCTTCCTACCCTCTTTGAGGCTGAAGACTGAATAGGGGTTTGGGGGCAGGTATTTCTCACTCTGTCATGTATCCCTCCTGGGACTCCTGCACCTGCTGCTTTAGGTCCCCGTTTATGGGTGAGGTGCATTTTCCATATGATCCTGCTTAGGAGCCCAGAGGCCATCTGCCAGTTGGTATGAGGAGGCCCTGAATGATGACATCAGAATTCTAAATATTCTGGATGTACTCGTCTCAACTTTTCCTCTCCAGCTACCGCATCCTGAGAGACCCAGCAGGGTGGCTAGCCATGGACCCAGACAGTGGGCAGGTCACAGCTGTGGGCACCCTCGACCGTGAGGATGAGCAGTTTGTGAGGAACAACATCTATGAAGTCATGGTCTTGGCCATGGACAATGGTGAGAGCATCCTCCCAGCCCTCCCACAAGAGCCACTTTTGGTTCTCAGGTCACATGACACAGCACAGCATGTTTCCTCCACAGGTGGGAACATGTGTCGAGGAGGGCTATTTGCAAACCAATCCAGACGGTCAAAGGGGTCTTTCAGAGGAGTCTTTTAAAGACTGGTCCTAGGCCAGATGCAGTGGCTCATGCCTGTAATCCCAGCACTTTGGGAGGCCAAGGCAGGTAGATCACCTGAGGTCAGGGGTTCGAGACCAGCCTGGCCAACATGGTGAAACCCCGTCTCTACTAAAGATACAAAAAATTAACCGGGTGTGATGGTGTGCACCTGTAGTCCCAGCTACTCCGGAGGCAGAGGCAGAAGAATCACTTGAACCTGGGAGGTGGAGGCTACAGTGAGCCGAGATCGTGCCACTGCACTCCACCCTGGGTGACAGAGCGAGACTATCTCAAAAAGCAACAACAACAAAAGACTGATCCTAGGGACTGGCCATGATTCCAATTTCCCTAAAACCCAAGAGTTGGGAGGGAGCCAGGTGTGGTGACTCAGGCCTGTAATGCTAGCACTTTGAGAGGCCTAGGCAGGAGGATCACTTGAGCCCCGGAGTTCAAGGCTGGCCTGAGAAACATACAGAGACCCTGTCTCTACAAAAAATGAAAAATTAAAAAATAAGAGTTAGGGCCGGGCATGGTGACTCAAGCCTATAATCCCAGCACTGTGGGAAGCTGAGGCAGGTGGATCACCTGAGGTCAGGAGTTCTAGACCAGCCTGGCCAACATGGCAAAACACTGTCTCTACTAAAAATATAAAAAATTAGCTGAGTGTGCCGCTTCCCAGTTCCCGCATCAGTGGCCTGCGCAGGGCCCTTGGGACGAATTGCAGCACGCCTCAGGGCGAGCGGCAAGGGCTGGGGTGAGTGCACCTGCACCCAGGCGGTCTTTTCACATGTCGCCAGGGTCAGACCGCATGTCTCTCCTTGCGGCGCTACACAAGAGCAGAGTACGAGTCTGAGGCAGAGGGAGTCATGGCAGGACAAGCATTTAGAAAGTTTCTTCCACTCTTTGACCGAGTATTGGTTGAAAGGAGCGCCGCTGAAACTGTAACCAAAGGAGGCATTATGCGTCCAGAAAAATCTCAAGGAAAAGTATTGCAGCAACAGTAGTTGCTGTTGGATCGGATTCTAAAGGAAAGGGTGGAGAGATTGAACCAGTTAGCGTGAAAGTTGGAGATAAAGTTCTTCTCCGAGAATATGGAGGCACCAAAGTAGTTCTAGATGACAAGGATTATCTCCTATTTAGGGATGGTGACATTCTTGGAAAGTACGTAGACTGAAATAAGTCACTATTGGAATGGCATCAACGTGAAGCTGCCCATTCCACTGAAGTTCTGAAACCTTTCATCATGTAAATAATTTCCATATTTCTCTCTTATAATAAACTAATGATAACTAATGACCAAAAAAAATTAGCTGGGTGTGGTGGCACACGCCCGTAGTCCCAGCTACTCAGGAGGCTGAGGCACGAGAATCACCTTAACCCAGGAGGTGGTGGTGGCAGTGAGCCGAAATTGTGCCACTGCACTCCAGCCTGGGCAACAGAGCAAGACTCTCAAATAAGTAAATAAAACATCAGCATTAGGAGAGTCCCTTCAGCCTTAGTTTTTGGTTCACTGGGTCCTGAATTGGCCTGTCAGTTTTCCCTTGTGATTGATTGATAGGGGCTGACTGGAAAGTGCCATGACAGATTAGTGATGCCACACCATAACAGATGGGAGGTTATGACGTAGTTGTCTCCTCTGGTTGACATGTAATGAACCAGGACCTGCAGGCAGGTGAGAGGTTGCAGCAGGGCTGTGAAGGGAAGCTTCCCTGAAGCTGATCGACAAACACTGGAGTAACCCTGAAGTAGCCGGTAGGTTTCGCCTTGTGGTTATAGTGGCTGTCTGGATGAAGTGGCTGCAACTGTGTCATGATAGTAATGTCTGCTGTGGACAGAAATGAGAATGATGGCCCAACTGGCATGTATGTGCCATGTATTGGAAGCAAGGGCATGGAAGGTCTTGAGAGGTGAGAGCTGGGCGGTAAACAGGAGCCCCCCTGAGGCTGACTGGGTGGGTCACAGGGAGCTCATCATATGTGTCATTACAAACAGGAAGCCCTCCCACCACTGGCACGGGAACCCTTCTGCTAACACTGATTGATGTCAACGACCATGGCCCAGTCCCTGAGCCCCGTCAGATCACCATCTGCAACCAAAGCCCTGTGCGCCAGGTGCTGAACATCACGGACAAGGACCTGTCTCCCCACACCTCCCCTTTCCAGGCCCAGCTCACAGATGACTCAGACATCTACTGGACGGCAGAGGTCAACGAGGAAGGTACCTGAGTGAGTGGTGGTAGCGGGTGGGGTGCCACCCCACTGGTGGGCATCTGCCCCACACCAGGATTCTGCACACGTTCCTATCCTAGCATCTTGTGGGCCATGGGGACAATGGTCTCCTCTAGAACCTCAATCAGATGCTATTTATTAACCTGGTGGAGGTCTTTGAAATTCCACAGGACCCCTAAAAGACCATTCTAGCCCAACCGCCTTCCTGTGTAGATGGAAAAACAGGCCTCGAGGAATCGAACCTATGTAGAGCATGTGAAGTGGACCTGGCACAGAGCATGCTCAGTGAGTGTTGGCTACGATCACTGTGCTGGGTCCTGACTCTCGCTATGTGACATGGGCCAAGTCACTCCCTCCCTCTCGAGGCCTCAGTTTTTCCATCTACACAGGAAGGCGGTTGGGCTAGAAGGGTCTTTTAGGGGTCCTGTGGAATTTCAAAGACCTCCACCAGGTTAATAAATAGCATCTGATTGAGGTTCTAGAGGAGACCGTTGCCCCGTGGCCCACAAGATGCCCACCACACCCGGCTGCGTTATGGCTTTAAAAATAATGTCACGGCCACACGCAGTGGCTTACACCTGTAATCCCAGCACTTTGGGAGCCTGAGGTGGGCGGGTCACCAGGTCAGGAGTTCGAGACCAGCCTGGCCAATATGGTGAAACCCTGTCTCTACTAAAAATACAAAAATTAGCCAGGCATGGTGGCGTGTGCCTGTGGTCCCAGTTACTCGGGAGGCTGAGGCAGAAGAATCGCTTGAAGCTGGGAGGCGGAAGTTGCAGTGAGCCGAGATTGTGCCACTGTACTCTAGCCTGGACAACAGAGTGAGACTGTCTCAAATAAAATAAAATTAAAATGTCACTAGGGTTTTTTGTTTTTGTTTTTGTTTTGAGACGGAGTCTCACTCTGTCTCCCAGACTGGAGTGCAGTGGCACAATCTCAGCTCACTGCAACCTCCGCTTCCCGGGTTCAAGCAATTATCCCTGCCTGAGTAGCTGAGATTACAGGTACCTGTCATCATGCCCATCTAATTTTTGTATTTTTTAGTAGAGGCATGGTTTTGCCATGTTGGCCAGGCTGGTCTTGAACTCCTGACTTCAGGTGATCCTCTCGCCTTAGCCTTCCAAAGTGCTGAGATTACAAGCATGAGCCACCACACCTGGCCTATCAGGATTTTAATCTAGGCAGTCTCACTCACCATGGTATGGAAAATAAAAAGCATAAGCATTATGGCCAAAACCCAGTGTTATTAATACCTGTAACAGTATTGATCAGTATTGATAACCTGGTTCTTGGCTTTAATTTCATTTTTCTGTTTGCCCTTGTTCTATTGTCAGGGAAATTAATCTAGACTCTACCCCATGTGACCTCAGGCTAGTTACCTAACTCCCTAAGCCTCAATTTCTGCATTTGTAAAATGAGAATAACAGCAGTTCCCACCTCTTAAAGCAATGGTGAGGATCAGGGTAGGGCCTGGCACTTAGTAAGTGCCCATTTAGCCGGGCAAGGTGGCTCATGCCTGTAATCCCAGCACTTTAGGAGGCTGAGGTGGGCGGATCACGAGGTCAAGAGGTCGAGACTGTCCTGGCCAACATGGTGAAACCCTGTCTCTACTAAAAATATAAAAAATAATTAGCCAGGCGTGGTGGCACATGCCTGTAATCCCAGCTACTCAGGAGGTTGAGGCAGGAGAATCACTTGAACCTGGGAGGTGGAAGTTGCAGTGAGCCAAGATCGCGCCACTGCACTCCAGCCTGGGTGACAGAGCGAGACTCTGTCTCAGAAAAATTAAAAAAAAAAAAGAAAGAAAAAGTGCCCATTTAGTCACCACTGCCATCATCATCAACAACTGAGAAATCAGCCTTATAGGATGGCAGAGATGTTTTAATGACATATACCCCATGTTGGCCACTCCACATGGTCGACTAGTTGTTCAGACTGGAGAGCTGTCTCTGCCTCCTGGCACTAAATGGGGACAGAGTGGATTCTGCCTTCTGGCCCTTTGACTAAGAGGAGCCCAGCGAGAGTGCAGAGCATTTTAACTTGAAATCTGTGCTGAGATAGGCTGACAACCCGGGGAGGGGGTGGGGGTAGAAACGTGGGGGTTGTTTTTGATTGCCCCAGTGATTGGGGGCACTACGGGCATTTAGTGGTAGAAACCCGCAATGCTGTGGCAAATCCTGCATGATGAAAAAACTTCCACACAGGCTAACAGCTCCCTTCTTGAGAAAGTTGAGTCTAAACCAAAGGCCTTTCTTTAAAGAGGCCACTGATATTATGTTTGTCACCCACACACATAGCCCCTTCTCCACTCTGGGATTGCCACGCAGTCTCCCCCAAGTGGTGCCCAGTGTGCAGGCTGGGCTAGGCCTGGCTTCTGCTCTGTGGTTAGCCTTGCCACCCCCTGGGCCTTGGAAGGCCAGTTAGCCCAATACCTGCTGCAGCCTCATTTCTGACATTCCTGCATTTGTGTGATCACTAATGCTGTGATAACACAGGTTAGCATCTGATCGGATCTGCTCAACATTAGCACTTACATAACCAAGTCATGTGCGTTTAGTTTTATTAATAATTGAATGCGGCCTGGCGTTGTGGCTCAGGCCTGTAATCCCAGCACTTAGGGAGGCCGAGGTGGGGCAGATCACCTGAGGTCCGGAGCTTGAGACCAGCCTGACGCAAAATCCACCTCTGCTAAAAATACAAAAACTAGCTGGGTGTAGTGGCGCAAACCTGTAGTCCCAGCTACTCCAGAGGCCGAGGCAGGAGAATCGCTCGAGCCCATGAGGCAGAGGTTGCAGTGAGCTGAGATCGTGCCACTGTACTCCAGCCTGAGTGACAAAGCAAGACTGTCTAAAAAAAAAATTGAAGGCCGGGCACCGTGGCTCACGCCTGTAATCCCAGCACTCTGGGAGGCCGAGGAAGGTGGATCACGAGGTCAGGAGTTTGAGACCAGCCTGGCCAAGATGGTGAAAGCCTGTCTCTACTAAAAATACAAAAATTAGCCAGGCACGGTGGCGGGTGCCTGTAATCTCAGCTACTTAGGAGGCTGAGGCAGGAGAATAGCTTGAACGTGGGAGGCGGAGGTTGCAGTGAGCCAAGATCACGCCACTGCACTCTAGTCTGGGTGACAGAGCAAGACTTAGTCTCAAAAAAATTGAATACTCAGTTGGAAATATGGGTGTTTCATATAAGATTGGGCTAGCTATCAGCTGCTCTGCCTATGGAGTAGCCATTCTTTATTCCTTTACTTTCTTTTTTTTTTTTGAGACAGTCCTGCTCTGTCGCCAGGCTGGAGTGCAGTGGCATGATCTCAGCTCACTGCAACCTCCACCTCCCAGGTTCAAGTGATTCTCCTGCCTCAGCCTCCCAAGTAGCCGGGACTACAGGCACGTGCCATCACGCCTGGCTAATTTTTGTATTTTTAGTAGAGACGGGTTTTCACCATGTGGGCCAGGTTGGTCTCGATCTCTTGACCTCGTGATCTGCCCGCTTCGGCCTCTCAAAGTGCCGGGATTGCAGGCATAAGCCACTGCGCCCAGCCCTCCTTTACTTTCTTAATAAAGTTGCTTTTACTTAAAAAAAAAAAAAAAATGGGTTAGCTATCTTTTAGGAAGAATATTCTTTTTGAAGCAAAAAAAACAGTGTAGCAGCCAATGATGCAAAGAAGTTATTGGTCCTGCATGACATGGCTTTTAAAACTTCATGTCATAAAAATACTGTGATTATTGATTTTTTTAAAAGTAAAATGACAAATTAATTTTTCTATCCCAATAATCCTTTTCAGTATGGTGAATTTTGCTTTAGCCAAAGATCAGCTTTTACTGCTGTTTTCCAAAGTGTGCTTGTGGAGTATTTCTCTGCATTGCCCACATGTGGAAGCCGTATTCTCAAACTTTCTTTGTGGTGTACTCAGATCCCCGCACTGATGGTTCCCACAGCTAATCAATGATCTGTTCACTCCAGGTGACACAGTGGTCTTGTCCCTGAAGAAGTTCCTGAAGCAGGACACATATGACGTGCACCTTTCTCTGTCTGACCATGGCAACAAAGAGCAGCTGACAGTGATCAGGGCCACCGTGTGCGACTGCCATGGCCATGTCGAAACCTGCCCTGGACCCTGGAAGGGAGGTTTCATCCTCCCTGTGCTGGGGGCTGTCCTGGCTCTGCTGTGTGAGTACCAGGCCCCCACCCCCTCCCTGAGGATGGGGGAGTTGAAAGACTGGATTCTACCTTGAGCTTTAACTCCTGGAACTAAGAGGCCACCAACATTGCCCGTCCACTCCTTAAACATTTTTTTTAAGACAGGGTCTCACTCTGTCACCCAGGCTGGAATGCAGTGGCATGATCTCGGCTCATTGCAACTTCTGCCTCCCAGGCTCAAATGATCTTCCCAGCTCAGCCTCCCAAGTTCCTGGGACTACAGGTGTGGGCCACCACGCCCAGCTCATTTTTGTAAAAATGGGGCCTCACTATGTTGCCCAGGCTGGTCTTGAATTCCTGGGCTCAAGCAGTCCACCTACCTTGGCCTCCCAAAATGCTGGGATTACAGGTGTGAGCCACTGCGCCCGGTCCACTCCTTAAACTCCTAATTCTAGGAGCATCAGTCAATCAGTAGGTCTTTCTGGGGCTTGTGGAATGTACCAGGCTTTGGGGATACAGTGGTGAGCAAACAGACTCGGCCCTGCCATCAGGTCATCTGGAGGGGCCCGCACAGTGGTTCTGAAAGGGTGGTTTCCAACAGCATTAGCATCACCAGGAAGTTGCTATTATTAGAAAGGCAAATTCTCAGGCCCTGCTCCAGACTTACTGATTCAGAAATTTAGGAATAGAACCCAGTAATCTGCATGTTAACAAGCTCCCAAGGCATTCTGATACATGCTAGAGTCTGCAAATTACTGGTCTAGTGGGAGGAAATGTTTAGTTAAAAACAAATTTCTTGGCTCTAAAGATAGAACCTATCACAGTTGTTTTTTCCACATTTTGACTTGGTCTTAATATAGACAACACACATCGTCAGTCAGAGATCAATCACATGAATACAACAAGAACATGCTCTTTGCTGGGCACAGTGGCTCACACTTGTAATCCCAACACTTTGGGAGGCCAAAGTGGGTGGATCACTTGAGGTCAGGAGTTTGAGACCACCCTGGCCAATGTGGTGAAATCCTGTCTCTACTGAAAATACAAAATTAGCCAGGCATGATGGCACATGCCTGTAATCCCAGTTACTTGGGAGGCTGAGGCAGGAGAATCACTTGAACCCAGGAGATGGAGGTTGCAGTCAGCCGAGATCACACCATTGCACTCCAGCCTGGGCAACAGGGCGAGACTCTGTCTTTAGAAAAACAAAACAAAAAAGAAAGTAGGAAATTAGGTCAGAGCAGTGACAGGCACAGGGTATCATCATGTCAGGCCTCATAGGTTATTGTGAAGACTCTGGGTAGAACTGAAAGTTATCAGAAGGTTTTGAGCAGAGGGGTGATGTGATTTGACTTAAGTTTTGCAAGATTCCTGCTGAGCAGACTATATGGGGGCGAAGGTGGAGGCAGGGAGACCATCTAGGAGGCTGTTGCCATAATCCAGGGGTAAAAAGGTGATGGGAGGCTCAGGCTAGGATGGCAGCATTGAGGTGGCCAGAGGTGGTCATGTTTCAAGGTAGAGTCCCTTCAGATTGATGTGTGGAATTAGGGTAAGACCCATGGATGATCGCAAGGCTTTCGGCTTAAGGAGAAACATGGCATTTCCATTTGCCGGTTTGGGAAGGACCATGGGAAGAGACTTGCCAGGCCAGTCCAAGTGGAGGTGTCAGTAGGCAGCTAGACCTGGGTTCAGAGAAGTCCATTTGGCGTCTTGCCTTCCCCCAGACTCGGGAGAGGAGAGGTTACTGTCTAGCCCACATGTGCGTGCATCTTCAGAACCCATGGACTCCCAAGGAAAGTTGGGTCTGTTTTGTCTGGCCAAGGACAGACAGCAGTTCCATCAGCAGGCAAAAAAGTAATGATCCTGAGCAGTGATGTATGCTCTTAAATCAAACTGCCCTAGAGAGATGGCTAGAGGGTCCCCTCTTAATACAGGGTTAACTGTGTGTAGGCATGAGAGAGAAGGCAGCCAGGATCCCCAGTTGGCCAGTTCCCCCCATGTCCAAATAGCCTGCCAGCCTTTTACACCACATCACTGAAGCCAGGCCCTTTTAAAATTCCAACACTGGGGCTGGGCGCAGTGGCTTATGCCTGTAATCCCAGCACTTTGGGAGCTGAGGCAGGCAGATCACCTGAGGTCAGGAGTTAGAAACTAGCTTGGCCAACATGGTGAAACCCCGTCTCTACTAAAAATACAAAAATTTGAGATCACGCCACTGCATTCCAGCCTGGGTGACAGAGCGAGACTCTGTTTCAAAAATAAATAAATAAATAAATGGGCTCCTGTAATCTCAGCTACTCAGGAGGCTGAGGCGGGAGAATCACTTGAACCTGGGAGGCAGAGGTTGCAGTGAGCCAAGATCCTGACACTGCACTCCAGCCTGGGCAACAGAGCAAGACTCCCTCTCAAAAAAAAAAAAAAATTCCGGACAGGCGCAATGGCTCACACCTGTAATCCCAGCACTTTGGGAGGCCAAGGCAGTTGGATCACTTGAGGTTGGGAGTTCAAGACAAGCCTGGCCAACATGGTGAAACCCTGTCTCTACTAAAAATACAAAAATTAGCCAGGCATCTGTAATCCCAGCTACTGGGGAGGCTGAGGCAGGAGAATGGCTTGAACCTGGGAGGCGGAGGTTGCAGTGAGCCGAGATTGCACCAGTGCACTCTAGCCTGGGCGACAAGAGTGAGACTCTGTCTCAAAAAAAAAAAAAAAAAAATTCCAACACTGCATTCCACTAAGTTTAGATTACTGTACCCTATGAAAGTTGCATTATCTTGTTCTTAAAGTCTGTGGCTAATTAGGGGACATCTGGTGACTAAAAGAGGGTCTCTTTGAAAGACAACATCTGCTGGGAGGTTCCCATCCCGACATCCCGACGAAAGGTTTTCTTAAGGATCAGTACCACCAATCTGGTTAGACTGACAGCATTATGGGTGAGGAGAAGGAAGTCAGAATCTTCTAGGAGGAGGTGTTATAAGCTGAGAGCTGACATGTGGGAGCCATGTGTATGCATAGAGTCTGCCAGGTGAGGAAGGAGCCTGTATGAAGGTTCTTAAGGGGAAGCTGCTGGGGATATTCAAGGAACACAGAGGAGGCCAGTGTGCCTAGACCTTAGTGGGTAGGGGGACTTGGAGGCATAGGCTGGGACCAAATCTTGCCAGCCTTGATAAAGAGTTGAAGTTTTCCTAGGTGCAAGTAAAGCCATTGTAGCATGTTAAGCTCTGGCTACTGAGTGAGGACATCTGCAGTTAGAGGGGCTCTGAGGGCCTGGGGGTCTTGGCCCGCTGTGTGGTTACAGAGGGAGCACTCACACTCCCCAACCCTTGCAGTCCTCCTGCTGGTGCTGCTGTTGTTGGTGAGAAAGAAGCGGAAGATCAAGGAGCCCCTCCTACTCCCAGAAGATGACACCCGTGACAATGTCTTCTACTATGGCGAAGAGGGGGGTGGCGAAGAGGACCAGGTGGGGCACTGGGGGCTCTGGGATTGGGAGGTGGATGCCCCTAAGGCCACTGGCAGGGCTGTTGGGTCAACCAACTGACCAAGTTAGCTGTGTTGACCAGGCCCTGGCATGAAGCATGCGTCTTCCTTTTCTAACATCCTCCAGCACTTCTCTGGTCCATTGCTGTAGTCTCTTTGGCCCTAGCCAAGTTAACCTCGAGCCTATGTTTAATTTGCTAGGACAAGGGAGGATGGAAACGAGGGTTTTCCAAAATCTGTGACATCATCTGTCTTGTAAGACCTCCCCATGAGCCAGAGTATCCAAAGGGTAGGGGGTGTGGGGTGAGATGTAAGTGGCAGGGGATGGGGGGACAGGAGTCCTCAGTCACCTGCTCTCCTGCATTTCCCCACAGGACTATGACATCACCCAGCTCCACCGAGGTCTGGAGGCCAGGCCGGAGGTGGTTCTCCGCAATGACGTGGCACCAACCATCATCCCGACACCCATGTACCGTCCTCGGCCAGCCAACCCAGATGAAATCGGCAACTTTATAATCGAGGTGAGGCATGGCAGGCCAGTCGAGGGCCACCCTTTATTCAAGCCCAGCACCAGCCACACAGGAGAACAAGCATGGGCCTGGAGTCTTGGGTCTGGGTTCAAATTCTGACTCCACCACCAACCAGCTTTTGACCTCTGGCTTATTTGAGTAACTTCTGGGGTTTGTTTCTTCCTCCATAGAACTCACTTGCAGAGTGGTTAAAAATGATTAGGAGGGGCTGGGCACGGTGCCTCACGCCTGTAATCCGAGCACTTTGGGAGGCTGAGACGGGTGGATCATGAGGTCAGGAGTTCAAGACCAGCCTGGCCAACATGGCGAAACCCCATCTCTACTAAAAATACAAAAATTAGCCAGGCATGGTGGTGGGCACCTGTAGTTCCAGCTACTCGGGAGGCTGAGGCACAAGAATCACTTGAACCAAGGAGGCAGAGGTTGCAGTGAGCCGACATCACGCCACTGCACTCCAGCCTGGGCGACAGAGCAAGACTCCATCTCAACAACAACAACAAAAATGATTAGGAGGCTGGGCACAGTGCCTCACGCCTGTAATCTCAGAACTTTCAGAGGCCAAGGCGGGCAGATCACTTGAGGTCAGGAGTTTGAGATCAGCCTGGCCAACATGGTGGGAGGTGGAGGTTGCAGTGAGCCAAGATCGCACCTGGGTGCAACTTAATGGCTGTAGTGAACGCCGAGAATGAAGTACTCAGACAATTCTAGCTGAGCGGGGCGGGGAGCAGTTCCTTTGAGAGAGCGTCACTCTAAGATCTGTCTGCCAGGTATTTATTGAGAGAGCTTGTTTAAACTACAATTTAGACAAACAAGAGACATCCACCAGGTGGCTCTTGGCGGTCGGGTATGAGACACATATGGCCTTGTAAAAAACACTCAAACCACATTTTTAGGAGGCTGTGTTCAGCGCTCCTTATCACACATACTACTCCCTGTCCTGTTTTCAAGGTCCAGGAGATCTAGTCTTGTGTACAAACAACATGCACACAGCGCCTCAATATTTTTCCATGCCTCAACCTCACATGCCTCTTACATAGGCTTGAATGTCTTGTCGTGCGCCCCCCACACCTGGGCAACAAAGGGAGACTCCATCTCAAAAAAAAAAAAAAAAAAAAAGGCCGGGCACAGTGGCTCATGCCTGTAATCCCACCAGCACTTTGGGAGGCTGAGGTGGGCAGATCACAAGGTCAAGAGATTGAGACTATCCTGGCCAACATGGTGAAACCCTGTCTCTACTAAAAATACAAAAAATTAGCTGGGCGTGGTGGTGGGCGCCTGTAGTCCCAGCTACTCAGGAGGCTGAAGCAGGAGAATCGCTTGAACCCGGGAGGTGGAGGTTGCAGTGAGCCGAGATCACATCATTGCACTCCAGCCTGGGCAACGAAGGGAGATTCCATCTTTAAAAAAAAAAAAATTAGGAATGATTTATTCATTTATTCAACACATATAGCAGTTGAATACTCTGGAGCCAGACTACCTGGGTTTGGATTACAGATCCCAGGTGATTGCACTTGGGGGGCAAAGTTTGGAGCCTCTGCTGTAGAAGACTTCAAGGATTGAACGAGCAGGCAGCTAGGACAGTGCCAGCACAGTGGTTCCTGACCCTGCCTGCATGTTGGAATCACCTGGGCACCTTCAGAAACCGCTGATGCCTCAGCTCACCCCCAAAGATTGTAATATAATTGAACTGGGTGTGGCCTGGGCTTCAGAATTTATAAAAGATTCTCCAGATAATTTAAGTTTCGGAACTACTGACCTAGCATGTAGCGCTTATTAGATAATGATAGCTATTGTTGCGAGGTGCTATTCTAATAACTGCTTTACAGGTATTTACTCATTTACTTATTCATCTGTTCCTTTAAAACTGTACGAAGGAGGCACATGTCCTCAGTACCTCCCGAGGCTGTGTCACAGGCATGCATCCTTTAAAAAAAGGAAGAAAAAAAGTATTGTCATTTTACAGACAAGGAAACAGGCATAGAGCGGTTAAGGGACTCGCCCAAGGCCACAAAGCTAGTGTGTGGTGCGAGTTCTGGCCCGGGCTGTCTGATTTCAGTCCTTGCCCTTACCCCCTGGCCTGTGTTGCACTGAGCACTTGCTGTCTGCTGGTCCCTGAGTGAATGAATTCTGCATGAATAACGCATTCTTTCATTTCAACCTCCAAAACCTTTAGGGGAGGGGAGAGAGGGGCTCACAGAGAGGAAATGGAGGCTTGCAGCTGGCAAGCGGCAGGACCCGCCGCTCCTAACTACCTGTTCTCTGTTGCCGCAGAACCTGAAGGCGGCTAACACAGACCCCACAGCCCCGCCCTACGACTCCCTCTTGGTGTTCGACTATGAGGGCAGCGGCTCCGACGCCGCGTCCCTGAGCTCCCTCACCTCCTCCGCCTCCGACCAAGACCAAGATTACGATTATCTGAACGAGTGGGGCAGCCGCTTCAAGAAGCTGGCAGACATGTACGGTGGCGGGGAGGACGACTAGGCGGCCTACCTGCAGGGCTGGGGACCAAACGTCAGGCCACAGAGCATCTCCAAGGGGTCTCAGTTCCCCCTTCAGCTGAGGACTTTGGAGCTTGTCAGGAAGTGGCCGTAGCAACTTGGCGGAGACAGGCTATGAGTCTGATGTTAGAGCGGTTGCTTCCTTAGCCTTTCAGGATGGAGGAATGTGGGCAGTTTGACTTCAGCACTGAAAACCTCTCCACCTGGGCCAGGGTTGCCTCAGAGGCCAAGTTTCCAGAAGCCTCTTACCTGCCGTAAAATGCTCAGCCCTGTGTCCTGGGCCTGGGCCTGCTGTGACTGACCCACAATGGACTTTCTCTCTGGAATGGAGCCTCCTTAGGCCTCCTGGTGCAACTTAATTTTTTTTTTTTAATGCTATCTTCAAAACGTTAGAGAAAGTTCTTCAAAAGTGCAGCCCGGAGCTGCTGGGCCCACTGGCCGTCCTGCATTTCTGGTTTCCAGACCCCAATGCCTCCCATTCGGATGGATCTCTGCGTTTTAATACTGAGTGTGTCTAGGTTGCCCCTTATTTTTTATTTTCCCTGTTGCATTGCTGTAGATGAAGGGTGAGGACAATTGTGTATATGTACTAGAACTTTTTTATTAAAGAAACTTTTCCCAGAGGTGCCTGGGGAGTGAACTGTTTTCTAAATAGAAGGTTTATTGGCATCTAACTCACATACCAAACCATTCACTTGTTTAACGTTTACAATTCAATGGTTTTTAGAATTTTCAGACTGCAAAAAGAGTGGACTCTCTTTACCCTGCTGGCTTCACCCAAGCTTCCTCTCAATGGCAGGGGATACTCAGGGTCAGCTTCCATGCCTAAGTGGGCTCAGGGAGGGGAGACTTGCCCTCCTTTGCAAAGTCAGTTGCTCCATGAGAGAGAACCATTAACCTCTTACCCCAAGGCTGAGCCCCTCCACAGCCCCAGCAAGGTCTCTTCTGGAACAGCGGCTGCCCTCCCTGCAGGACAGTGTGTGACGACTTCATCTTCTATGCTGGAGGGGTCCCTGTTGAAAGGCAGGGGTTGGGGAACAGCCAGCTCTGCTACTTGCTAGCACTTTTTTTTTTGAGACGGAGTCTCGTTCTGTCGCCCAGGCTGGAGTGCAGTGGTATGATCTTGGCTCACTGCAAGCTCTGCCTCCTGGGTTCACGCCATTCTCCTGCCTCAGCCTCCCGAGTAGCTGGGACTACAGGTGCCTGCCACTATGCCCAGCTAATTTTTTTTGAGTGTGTGTGTTTTTTCAGTAGAGACGGGGTTTCACTGTGTTAGCCAGGATGGTCTCGATCTCCTGACCTCATGATCCGCCCACCTCAGCCTCCCAAAGTGCTAGGATTACAGACTTGAGCCACCGCGCCCAGCGCTGGCACATCATTTAACCTCCAGTTGCCTCAGATTTTACATTTACAAAATGGGGAGTTTTTGTGGAGATTAAGTGAATTAATATCTGGCACATGGTCCATGAAATCTGTCAGTTGGTAACAGCTACCATTTATTCAGTACTTTTTAAGGCCAGACAGGACTTCAATTATTTCCTCTAAATCCTCACAGTCACCCTCTGAGGTGACTTTCTCCTTTAAAGAATGGCCACATTGTATTTGTTTTTTTAAATGACATCTGGTCATCATCGAAATCAAGCAAAACAAAATTAAGAGAACCTATCCAAGATGTCAGTGAAATTGGAACATCCCTGACAATACCAGGGCATAAATGCAGGAATCAGGAATAGGCAGCAGTGATAGAACAATTCTGTCTGTGCTCTTGTTAACGTGAAGTTCAAAGTCATCTTTGCAATTAGCCAAAGGAATCTGAAGTGAAGCTGAGGAAATTGCTGATGTTGAAATAAACATTTCCTTCCATGAGGATGACTAATTCTGTAAAGCGCCTCTGCTCAAAGCACAGACCCTGAACCGGAGTTATCGGTGCCACCTGCTGAATCGGAACCTCTAGGCAGGGCCCTGCTGTGGGTTGACAAGCCCTCCGTGGGATGCTCCTGCACACTCAGGTTTGCTGCCAAGACTCTGAAGGATGAGGCCAAGGAGCCTGAAGCCTCAGACCTTGGATGGGGAAACCAAAAGGAAATGAAGTTGGGGCTGGGCACCATGGCTCAAGCCTGTAATTCCAACACTTTAAGAGGCTGAGGTGGGTGGATCACTTGAGGTCAGGGGTTCGAGACCAGCCTGGCCTGATCCGCCCGCCTCGGCCTCCCAAAGTGCAGAGTTATAGGCGTGAGCCACCGTGCCTGGCCTACACACACATTTTTGTACTAAAAATACAAAAATTAGCTGGGTGTGGTGGCACGCACCTATAATCCCAGCTACTTGGGAAACTGAGGCACAAGAATCGCATGAATCCGGGAGGTGGAGGTTGCAGTGAGCCGAGATCACGCCACTGCACTCCAGCCCAGGCGACAGAGTGAGACCCTATCTCAACAACAAAAGGGGATGAAGTCGGATGAGAAAGCTCACCTGTCCTTGGTCCATGGCACCCTCAGGACAAAGCCGCCTCCTGCCTCTCCCACTGAGCTGGGGCCTCAGATTCCCCTCTGCCAGGGCTGTCTTTGCTGACAGGGAGTGTGGGAGGATTGGGTGTCTCTGCTAGCAAACACCTGCTGCCCGTTATCTTCAACTCCCTTCAGAGAAGCCTGGATAAATCAGAAACTCTATCTTCAGCGGAGGCTAATCATGAAACCAAGCAGCCCCTGTTTAGGCTGGCCTTCCTCCCCTGAGATATTTGGAGGAAAAACAGCCTTTCCCAGCCTCAACTGGCCTCGGTGGATGGATGTAGAGTCCCCCGGCAATGGAACCAGTCACCAGCCCCCGAGAGGTTTAGAAAGAATCAGAGCCTGGGCTCTGTGATGGGGACAATATTAAGTCACGCTCTCACTCTGGGCCTGCTTCTCATCTGCAAAACAGAAGCTTAGGACTCTGATCCTTAGTGCCTGTAATAAGTAAAAATATTTGCATTGGTAAGACACCAGCGCTAACCACGCAGAGTGGACACTAACCAGAAACAACTGATGTGCTGGCCATGATGAGGACCATCGGTCCTTTGAATTTTGTGTTTCAACACTTTGGTGTGCCTCCTTCCAGGATCTGTTTCTCTTGTGCATTACACACAATTTTTTTTTTTTTTTTTTTTTTTTTTTTGAGACAGAGTCTCACTCTCCCCCCGGGGCTAGAGTGCAGTGGCACGATCTCAGCTCACTGCAACCTCCACCTCCTGAGTTCAAGCGATTCTCCTGCCTCAGCCTCCCGAGTAGCTGGGATTACAGGCGCCTGCCACTATGCCCAGCTATTCTTCTGTATTTTAGTTAAAAAATGTTTTTGGGCCAGGCGCGGTGGCTCATGCCTGCAATCCCAGCACTTTGGGAGGCTGAGGCGGGCGGATTATGAGGTCAGGAGTTCGAGACCAGCCTGGCCAAGATGGTGAAATCTCGTCTCTACTAAAAATACAAAAATTAGCTGGGTGTGGTGGCCTACCCCTGTAGTCCCCGCTACTTGGGAGGCTGAGGCAGGAGAGTCACTTGAACCCGGGAGGTGGAGGTTGCAGTGAGCCAAGATTGTGCCATTGCACTCCAGCCTGGGTGACAAGAGCGAAACTCCATCTAAAAAAATATATATATCTATAGATATATCTATAGATATGTATATTTGGTAGACACGGGGTTTCACCATGTTGGCCAGGCTGGTCTCGAACTTCTGACCTCGACAAGTGATCTGCCGACCTCAGCCTCCCAAAGTGCTGGGATTATAGGCGTGAGCCACTGTGCCCAGCCTACACACATGCTTTGCATTATACCTTTTCATAACATGGCATATTGACTTACTGTCCCCAACACATCCAGTTTGGATGTGTTATTTAATGTCACCACAATCCATAGATATTGGTCATTCTAATTTTTTGCCCTTAACAATGTCAAACAACTTGCAGCATCCACTTGCGCAGATGCTTCAAAGCCAGTCCTGCATTCTACGGTGGGGTCGGGGGCAGGAGATGGGGATCGTGGTCCCGGTTGAGATCAGGGCTTCCTTGAATGTGGGGTTCACTCTTGGATGACTGGCCCTTGAAAGCACCCCTGGCACTCATTCTATTAAGTGATCTTTTCTCCCAGACTTTTAAAAGGCAAAGTCCCAGAATCCAAGTCCAACAGAAAAGAAAAGTGGAGCTTTGGCCAGGTATGGTGGCTCACGCCTGTAATCCCAGCTCTTTGGGAAGCCAAGGCAGGAGGATCACCTGAGGTCAGGAGTTTGAGACCAGCCTGGCCAACATGGTGAAACCCTGTCTCTACTAAAAATATAAAAATTAGCCGGGTGTGGTGGGGCATGCCTGTTATCCCAGCTACTCGGGAGGCTGAGGGAGGAGAATCGCTTGAGCCCAGGAAGCAGAGGTTTCAGTGAGCCGAGATCACGCCATTGCACTCTAGCCTGGGCAACAGAGCATGACTCCATCTCAAAAAAAAAAAAAAAAAAAAAATGGAGGCTTACTAGAAGAAGGGGTCGGGGGTACCCAGACAGAGAGCCTTCTCTCTAGCCTCATCCTCCCAGCTTGTATTCTTATGAACCCCCAAATCCAGAGCATTTTGAAAAGTGCCCCAATCCCTCCCTGACATTTTACAGATGGAAAAAGAGGCTCAAAAGATGGCACTCCCTATGGCCCCTCCAGTGGGGACAGAGATGGGCCAGCGCCCAGGCCTCGCTTCATACCATGCCTTTTCCCTCGTCACTGACCCAACGATCTTTTTTTCTTCCCAAAGGGACTAAAGGGGCTACAGATAGGCCCTGTCCCCACAGTGTGCTTTCCCAGTCCCTAGAGAGGCCTGAGGAGGGTGGCATGCTCTCATTCCTAGACAGTTGGTGAGGAGCTGGGGCCCCGAATTCCCGGCCCCCCATTTCTAGGCATGGACCTCACTCATTCACTTCTGGGCCCACAAAGGGACTCAGGGAGAAGACCCAGCCCGGGGACTGCTGGGGGGTGGCCACTCAGGAAAGGGCCCTGAGGCGATGGGCCTGCCATTGAAAGTGTGGGAGCAGTCACCCTGGGAAGCCCCTTTTACAGCCCACACCCTGTGTGTCCAGTTCGAGGCTTGCTGGAGAGCTCCAGGGAACAACTCCCTCCAGGCTAAAGGCAGAACCCACCTTCTGGCCTCCCGTTAAAACAATCCCCCCAGCAGAGTACAAGTTCAAATCCTGGCACTTCTAGGCATGAGGCCTTGGACAAACCACATAACCTCTCTGTCTCCGTTTTCTCATCTAAAATGGAGTAGGCTGGGCATGGTGGCTCACACCTGTAATCCCAGCACTTTGGGAGGCCGAGGCGGGTGGAACACCTGAGGTCAGGAGTTTGAGACCAGCCTGGCCAACATGGCGAAACCCCATCTCTACTAAAAATTTAAAAATTAGCAGGGCATGGTGGTGCGTGCCTGTAATCCCAGCTACTTGGGAGGCTGAAGCAGGAGTATCTCTTGAACCTGGGAGGCAGAGGTTGCAGTGAGCCGAGATCGTGCCACTGCACTCCAGCCTAGGCAACAGAGCGAGACTCCGTCTCAAATAATAATAATCATAAATTAATAAATAATAAAATGGGCGAGTAAAAGAGTTAATATCTGTAAGGGCTTGGAAGGGTGCCTGGTGCACAGGATACTGTGTGTTGTCATTACTATTGTGGTAGTGTAGGGACTCACAAGGCCTGCTAGCGCTCCCTGGGTGGAAACTGCACTTCCCAGCAGGAGGAATTCCCTGAGATTCCCCAACCTGCAGGGAGTGCCAGTGTCAGGTATGATTTCCCTGAAGGCTCTTTCCCCACGCCCAGCAGAGGGCACCATTCACTCAAACCACCGCCACAGCCCATAGAGCTCCCAGCCCAAGCGCCAGGTCTGCAGGGAGGGAGGGAGAGAGGAAGGCAACAGTGGCACTGGCTGCCACATGCCACACAGGGAGTCAGCTGGGTGGCCGGAATGGCCTTGGACACTGATGAAGACAGTCAATATGGAGTCAGTTACATGTTCTCCCGCCTCACAACCCTGGGGAGAGGTTCAATGGTTCCCTTTTATTTAAAGGAAATTGCAGCCAGGCATAGTGGCTCACACCTGTAATCCCAGCACTTTGGAAGGCCAAGGTGGGAAAAATCATTTGAGCCCAGGAGTTCCAGACCAGCCTGGGCAACATAGACCCCATCTCTATTAAAAAAAAAATTTTTTTTGATTCAGCTGAGTGTGGTGACAGACACCTGTGGTCCCAGCTACTCGGGAGGCTGAGGAGGAGGCTCACTTGAGCCTAGGAGGTCAAGGCTGCAGTGAGCCATGCTTGCACCACTGCACTCCAGCCTGGGTGACAGAACAAGACCCTGCCTCAAAAAAAACGAAAAAATGAGAGAGGTTAATGGCCACATACGATCAGGAAGCAGCAGAGACAGTTTTGGGGTTTAGATTTCCTTGATTGCCAGGTGGGCTCTTTTTACAATTAAGGATATAAACTCCAGCTGCAGATGGGGCCGTGGGGCAGGCAGGCCGTAGAAGGCGCCCTTCAGGTAATGCTTATGGCCTCCTGCAAGGTGGAGTTGGCCTCACTGACCCTGAGACTCTGTAGCCCTGAAGCACAAAAGCCACAGCATTCCCAGCCACTTCTGGGGTCCCCTTGAGTATGTGGCATCATCTAAGGCTTTTTTATTCATTCGTTTAACAACTTCATTGAGCACCTGTTCTGTGCAAGACACTGTTTTTTTTTTTTTTTGTAGACACAGTCTCGCTCTATCCCCCAGGCTGGAGTGCAGTGACGCGATCTTGGCTCACTGCAAACCTCCACCTCCCAAGTTGAAGTGATCCTCCTGCCTCAGCCTCCCGAGTAGCTGGGATTACAGGTGCATGCCACCATGCCTGGCTAACTTTTGTATTTTTAGTAGAGACGGAGTTTCACTATGTTGGCCAGGTTGGTCTTGAATTCCTGACCTCAGGTGATCCACCTGCCTCGGCCTCCCAAACTGCTGGGATTACAGGCGTGAGCCACCGTGCCCAGCCTCAAGACACTGTTCTTGGTGCTAGGGTTATAGCAATGCAGAAAACAGTAAAAAAGCCCAGCGAGCCGGGCACGATGGCTCACGCCTGTAATCCCAGCACTTTGGGAGGCCGAGGCAGGTGGATCACGAGGTCAAGAGATCGAGACCATTCTGGCCAACATGGTGAAACACCGTCTCTACTAAAAACACAAAACATTAGCGCGGCGTGGTGGCACGTGCCTGTAGTCCCAGCTACTCGGGAGGCTGAGGCAGGAGAATGGCGTGAACCTGGGAGGCAGAGCTTGCAGTGAGCCGAGATCGTGCCTCTGCACTCCAGCCTGGGCAACAGAGCAAGACTCCGTCTCAAAAAAAAAAAGACCCCAGCACTAACATGGGGGCTGCAGGTAAATATGTGTGTAGGGCCCACATACCAAATGTGTCAAGATCAACATCACAAACTCCTAAGTAAAAGATACTCTATCTTTCTACTTGGACAGGTGTATCCTCACAGTGATTGGGAGAGCCAGATTTAAATCTGAATTCACAGACACCTAGAATACTGGGCTAGAGTGTGGCTCTGTGGGGAGGGTGAGTCCCAGCCCAGGAGCAGCGGCCAGTGCCCTGCTCTACCCAGCCCAAGCACCATCCAGCACCACCAGGCTCCTTGTGTGGCACCCCAACCCATGTGTCCCAGCTCCCTCCACTGTCCCCCAACACAGCCTTCCATTGACCACCCCATGGGCCTTGGAGTACACACCTGGGCTGTGCTGGCTGCCTGGGGACAGAACTGGGGAAGGCCTGAGGGACAAAGATGCTGGTTCTAGTAGTCACATTTCCTTTTTTTTTTTTTTTTTTTTTGCGACAGAGTCTCACTCTGTTGCCTAGGCTGGAGTGCAGTGGTGTGATCTTGGCTCACAGCAATCTCCGCCTCCCAGGTTCAAGCGATTCTCGTGCCTCAGCCTCCTGAGTAGCTGGGACTACAGGTGCACAACACCACACCCAGCTAATCTTTGTATTTTTTGGTAGAGATAGGATTTCGCCGTGTTGGTCAGGCTGGTCTCGAACTCTTGACCTCAAATGATCCGCCTGCCTCAGCCTCACAAAGTTCTGGGATTACAGGCATGAGCCACTGTGCCTGGCCAGTAGTCACATTTCCTTAGCTCTATGAGGAGGGGCAGAAGGGCAGGGTAGAGGCCCTTGCTGCCCAGTCTAAGGGAGTTTTCAATGAGAAACAGACCATAAACAAGACAAATCAGTAAAATACGTGGTCTAGTAAAAGGTGAAGCATGGAGGAAAATGGAGCTGGGATGGGGCCTAGGGAGGAAGGGCCTGGGGGTAGGGCTCAGTTCTAGGAGCCAGGGAAGGCACTGCTGGGAAGGTGGCATTTGGGCAAAGACTGGAGGCTATCAGGGAGCAAGTATGTAGTGTCCTGTCTACATAAAAGGAATGGCAAGGGCTAAGGGTTTAGCAGGGTCAGCAGGGTTTAGCAGGGAGGCCAGTGTGGCTGGAGCAGAGGAACGGGTCGAGATGGGTCGAGAGTGTGTGCAGAGATGAGGTTGGACAGGTAAGGAGCCAGGGGCCCAGGCGCCCAGTCCTGGGTGTCCTCCTTCACGCCTGGGCTGGAGGCTGAGTTCAGGGCAAGGCCCAGTCCCAGGAGCCCTGAAAAAGGCCTGACTCAGCTCCATCCCGGGGCTGGCAGAACCTGGTTCCTCCTCTGCTCTATCCTCAGTCCCTGAGGATGCAGCAGGGCCTGTCGGGGCCTGTGGGCAGCTGCAGAGCTGGCAGGCGGGAGCTAGGAGATTCCTCTCTCGGGGAACTGGGGAGCCTGTCTGAGAGTGCCCTGTAGTCTGGTAGGGCGGTGGCTAAGACAGCAGCCCCTAAAGGCTGCAGATGTGGGAGTGACTCACCAGCCTGGCCTCTCAGTGGGCTGAAAGGAGACCCCTAGGAGGCGATGGTGGAAAAGCACTCAGTGTTTAGCGCTGAGCCTGCAGTGCAGTTGGGGATCGCCAGGTGGTCACTGCCAGCCTTGTCCTCGCTTGGTATTAGGCCCTCTCCAAGTTAGAGGTGGGGTGGGGAGCCACCCCTGCATTCCCTGTACCCACTGCCCAGCAAGCGGCAGGGGTGTGGCGGGCCGGGGAGGAATCTGAGAGGGGCGGGGCGGGTCAGGAATGCCTGGGCTCCGTTCCAACTTCTGTCCCCACTGTTGTCCATCCGGTAAACCACGGCCAGCCCATAGCTGACAGGGCAGAGCGCTGAGGCCTCTGTGTGTCCTCCAGGAACCTGACGACCCAGGCACTCCAGGAAGACGATGCCCACTAATTACAAGAATGATAGACTGGGCGCAGTGGCTCAAGACTGTAATCTCAGCAGTTTGGGAGGCCGAGGCGGGCCGGTCACTTGAGGCCAGGAGTTCAAAACCAGCCTGGCCAACAAGGTGAAAACCCATCTCTACTAAAAATACAAAAGGTAGTGGGGCATGGTAGAGGGCGCCTGTAACCCTAGCTACTCCGGAGGCTGAAGCAGGAGAATCCTTGAACCTGGGAGGTGGAGGTTGCAGCAAGTCGAGATCCCACCACTGCACTCCAGCCTGGGTGACGAGCAAAATTCCATCTCAAAAAAAAAAAAAGATAATTAGTAGGACTTGAACAAATTAAGCAGTTACCATGTGCCAGGCAAAACGCTGAAGTTTCACTCCAAATCAAACCACGTTTCCTCAGAGCCTCTGCACTTGCTGTGCCCTCTGCCTGGCATGCCATTCCCCTAGATTTCTCTCGGCTCCCTCACGTCCTTCAGGCATCACCCACATGTCAGCCTGTCAGAGATGCCAGCCCTGAAGGGGACTGCATCCTCCTTAGAATTGCAGCCCTGCACCCCCCAATGCTTTATCTTTTCTTTCTTTCTTTCTTTTTTTTTTTTTTTTGAGACCGAGTCTCGCTCTGTCGCCCAGGCTGGAGTACAGCGGCATGATCTCAGCTCACTGAAACCTCCACCTCCCGGGTTCAAGAGATTCTCCTGCCTCAGCCTCCTGAGTAGCTGGGATTACAGGCGCCCGCCACCACACCTGGCTAATTTTTGTATTTTAGTAGAGACGGGGTTTCACCATGTTGGTTAGGCTGATCTCAATCTCCTGACCTCAGGTGATCCACCCACCTCGGCCTCCCAAAGTGCTGGGATTACAGGTGTGAGCTACCATGCTGGCTGATTTTTGTATTTTTTAATTAGGTACTGGGTTTCACTATGTTGACCAGACTGGTCTCAAACTCCTGAACTCAGGTGATCTGCCCACCTCAGCCTCCCAAAGTGCTGGGATTACAGGTGTGAGCCACTGCACCCAGCCTATTTGTTGTTTTTCTGGGACAAGGTCTCACTCCATCTACTAGGCTGAGTGCAGTGGTATAATCACAGTTCACTGCAGCCTTGACCTCCTGGATTCAAGCAATCCTCCCACCTCAGCCTGCTGAATAGCTGGGACTACAAGTGTGTACCACCACCCCCAGCTAATTTTTTGTTTTTGGTAGGGACGGGGTCTCACTGTGTTGTCCAGGCTGGTCTCTATCTGGCTTCAAGCCATCCTCCCTCCTGGGCCTCCCAAAGTGTTGGGATTACAGGCACGAGCCCCTGCACCCGGCGCAGAAGCACTTTTGTCAATTAGAGTGCTGGCAAGCAAGAGAGGCAAGCTCAAAAGGTGACCGGAGAAGGGTTCATGGAGGTGCAGTCTACAGTGGGGTGAGCAGGGTTGCAGGGTCTCCCTCCGTCACCCAGGCTGGAGTACAGTGGCACAATCTCGGCTCACTGCAACCTCTGCCTCCCAGGTTCAAGCGATTCTACTACCTAAGCCTCCCAAGGTGCTGGGATTGTAGGCGCCCTCCACCACGCCCAGCTAATTTTTGTATTTTTAGTGGAAACAAGGTTTCGCCATGTTGGCTAGGCTGGTTTCAAGCGACCCACCCACCTCGGCCTTGCAAAGTGCTGGGATTACAGGCGTGAGCCACCGCGCCTGGCCTCTTTTTTCTGTCTCCTTCATTTCTAAAGACGGCACCATCATCAGCCCAGCTGCCCAAACCAGAAACCTAAACACCTTGTCCTCAACTCCTTCCTTTTATTGACTGCCCATGCTGATCATCCATGGAGTCCTCCCAGATATCCTGGAATTCAACCACTTCTGTCCATTCTCCACCACCACCTTTGTCCCAGCCACCAGCACCTCAACTGGGATGACCACAATGGCCTCTGCGCTGGTTAATTCCCCGTTTCCCCCAGATCCACTCTCTTCCCTTCTTCCCGCTGCTCTGCACCCAGGAGGCAGCCCTAGCTGCCCTGTGTTCTGGATTAGGTTGGTTACATTGGGGGAAGGAACCCACAGGAGATGGGGCGGGAAGGAGGGGAAGTGGCAGTATCACTCCGCCTGCTCCCTCCCTGCCGGGCTGGGTTTGGCACTGGCTGCGCTCTGCACCCTCTATGGCCACAGCTCCTGTCATGTGGACCCTCTTCCATGGCTCCAACACTCCCTGGGGTCTGAAAGGCAGTTTCTGCACTTGCCCTGTTAGGACTAAGGGCTGCCCTGGCTTCCCATTTGCTAGTCTGAGGATGCCTCGCCATCCCAGCTGGTCACCCTAACCGAGTGGTTCTCAACCAGGGGTAGTTATGCCATCTCAGGGGATATTTGGCAATGTCTGGAGTCATTTGTGGTTGTTACCACTGGAGTGGGGGTGCTACTGGCATCTAATGGGTAGAGGCCAGAGATGTTGCTGAACCCCCTACAATGCACAGGACAGCCCCCACAGCACATGATCCTCCCTCTGAAAAGTCAATAGCGCTTAGGTTGAAAAACTCCGGCTGGGCGCGGTGGCTCACGCCTGTAATCCCAGCACTTTGGAAGGCCGAAGTGGGCGGATCGCTTGAGACCAGCCTGGCCAACATGGCAAAACCCCGTCTCTACTAAAAATACAAAAATTAGCCGAGTGTGGTGGCGGGCGCCTGTAATTCCAGCTACTCAGGAGGCCGGGGCGGGAGTAATCGTTTGAACCCAGGAGGCAGAGGTTGCAGTGAGCCGAGATCGAGTGACTGCACTCCAGCCTGGGCGACAGAGCGAGATTCTGTCTCAGAAGAAAGAAAGGAGAGAAAGAGAAAAAGGGAGAGAGAGAGAGAAAGAAGAAAAGAAAGGAAGAAAGGAGAGAGGGAAGGAGAGAAGGGAGGAGAGGGGAGGGGAGGGGAAGGAGGGGGGAGGGGACGGGAGGAAAGGGGAGGGGAGGGGAGGGGAGGAGAGGAGAGAAGGCGAGGTGGCTCATGCTTGTAATCCCAGCACTTTGGGAGGCCAAGGTGGACGGATCCACTGAGGTCGGGAGTTTGAGACCAGCCTGACCAACATGGAGAAACCCTGTCTCTACTAAAAATACAAAACTAGCCGGGCATGGTGACGCATGCCTGTAATCCCAGCTACTCGGGAGGCTGAGGCAGGAGAATCGCTTGAACCCAGGAGGCGGAGGTTGCCGTGAGCTGGGTTGCGCCATTGCACTCCAGCCTGGGCAACAAAAGTGAAACTCCAGCAGAGAGAGATAGAGGGAGAAAGAGAAAAAAAGAAAGAAAAAGAAAGAAAAGGAAAGAAGAAAGAAAGAGAAAGAGCAGGTGTGAGGAGTGCAGTGCAGAGTTCTGGGCATTTTGAACACTTGGAGGCGGCTGGGGGACCTGTGAGTGAGGAAGTTCAGGTGCAGCAGGGTTACACAGGTGAGGAACTGCACACAGGGCTGGCTGCACGCGGGGCTGGCTGCGCCCATGCCAGGGACTGTATGGTGCCGGTTTCCCACAGCCTCTGTTCTGCTTCCCACTAGAGAGGGGACGGGGAAGTGGCCAGCAGCTGGAGAGGAAGGGGAAAGGGGAAGTGGTGGTCCCGTGGGAACTTACATCCTTTATTTCATCTTCTTTGCCTCCCCCCTGGGGTGGTTTCCCAGGAAGAGAAGTAAAAGCTGAGGGGTGAGGCCTGAGTAGGGGGCACGAGGGTGAGGGCATGGGCACTGACTCACAGAGAGGAGCAGAGGAACCCTGCTTGTGTCGCCTTTCAGTATCGGACAGTGGAGTGGGAGGATAAGAGGAACAAGGCAGCCCTGTCTACTCTGGGTGCAGCCCAGGGATGGAGGAGCAGCCAGTGCTCCCAGGACAGCCCTAAGATGGGAGTTTTGAGAGTGCACCCTCCACCCTGCATGATCCTAGGAAGCTAGGAGTCCAGAGATGTTCCTTGTGTTTTGTTTGTTTCTTGGGTTTTTTTGTTTTCTTTTTTTTTTTTGAGACAGACTCTCACGATGTCACCCAGGCTGACGTGCAGTGGCACAATCATAGCTCACTGCAGCCTCAACCCCCCAGGTTCGAGCAATCCTCCCATTCAGCCTCCCGAGTAGCTGGCACTACAGGTGCATGTGACTATGCCTGGCTAATTTTTGTACTTTTTATAGAGATGGGGTTTCTCCATGTTATCCAGGCTGGTTTCCAACTCCTGGGCTCAAGCAATCCTCCCACCTTGACCTCCTAAAATTCTGGGATTACAGGCGTGAGCCATCACACCCGGCCCAGAGAGGTTTCAACAAGAGCAGCTGGAGCTGGGAGTAAACAGTGGCCAAGCAGAATTTCAAAAGAAAATAATAATAAAGCTACGATAATAGCAATAATAATAATAATGGTCATAATAATTATAATAACCTCCTTGTCTTAAAAGCATTCTAAGAGCGGGTAGTCTATGGGTACATTTTCTCTTATCTGGCTCCAATCAGGTGGCCAGAGTGATCTGATCTTTCTAAGATGAAAATCCAATACCATAACATTGTGCAGATGGTGAAGATGTTATAATCCCCATTTGACAGATACGGGAGAACGGTGGGAGAACTTGGCTGAGATTTGAACTCGGGACCTCTCAATTCCCAGGTTCCTTTTTTTTTTGAGATGGCTACTCCCTCTGTCACCCAGGCTGGAGTGCAGTGGCTCGATCTTGGCTCACTGCAACCTCCGCCTCCCGGGTTCAAGCAATTCTCCTGCCTCAGCCTCCCAAGTAGCTGGGATTACAGGCATGTGCCACCATGCCCAGCTAATTTTTGTATTTTTAGTAGAGTTGGGGTTTCACCATGTTGGCCAGGCTGGTCTCGAACTCCTGACCTCAGGTGATCCACCCGCCTCAGCCTCCCAAAGTGCTGGGATTAAAGGCATGAGCTACCTTGCCTGGTCAATTCCAAGGTTCCTAAGCAGCCGCCTCGCAGCCAGTGCAGCATCCTCCCTTTCTGGTCTGTCTCCCCTCCTCCTGTGATCTCCCCGCCCTTCTGTCCCTCCTCTCCCCACTCTCTCTGTCTCTATGGAAATGAAGTCAAGATTGTTTTTGGTTGACTACTCTTTATGACCCTTGAAAAACATTTTAAATGTTGATCTATCTCATACATTGTTTCCGTCAAGGAAAAACAATAAAATTGAGTCGCTTCACTTTTATATGTCTCCCTCTGTCTCTTTTGCCCCACTAATAATTCAGTTGACCCTCAATAAAGGGGGAAAAAGTTCCCTAATCCTAATCAACAAGCATATCGGGTTGCTCTTCTTCCTGCTGGCTGAGGCGGGAGCAAGTTTATTTTTCCAGGGATTTTAGACATCCCGACCCTGGAGCTGCCAGGGAATAGTGTCAAGGTGTTGATTTCAAGTGTTTCAGAGTCTGCTTACAAACCCTCCACCCCTCCTCTCGGTGCCCACCTCCCCTGACCTAGGCCAGACCCCCAGATTTCTTGTTGAGACGATTGCAGGAGCCTCCCAGCTGTGCTCCCTGCTTCCCAAGGACTCCTCCTCCAGCTATGCCAGAGTGACCTTTCCGGAACGCAGATCCCATCACATCCCTTCTCTGCTTAAACACTTTCGTTCTTTTCCCATGACCTACTGGACAAGGGCCAAGCAGCATGTCATCGGACGCCCTTCAAATCCCAGCCTAGGTTGACCTTATAGCCCTAGCTCCTGCCCACTGTCCCGCTCCCCAGGTACAGACCACACAGCCACACTGGGCAATGCACCCTTCCTGGAATATAGGCCTTCCTGCTGCTTTACCTTTGCTTGTGCTGTTTTCCCTACCTGGGGTGCCTTTTCTTCTCACCCCATCCCTGCCCAAATCTGATCAATTTTTATTCTATTTATTATTATTATTATTATTATTTTGGAGACAGAGTTTCGCTCTGTCACCCAGGCTGGAGTGCAGTGGCTCGATCTCAGCTCACTGCAACCTCCGCCCCCTGGGTTCGAGCAATCCTCCTGCCTCAGCCTCCCAAGTAGCTGGGATTACAGGTACACGCTACCATGCCCAGCTAATTTTTATATTTTTAGTAGAGACAGGGTTTCATTATGTTGGCCAGGTTGGTCTCGAACTCCTGACGTCAGGTGATCTGCCCACCCTGGCCTCCCAAAGTGGTGGGATTATAGGCGTGAGCCACCGCACCCAGCCCCCCAGTTAGATCTTAAGCTTACTGAGCACTTTTGCCTAATTATGTTCAGCCTCTACCCTCACCCCAGCACCGAGCACAGGACCTGGGACCCAGGCAGGTGCTGAGAAATCGGAATTGAAATCCAGGACTGAAAACCTTCTGTGAATTCCATCACCACATTCCCAGCAAAGGGAGTTAATGGCTGGTCTCTAGTCTCTCAACGACTTTGCCTCTGCCTTAGCCTACAAGCCGCTTAGTTCCTGCCAAAATGTCATTTTTTCCCCCAGGAAGCCTTCTGGATTTAGTATTCCTCCCCTAGAGTTTTCTTAGCATCTGTATGAATACACCCAGCACACAGAATTGTAATTGTCTCTTTACCTGTCCATTTCCCCAACCAGTCTGAGGAACTGTGATCTCGCCCACCGAAGGTCCCTGGTGATAGGTAATAGCTGTAGAGCACTTTCAGCTACCAAATGTATTCCGAGCACTTTATGTGTACTACCTCATTTAAGTATCAAGACAAGGCCAGGTTCAGTGGTTTGTCTGTAATCCCAGCGCTTTGGGAAGCGGAGGCAGGAGGATTGCTTGAAGCCAGGACTAGCCTGGGCAACACAGCAAGACTTCATCATTACAAAAATTTAAAAATTAGCCAGGCATGGTGACCCGTGTCTGTAGTCCCAGCCACTTGGGAGGCTGAGGCAGGATCACTTGATCCCAGGAGTTTGAGGCTGGCAGTGAGCTATGATTGGGCCACTGCACTCCAGCCTGGGCGATAGAACAAGACCCTGTCTCAAAAAATAAAAAGTATCAAGACAACCTCATAAGAGAGGTACTATTAGCCCCATTTTACAGAGGGGCAAACCAAAGTCACAGAAGTTCTAAACTTGCCCAATGCCACACACCCAGGAAGCAGCAGAAAGGGAATCTGAGGCTGGGCGCCATGACTCACACCTGTAATCCCAACACTTTGGAAGGCTGAGGTGAGCAGATCACTCGAAGCCAGGAGTTCGAGACCAGCCGTGCCAACATAGCAAAACCCCATCTCTACTAAAAATACAAAAAATTAGCCAGGCATAGTGGTGCAGCCCTGTAGTCCCAGCTACTCGGGAGGCTGAGGCAGGATAATTACTTGAACCTGGGAGACGGAGGTTGCAGTGAGCCAAGATGATGTCACTGCACTCCAGCCTGGGCGACAGAACACGACTCTCAAAAAAAAAAGAAAGAAAGAGAGGATTTGAATCCAGCTCTTGCCCACTCCACAGTAGTATTAATTGCATAACTGAGTGAGAGGAACTGGGGCGATGTTCAAGTAACCCGGGCACACCCTGGAGTCCTGCTCATCTTCTCCCAGAGACATAGCCCCACTCCAGCCTGCAGGGAGTTGCCCAATAGCAAGGCCAAGGTCTGTACTCATAAAGCGTTCTTGGTGCACAGCATTTTAATAAAGACATGTTGTTCTTTGCCCTGAGAAGCCGCCCCACTTCCTGCCACCCCACAGGGAGGTCCTGGGAATGGTTAACATTGCTTTGCTGATGAATAGCCTCTGGAGTAGCGTAAGAAACAAAAGACCTCACAGTACCAGGCCTGCTGCCAGATCCCTGGACCACCCCTCTCCTTGCTGGTGGGCACAACATATGGTTCAAAAACCTGAAACAAGCACATGACCTTTGACCCAGTAACTCCACTTGGAGACGTTCATCTTAAAGACCTGCCCATACAATTTCTCACAGGTGTACAGATTAAGGATTTCCTCGCAACATTGCTTGTAAGACTAAGCATTGGCCAGGCACTGTGGCTCATGCCTGTAATCCCAACACTTTAGGAGGCTGAGGCGGGTGGATCACCTGAAATCAGGAATTTGAGACCTGTTTGACCAACATGGTAAACCCTATCTCTACTAAAAATACAAAATTAGCTGGGTGTGGTGGTGCATGTCTGTAATCCCAGCTACTTGGGAGGCTGAGGCAGGAGAATCACTTGAACCCGGGAGGCGGAGGTTGCAGTGAGAGAAAAAAAAAAAAAAAAGACTAAGCACTGGAAAAAACCCAGGTTCTTCAAAAAGGGAATTGATTCAATAAATTGTAGGCATTCAAATCGTGGAAAATCATACTGACATTAAAGTGCTATTGAGGCAGCCAGGCACAGTGGCTCACTCCTGTAATCCCAGTACTTTGGGAAGCCAAAGTGGGAAGATTGCTTGAGCCCAGGAGCTTGAGACCAGGCTGGGCAACATATCGAGACCCTCATCTCTACAAAAGATTAAAAATCAGCCATGTGTGGTGGTTCTTGCCTGTAGTCCCAGATACTCCAGAGGCTGAGGTGGGAAATTTACTTGAGCCCAGGAGTTTGAGGTTACAATGAGCTATGACCATGCCACTGCACTCCAGCCTGGGCGACAGAATGAGACTCCGGCTCAAAAAAAAAAAAAAAAAAGAAAAGAAAAAAACTGATAACAGTAGTTGCCTCTGGGGAGGGAAGGAGGGTAGCACAGGATGGTACAGTAAGACTTACTGTTTTGGTTTCTTTGTTTTGTTGGAGACAGGATCTCACTCTGTCTCTCAGGCTGGAGTGCCTTGGCGTGACCATAGCTCACTGCAGCCCCAACCTCCCAGGCTCAAGTGATCCTCCCGCCTCAGCCTCCCAAGTAACTGGGACTACAGGCACAAGCCACCATGCCCAGATTTTTTTCTTTTTTTTTCTTTTTTTTTTTTTTTTAAGTAGAGACAGGGTCTCACTATGTTGTCCAGGCTACTCTCAAATTCCTGAGCTCAAGTGATCCTCCCACTTTGGCCTCCCAAAGTGCTGGGATTATAGGCATCAGCCAACAGGCCTGGCCAATAAAATACAATTATATGTTTTTGTCTGAAGAGACAAAGGTTGGATATAGCTCAAAATGTCAATTGTGATTATCTCTAGAGTGACAGATGATTTGTATTTTTCTTATTTTTGCTTATCTGCATTTAAAATTTTTTTCTATTGCAGATCTTTATTACTTGTATAATTTTTCAAAGGAAAATATACAGTGCTCAATATTCATGATTAGATAAATTAAAATGACAATAAGATACCACTACTTACCTATTAGAATGGCTAAAATTGAAAAGACTGGCAACATACCAAAGGCTAACAAGGATGTGGAGCAACTAGAAGTCTCATGCATTGCTGACGGCATTATAAAATGGTATGGCCACAGCTGTGGCCTAGATGTGTTTGTCCCCAACCAAACTCATGTTGAAATTTAGTTGTCAGTGTAACAGTGTTAGGAAGCAGTGCCTTAAAGTTGTGATTAGGTCAGGCCGAGCGCGGTGGCTCACGCTTGTAATTCCAGCACTTTGGGAGGCTGAGGCAGGCAGATCACTTGAGGTCAGGAGTTCGAGACCAGCCTGGCCAACATGGTGAAACCCCGTCTCTACTAAAAGTACAAAAATTAGCTGGGCGTGGTGGCAGGCACCTGTAATCCCAGCTACGCGGGAGGCTGAGGCAGGAGAATCGCTTGAACCTGGGAGTTAGACGTTGCAGTGAGTTGAGATGGCGCCATTGCACTCCAGCCTGGGGGATAAGAGCGAGACTTCCTCTAAAGAAAAAAAAAAAAGAAAGAAAGATGTGATTAGGTCATTAAGATAGATTTATATCTTTCTCAGAGACTGGGTTATTGTGCCTGCTTCCACCTCCACTTTTCCCCATGAGTTAAAGCAGCACCAGGCCTTCACTATATGAGCTGCCCAGTCATGGACTTCCCAGACTCCAGAATCATGAGCTAAATAAACTTTTTCTTTTTCCTTTTCTTTTCTTTTTTTATTTTTGAGACAGAGTCTCATTCTGTTGCCCAGGCTGGAGTTGCCCAGACTGGAGTGCAGTGGCACAATCATGGCTCACTGCAATCTCTGCCCCCAGGTTCAAGTGATCCTCCTACCTCAGCCTCCTGGGTAGCTAGGACAACAGGCACGTGCCACTCTGGCTAGTTTTTGTATTTTTTCTAGAGATAGGTTTTGCCATGTTGCCCAGGCTGATCTCAAACTTCTGAGCTCAAGTGATCCTCCCACCTCAGCCTCCCAAAGTGCTGGGATTACAGGTGTGAGCCACCGAACTGGCTAAACTTTTTTTGTGTGTTAAATTACCCAGTGTCAGGAATTCTGTTATAGCAACGTAAAACAGACTAAGACAGCCACTTTGAAAAACAGTTTGGCTGGCTGGGTGTGGTGGCTCATGCCTATAATCCCAGCACTTTGGGAGGCCGAGGCGGGTGGATCATCTGAGGTCAGGAGTTCAAAACCAGCCTGGCCAAGATGTCAAAAACCCATCTCTACTAAAAATACAAAAAAATTAGCCGGGTGTGGTGGCGCATGCCTGTAATCCCAGCTACTCGGGAGGCTGAGACAACAAAATCGCTTGAATCCGGGAGGTGGAGGTTGCAGTGAGCCGAGATTGCTCCACTGCACTCCATCCTGGGCAACAGAATGAGACTCTGTCTCAAAAAAAAAAATAAAAAAGGAAAACAGTTTGGCAGTCTCTTAGAAAGCATAAACATATGCTAACCATATGATTTAGTAACTCTGCTCCTAGGTATTTACCCAAGAAGAATGAAAACATATGTCCACACAAAGATGCATACATGTTCCTAGAAGCTTTATTTATAATAGCCCCAAACAGGAAATAGCCCAAGTGCTCATTAACTGGTAAATGGATACAACAATTAATTGTGGTGTAGCTATACAATAATGGAAGACTATTAAGAAAAAAAACGGGGCCGGGCGCGGTGGCTCACTCACGCCTGTAATCCCAGCACTTTGGGAGGCCAAGGCAGGTGGATCACCTGAGGTCAGCAGTTCGAGACCAGCCTAGCCAACATGGTGAAACCCCATCTCTACTAAAAATACAAAATTAGCCGGGCGTGGTGGTGCACGCCTGTAATCCCAGCTACTCGGGAGGCTGAGACAGGGAGAATTGCTTGAACCCAGGAGGTGGAGGTTGCAGTGAGTGGAGATTGCGCCATTGCACTCCAGCCTGGGCAAAAAAGAGTGAGACTCCGTCTCAAAAAAAAAGAAAAAAAAAAAAGATAAAAAACGAACTATGAACTACAGACATACACAACAATATGCTCAAAAGTATTTTGCTAAGTGAAAGAAACATATACAACAGGCCACATACTGTATGATTCCATTTATATGACAATCTAGAAAAAGCAAAACTCTGGGGACAGAAAAGGGCCCAGTGGTTGTCGGGGACCAGGAATGAGGGGTGTGGTCATCTACAAGGGCACAGGGGGATTTTTTGGCATGATGGAACTGTTCTTTTTTTTTTTTTTGAGAGGGAGTCTCGCTCTGTCACCCAGGCTGGAGTGCAGTGGCGCCATCTTGGCTCACTGCAACCTCTGCCTCCCGGGTTCAAGCAAAATTCTCCTGCCTCAGCCTCCCAAGTAGCTGGGACCTCAGGCACACACCAGCTAATTTTTGTATTTTTATTAGAGATGGGGTTTCACCATATTGGCCAGGCTGATCTCAAACTCCTGACCTCGTGATCCGCCCATCTTGGCCTCCCAAAGTGCTGGGATTGCAGGCATGAGCCACCACACCCAGAGATGGAACTGTACTACATCTTGATTATAGTGGTGGATATACAACTGCTTGTGTCTGTCAAAACTCACAGAACTTGGCCAGATGCAGTGGCTCACGCATGTAATCCCAACACTTTGGGAGGCCGAGGAGGGAGGATCCCTTGAGCCTAGGAGTTCAAGACCAGCCTGGGCAACATAGTGAAACCTCTTCTCTACAAAAAATGAACAAAATTAGCCAGGCATGGTGGCATGCCCACCTGTGGTCCCAGCTACTTGGGAGGCTGAGGTGGGAGGATCTCTTGAGCCCAGGAGGTCGAGGCTGCAGTAAGCCATGATCACACCACTGCATACCAGCTTGGGTGCCAGAGTGAAACCCTGTCTCAAGAAAAAACTCCAAACCAAACCAAAACAAAAAACCTCACAGAACTGAATGCCAAAAAGTGTGAATTTTACCATATGCAAACTAATTTTTTTTAACATGAGGGGAGGCTAAAAAAAAAAAAAAGAGAAAGAAAGAGAGCTTGAGATCTGTGAAATTCTGGGTAGCAAGGGAATTCCCCATGCATACCCTAAATCAGATCTTTGCAGAACCTCTTAAAATCTAAAGTTTGTCAAGCCCAGCCTGACAGCTGTGTCCGGGACTTGCTGGTGACCTTGGGCAAGTACCTTTGCCTCCCAGAAACATAGTTTCTTAGCCCAGAAAGGGAAGAGAGAGCTCTAAACATCTCTAACAAGGCACAGACATCTATTGAGCACTGAGTCACTGCCAGGCTACCCATACATGTGTTTTTTCACATCAGAAGGGTAGGGCAAGACAATAGTGTTTTAAATGTTCTTTATTAAGTCTTTTTTTTTTTTTTTTGAGATGGAGTCTCGCTCTGTTGCCCAGGCCGGAATGCAGTGGCACGATCTCAGTTCACTGCAACATCTGCCTCCCAGGCTCAAGCGATTCTCCTGCCTCAGCCTCCCAAGCCCGAGTAGCTGGGATTACAGGAGCCTGCCACCACGCCGACTAATTTTTGTATTATTAGTAGAGATGGGTTTTACCATGTTAGCCAGGCTGGTCTCGAACTCTTGACCTCAAGTGATCCACCCTTCTCGGCCTCCCAAAGTGCTGGGATTACAGGCATGAGCCACCATGCCAGGCCTTTATTGAGCATTTAGATGTATTAAGCACTTTGCAGGTATTAGTTCATTTCATCCTTATACCACTCCTAGATGGTAGGAACTAGCACTACCTCTATTTTACTAATTGACAAGAACCTAGGTGCGCAGAGGTTTCATAAATTGTCAAGGTCAACATAGCCCAGTATCCCCAGTATTTGATCCAGCCCTCTCATTTCAGGGCCCATGCTCCTAATCATCATACTAAATCATGTGACATTCCTGGAGACAAGCTGTGTGACATCCTCTCAGCATCTCAGTGTTCCTGGACCTTACCCTTTATGCAGTTTAGTCTTTTTTTTTTTTTTTTTTTTTTTGAGATGGAGTCTCGCTGTTGTCGGCTTGGGCTGGAGTGCAGTAGCACGATCTTGGCTCACTGCAACCTCTGCCTCCCAGTTTCCAGCAATTCTCCTGCCTCAGCCTCCCGAGTTGCTGAGATTACAGGTGTCTGCCACCAGGTCTGGCTAATTTTTGTATTTTTAGTAGAGACGGGGTTTCACCATATTGGCCAGGCTGGTCTCGAACTCCTAACCTCAGATGATCAACCTGCCTTGGCCTCCCAAAGTGCTGGGATTAAAGGCATGAGCCACCGCGCCCGGCCACAGTTCAGTCTTTTAACTGCGGGTACTCAGCAGTTAGGGATTACAGGTGTGAGCCACTATGCCCAGCCCCTTCCCTGCTCTTGAGTCTAACCTCCTGCCTCTCCCTTCTTGGCTAGACTAAGCTCTTCTCCCTTCTGGGCCTTTGCCCAGGTGGTGACTTCTGCCAGAAACACTGGTTAACTCAGCTTAAATGTCACTTTGCTCCCCATCATATTTCTGAAACTCCGTCTCAAAACAAAATAATAATACATAATTGTTAAGATCATCCTTGTTGGCCAGGCGTGGTGACTCACGCCTGTAATTCTAGCACTTTGGGAGGCTGAGGCAGGCAGATCACTTGACGTCAGGAGTTCGAGACCAGCCTGGCCAACATGGTGAAACCCTATCTCTACTAAAAATACAAAAGTTAGCTGGGTGTGTGGCGGGTGCCTGTAACTCCAGCTACTCAGGAGACTGAGGCAGGAGAATTGCTTGAACCTGGGAGGCAGAAGTTGCAGTGAGCCGAGATGGCACTACTGCACTCCAACCTGGGTGATAAGCAAGACTACCAACAACAACAACATCAACAACAACAAAAGGATTATCCTTGCTTATTGCTCTGGGTTGTAAATCCCTGGGTTGTAAATCCCTGGCTCCCTTGTCTGTTTATTCCGTCAGATCAAAAGCTTCTTCAGGATAGGGAGGGGCCCCTGTCACCAGCCAAGCATTTGTGCATGCTAGGTGCCAGTGAGTGTTTATTGAATGAATGAATGAATGAATGAATGAACGAGTGAGTGAGTGAGTTAATGTGGCCTGAAAAGTTGGACAGTTACTCTGGAGAATTATAGATGCCTCGTCCTGTATCTGGACTCTGGAATTTTCTAGGCCTCATTGGAACCCTTGTCCTTTGCCCAGGTTTTATTGCTCTGCAGGTCTCCACCCTGGCAGGAAGCTCTTGCCACCGGCTACAGTCTGGATCCAGCCTGGCCAGTTCCACCTTTCCCACCTACGACACCTGGCAAGACCAAGACACAGCCCTTCCACAAATACATGAGTACATGAGCACGTGGGGTGGACAAGCCATCCAATCAGTCCTCACTGACTCTGGTAAGGGAACAAACTTCTCCCAGTTTACCTGGGATTTTCATGGTTTTAGCACTGAAAGTCTTACACCCCCAGAGACCCAGGATCCCAGACAAATAGGGGCAGTTGGTAGCACTGGGTTTGTTGGGTCATCTTTGTGGACAGTGGAGGGAGTGGGACCTTCAACACAGATTTATTTATTTATTTATTTTTTGAGACGGGTTTCGCTCTTGTTGCTCAGGCTGGAGTGGAATGGAATGGCGTGATCTCGGCTCACTGCAATCTCTGCCTCCCAGGTTGCAGGGATTCTCCTGCCTCAGCTCCCTGAGTAGCTGGGATTACAGGCACCCACCACCAGGCCCGGCTAATTTTTGTATTTTTAGTAGAGACACGGTTTCACCACGTTGGCCCAGCTGGCTTTGAAATCCTGACCTCAGGTGATCCGCTGCCTCTATTACTTTTTTTTTTTTTTTATCTTTTAGAGATAATATTTGACATATAAAGAGAATAAATGTATCACATATATAAATTATAAAGTATAATAATATAGCGAATAATTATGAACTCACCACTCAGCCCAATTCTCCTTCTCCAGAGAAGTACTTGTTAGAAGATGAGGAATTTAATGTCCTTCTCAAGCTTCCTGGCTTCCCTCCCAAGCAATTCCCAATTTTTAATAGTTATATATTATTCGTAACATTTACATTTTGTTCTATAGCTATAATTAAATCTTCTGTACTTTGTCTGGAGGTTGAGTCTAAATACTGAAAAGCAATAAACAGCATCATGATTCCGTAAACACCCCTTGCTTGAGAACTCCTGGTCCCCAAAAGGAAAAAATGGGATCCTGTGCAGTGCCAGCTTTCAATCTCAAGAAGCTCAATGTCATGGTTCTTAGAGGCAGAAGAGATCTCAAGCCTCCTTCTAGCTAACTGAGTCATTTTACAGAAGATAAATTGAGACTTAGAGAAGGAAATAAATTTTGCTTCAAGTCATAAGACTCGTCAATTCCTTACACTATGTTCTGGCCTCCTCCTGGGATTTCGTAAATAAATGAGGCCAGACACGGTGGCTCACGCCTGTAATCTCAGCACTTTGGGAGGCCAAGGTGGGTGGATCACTTGAGTTTGAGACCAGCCTGGCCAATATAGCAAAACCCTGTCTCTACTGAAAATACAAAAATTAGCCGGGTGTGGTGGCGCACACCGTAATCCCAGCTACTTGGGAGGCTGAGGCAGGAGAATCGCTTGAACCTAGGAGGTGGAGGTTGCAGTGAGCCAAGATTGCGCCACTGCACTCCAGCCTGGGCGACAGAGCAAGACTCTGTCTCAAAAAAGTAAATAAAAATAAATAAATGATGTTAGCTGCAAAGTCCCTTTTTTGAAGGGAATTTAGACTATATAGACTTTACATCAAGGATTCAAGGACCTACAGCTGGGCACATTGGCTCACACCTGTAATCCCACCAGTTTGGGAGGCCAAGGAAGGAGGATCACTTGAGACCAGGAGTTCAAGACCAGCCTGGGCAACATAGTGAGCACCTGACTGTACAGAAAATAAAAAATTAAAAACTTAGCCAGGCATGGTGGCACATACCTGTTAGTCTCAGCTACTCGGGAGGCTGACGCAGGAGGATCACTTGGGCCCAGGAGTTCAAGGTTGCAGTGAGCTATGATCCCACCACTGCATTCCAGCCTGAGCGACAGAGGCGAGACCCTATTATTTAAAAAAAAAAAAAAAAATGGTCTCGAGACCTGTCAATTCCCCACACTACGTTGTCTGGCCACCTCCTGGGATGTGATAAATGAATAAATAAATGGTGTTAGCCACAAAGTCCCTTTTTTTGAAAGGGAATTAATCTATATGGATGTCACATCAAGGATTCAACGGGCATACACTAAGAAAATGAAGTATTTTAATGACAGCAGGTAAAATCAGAGAGCCCTTTGTCTCCAAACATCTTTGGTGTGGGGCTAGGCTGAACTTGGCAGGGAGTGGTTTCATTGGCTGCCGAGCCTGGAGAGGGTTGTTTGGGGAAGGGTTTATCTCTCCGTCCCAAGTAGACAGAGTTCTGGCACCTGATTCCCTTGCTCTGAGAAGAGGGTGGGGCCTTCTTTGCTTGGAAGCGGGGGACAGGAAGCAACAGGTCCCTGGGCCTCCACAGTTATGAACTGCAGCACCTTATCTATTGTTCTTGAGATGCCAGGTCCAAAGGTATCTGAGCAGTGGGAGGACACCCAGTCAGCCACAGGGCTCCATGACAGCAGCCCCACTTTCCAGGGGGCTTAACTCACTCCACTTAAGTTGGAGGGGCCTGCTGCCCATGGACTTGGTTCAGGAAAAATCTTGTCCCCTGAGTAACGTGGAATATGGAAATAATAGTTCACGTTGATTTGCACTCCCGTCTGCCATGTTTGGTTAGGTTATTTCACCTAATTCTTTTTTTTTTTTTTGAGACAGAGTCTCACTCTGTCACCCAGGCTGGAGTGCAGTGGCCCGATCTCGGCTCACTGCAAGCCTGCCTCCAGGGTTCACGCCATTCTCCTGCCTCAGTCTCCGGAGTAGCTGGGACTACAGGCGCCCGCCACCACGCCTGGCTAATTTTTTGTATTTTTAGTAGAGACGGGGTTTCACCATGTTAGCCAGGATGGTCTCGATCTCCTGACCTCGTGATCCACCCGCCTTGGCCTCCCAAAGTGCAGGGATTACAGGCGTGAGCCACCGCGCCCGGCCCTTCACCTAATTCTTGAAATCACTCAACAAAGTAGGTTCCATTATTATTCTCAGTTGTACAGATAAGGAAATTAGAAGTCCAAAGAGTCTGTGGCTCTGACTCAAAGGCTTATTACTAGCAGGTAGAAAAGTAGGATTCAGGCCAGCATGGTGGCTCACACCTGTAATCCCAGCACTTTGGGAGGCTGAGGTGGGTGGATTGCTTGAGCCCAGGAGCTAGAGACCAGCCAGGGAAACATGGTGAAATACTGTCTCTACAAAAAAATACCTAAATTAGCTGGGCATGGTGGGACATGCCTGTAGTCCCAGCTACTCAAGAGGCTGAGGTGGAAGGATCGCTTGAGCCCAGGAGGCAGACGGAGGTTGCAGTGAGCTGAGATTGCACTACTGCACTCCAGCCTGACCTTGTCTCAAAAAAAGAAAAGAAAAAGAAAAAAGAAGGGCAGAATTCAGAAGCAGGCAGTCAGGAGCTGAAGTCTATGCTGGGAACCACTGTGCCAGGATGGTCTTAAGCCAGAACACCAGCCTCCCTGCCTCTGCCAAGAAACTGGTCGTTCATTTCTCTAAGCCTCAGTCACCTCTTCTGGGAAATGGGGATGATTGTGTCTGCTCTATAGACTGGCCAGAGGACCAAATGCCCCTCCGGTTCCAGCCCTGGTCACCTGCTCCCCTGACCTGTGGCTGTCATGGGAGCTCTTGCTGGGCTGGACAACAGGGAGCTCAGGCCATCCTCTTGCCTTCCTTCTCTTGGCTGCCCCGGAGTCTGGAATTTCAGGTCCCCGCAAAAGACTATTTCTTGCTAAATTAAGCAAGGTTTGCCACTCAGTTCAAATGGCACCCAGAAACAAAACCCCACCCTGATTTTAGTGGAATAGCACAGAGATTAAGAGACTGAGGAGGGCAGTGGCCCAGGGTTCAAATTCCAGCTCTGTCATTTTTTTGGTGGTTTTTTTTTTTTTTTTTTTTGAGACAGAGTCTCGCTCTGTCACCCAGGCTGGAGTGCAGTGGTGTGATCTTGGCTCACTGCAACCTCCACCTCCCGGGTTCACGCCATTCTCCTGCCTCAGCCTCCCGAGTAGCTGGGACTACAGGCGCCCACCACCACGCCTGGCTAATTTTTTGGTATTTTTAGTAGAGATGGGGTATCACCAGGTTAGCCAGGATGGTCTCGATCTCCTGACCTTGTGATCTGCCTGTCTTGGCCTCCCAAAGTGCTGGGATTACAGGCATGAGCCACCGCGCCCGCCCCAGCTGTGTCATTTTTATTGTGTGTGATGGTGACTTTTAGGTCTCAACTTGACTGGATTAAGGGATACCCAGATAGCTCATAAAGCATTATTTCTGTGTATGTCTGGGAGGACGTTTCCTGAAGAGACTGCTATTTGAATCAGTGGACTGAGTGAGGAAAAGTCACCCACACCCACGTGGATGGGCACCATTCAGTCTACTGAGGGCCAGGATAGAACAAAAGGGCAGGCAGGAAAGGTGAATTCACTCACTTTCTCTCTCTCTCTTCTTCTAGAGCTGGGACACCTGCCTTCTGCCCTTAAACATCAGAACTCCAGGGTATCTCACCTTTTGACTCTGGGATTTGTACCAGCAGCCCCCCAGTGTTCTCAGGCCTTCAGCCTGGGACTGAAAGTCTTGGATTGGGCAATGCTACCAGCTTTCTGGTTCCCCAGCTTGTAGATGGCTTATCCTAGGACTTCTCAGCCTCCATAATCCCATGAGTCAATTTCCCTAATAAGTCCCCTCTCATCTCTCTCTGTATATATCCTATTTGTTCTGTTCTTGGGAGAACCCTGACTAATACACTGTGTAACATCAGGCCAATCCCTTTACTTCTCTGTGAGTCTCTGCTTCCAAATCTGTAAAATGGTCACGCCTGTAGTCCTAGCACTCTGGGAGGCCGAGATGAGTGGATCACTTGAGGCCAGGGGTTCACAACTAGCCTAGGCAACATAATGAGTCCTCATCTCTTATAAAAAACAAACAGGGCTCGGTGCGGTGGCTCATGCCTGTAATCCCAGCACTTTTAGAAGCCAAGGTAGGTAGATCACCTGAGGACAGGAGTTCTAGACCAGCCTGGCCAACATGATGAAACCCCGTCTGTACTAAAAATAAAAAAATTAGCCAGGCGTGGTAGTGCATGCCTGTAATCCCAGCTACTCAGGAGACTGAGACAGGAGAATCGCTTGAAATCGGAAGGCAGAGGTTGCAATGAGCCGAGATCACGCCACTGCACTCCAGCCTGGGAGAAAGAGCAAAACTCCATCTCCAAAAACAACAACAACAAAACCCCAAAATCTGTACAATGTATGTATGTATTATAGCAAACGGCTGTATGAAGACTGGTGAGACAATGCGTACTATAGTGCACTCCAATAAATAGTAGCTATCACTTTTATCATACATTATAATGCAATTATTGGCATCCAGCACAAAGCCTGATACATAATTGGCTTTCAATAAATAATAAATAAAACGATAAGTGTTTACTTGTCTCCATCCCACAGTACCTTATGAGGGTTTTTGTTTGTTTGTTTGTTTTTTGAGACGGAGTCTTGCTCTGTCACCCAGGCTGGAGCGCAGTGGCACGATCTCGGCTCACTGCAAGCTCCGCCTCCCGGGTTCCTGCCATTCTCCTGCCTCAGCCTCCGGAGCAGCTGGGACTGCAGGCGCCCGCCACCACGCCCAGCTAATTTTTTGTGTTTTTAGTAGAGAAGGGGTTTCACCGTGTTAGCCAGGATGGTCTCGATCTCCTGACCTCGTGATCTGCCCGCCTCGGCCTCCCAAAGTGCTGGGATTGACAGGTGTGAGCCACCGCGCCTGGCCTTGTATTTTCAATAGAGATGGGGTTTCACAAAGTTGGCCAGGCTGATCTCGAACTCCTGACCTCAAGTGATCTGCCTGCCTCAGCCTCCCAAAGTGATGGGATGACAGGCTTGAGCCACCACGCCCAGCCCCTTATGAGTTTCTTAAAGGCAGGGACCGTATTTTGTTTATCTCTTTGTTCCTAGTGTTAAACAGAATGCTTGGCACATGGGAGTGGTTAATGAATGTTTGTTGTTTGAGCTAATGGATGGGAACAGCCATCATCCATGGTGCTAAAACCACAAGGTGAAGGGGCTGATGGAGAATTTGATAATGGAGAGATCTGCTGACACCTACAGAACCTTAGCATCCTGAAAGTGAATCAGCAAGAGAGCTTCTTGCTTCCTGATACAATGCTATGGGAGCGCCCGGCAACACTTATAAAATTTTTTTGCCTAAAATACTGATCTGAATCAAGGCAAGCCTGTATATCTCAGTAGTAGTTCATGTTACATGTGGGATTGAGGAACGCGTTTAAGGACACCTCAAAGATGCATTCAACCAAAAACAAAATGCAGGGCTGGGCACAGTGGCTCACACCTGTAATCCCAGCACTTTGGGAGGCTGAGGCAGGCAGATCACTTGAGGTCAGGAGTTCGAGACCAGCCTGGCCAACATGATGAAACCCCGTCTCTACTAAAAATACAAAAATTAGCTGGTCATGGTGGTGCTGGCCTGTAGTCCCAGCTACTGGGGAGGCTGACGCAGGAGAATTGCTTGAACCCGGGAGGCGGAGGTTGCAGTGAGCTGAGACTGCGCCATTGCATTCCAGCCTGGGCGAAAAAGTGAGACTCCGTCTCAAAAAATATATATATATGCCGGACATCCTACAGAACAAATGACCCTGTGTGTTTTTTGTTTTGTTTTGTTTTGTTTTTTAAAGAAGTCTGTAAGTCTGGAATTACATCAAAATAGAAACAAACAAAGGATACATTCACTGTCATAGTTGTGGTTTCACAGTGTATACAAATACCAAAACTCATCAAATTGTATACTTTAAACATATGTAGTCAATTATACCTCAAAAAAGATGAACAAAAAGGGATGGGGAAGCTTATAGGTAAAAAGAGTCTTAAGGGGCATAACAGACAAAAGTAAAATGTGGCTCTTGCTTGGATCTTGATTCAAACACATTTTTTTATTTGCCTGAGACAGAGTCTCCTCTCTTGCCCGGCTGGAGTGCAGTGGCGTGATCTCGGCTCACTGCAACCTCGACCTCCTGGGCTCAAGTGACTCTCTTACCTCAGCCTCCCTAGTAGCTGGGACCACAGGTGTGCGCCACCACACCAGGCTATTTTTTTTTTAATTTTTTGTACAGATGGGGTCTCCCTATGCTGCTCAGGCTGGTCTTGAACTCCTGAGCTCAAGCAGTCCTCCTGCCTCGACCTCCTAAAGTGCTGGGACTACAGGTGTGAGCCATCACGCCCAACCCAAACTATTAATAATTGTTTGCCAGGTGCAGTAGCTCATGCCTGTAATCCCATCACTTTGGGAGGCCGAGGCAGGTGGATCATGAGGTCAGGAGTTCGAGACCAGCCTGACCAAGATGGTGAAACCCCGTCTCTACTAAAAATACAAAAATTAGCTGGGCTTGGTGGTATGCGCCTGTAATCCCAGCTACTCAGGAGGCTGAGGCAGGAGGAACGCTTGCACCTGGGAGGCGGAGGTTGCAGTGAGCTGAGATTGCACCACTGCACTCCAGCCTGGGCAACAGAGAGAGACTCCACCTAAAAAAAAAAAAAAAGCCGGGCGCGGTGGCTCATGCCTGTAATCCCAGCACTTTGGGAGGCTGAGGCAGGCGGATCACTTGAGGTCGGGAGTTGGAGACCCGCCTGACCAACATGCAGAAACCCCGTCTCTACTAAAACTACAAAATTAGCTGGGCTTGGTGGTACATGCCTGTAATCCTAGCTACTCAGGAGGCTGAGGCAGGAGAATTGCTTGAACCCAGGAGACGGAAGTTGCGTTGAGCCGAGATCACGTCATTGCACCCAGCCTGGGCAACAAGAGTGAAACTCTGTCTCAAAAACAAAAACAAACAAACAAACAAAATTGTTTAAAAGACATTTTTTAAAATGTGGCTTAGCCATTCAATGATATTGAGGAATTACTGTGAATTTTATTAGGTGCTTTACTAATGGCATGGGATCATGTTTAAAAGATGTCTTTCTCAGATATGCAGACTGAGATATTTACAGGAGAAATGTTATCTGGGATTTGCTTTAAAATATTATTTGGGCCAGGTGTGGTGGCTCACACCTGTAATCCCAGCACTTTGGGAGGCCAAGGTGGGTGGATCACCTGAGGTCGGGAGTTCGAGACCAACCTGACCAACATGGAGAAACCCCGTCTCTACTAAAAATACAAAATTAGCCAGGCGTGGTGGTGCATGCCTGTAGTCCCAGCTACTGAGGAGGCTGAGGCAGGAGAATGGCTTGAATCCAAGAGGCTGAGGTTGTGGTGAGCCAATATTTTACCATTGCACTCCAGCCTGGACAACAAGAGGGAAACTCCGTCTCAAAAAAAAAAAAATATATATATATATATATATATATATAAAATTATAAAAATATATATAATTATAAAATACATATATAATTATAAAAAATAATTATATATATATATTAGGGCTGGAGTTCAAGACCAGGATGACCAACATGGTGAAACCCTGTCTCTACTAAAAATAGAATAATTAGCCAGGTGTGGTGGCGCATGCCTGTAATCCCAGCTACTTGGGAGGCTGAGGCAGGAGAATGGTTTGAACCCAGAAGGCAGAGGTTGCAGTGAGCCGAGATCACGCCATTGCACTCCAGCACTCCAGCCTGGGCAACAAGAGTGAAACTCCGTCTCAAAAAAAAAATATATATATATATATATGTATACATATATACACACACGTATATACACATATATATACACACACATATACACACACGCACACACACACACACATATATATATACAATTTGGGCGTGATGGCTCATGTTTGTAATCCCAGCACTTTGGGAGGCCGAGGCAGGTGGATTGTTTGAGCTCAGGAGTTTGAGACCAGCCTGGGCAACAAGATGAAACCCCGTCTCTACAAAAAATACAAAAATTAACCTGGTGTGGTGGCTCATGCCTGCCTTCTCAGCTACTTGGGAGGCTGAGGTGGGAGGATTGGCTTGAGCCCAGGAGGTAATGGCTGCAGTGAGCCGAGATTGGGCCACTGTACTCCAGCCGGGGTGACAGAGTTAGATCCTGTCTTGAAAACAAACAAACAAAAAATTCTGCAAAGACAAAAATAAAAATGCAAAGGTAGAAAGATGAAAGAAGATTTGGTACAATTACAAAGTTTACAAAAACTTTAAAAATTGCAAAAAACTACTGTTGGGGCTGGGTGATGAATACCTGTGGTTTCATTATACTATATGTAGTGTGTGTTACACTATTTTCTTTACTTTGTGTTTGAAATAAAACTGTTTTTTTTTTTTTTTGCAGACTGGAAGGGCGGCACCCCTATCAGTTAGCACCGTTTCAACTGGAGGCGGTATAGCCAGTTCCCGCCCCTCCATGCTGGCAGGCAGCCCAGCCCAGCAGAGGTGTCAGGAGCCTCTAGGAGCAGCAGGAAGGGAGCCTCCTCTACCCTACCTAGCCAGGAGCCTGATCAGGCTGTAATCCCTAGCAATTCCAGTTTCTCTGGGGATTCCTCCCCAGTGGGCTGGCGGTTGGACTCTTCTCAGCAGAGGTCTGGAGAGGGGCACCTCCCACCCCAGTCTGAACCCTATGACTGCACCCCTTGCCAGGAGATGAAAGGGACAAGACTGCCTGAAGGATTAATCTTTAGCCTCCAGGCAGGCCAGTGGCCAAAACACCCAGGAAGTGAAAGTCTGTCCTCTGCCATAAGGAAACCTGGAGTCTGTGATCCCATCATGCGGGGTCTGTTATCTGCCAGGTGACAGGGTCTCTTATCTATCTGCGGTGATCTGAAGGGCAAGGCCTCTGGCCAAACATTTCTTTTCCCCAGTGATGCCTGAAATTCCACTGTTAGCGCTGGATCTCAGCAAGATCTCAGAGAAAGCTCAACTCCTGGAGTTTGGGTTTTCCCCAGTTGAGATGTTAGGAAAGCAATGGACCTTATCACCTGCACGGACAGGTTTGTGTACAGTCTCAGGGGATTCAGGGACCCCACCAGAGCCCATCCACAGACACCAGGTTAAAAGCCCTGGACAGCATTTACAACTCCTTTGAAAGAAGAAAAGTCTTTCTCTAGGGCCCTCTTTAAAGTGCAAATGGCCCTGGGAGGTTCGAAATGACGAGCTGGACCTCATGAAAGAATTTTTTCCAGTAGATGCAAGAGATAACCTGAGGAGCTTTAGTGGCGGGGGTGGGGGAAGGAGAGCCTGGGGGAGGGGAGGCTCCAAGCAGCTCACAATTTTTCCCAGAACTGGGAAGGGAATGTATTGGGCCAAGAGGGCTAATCACTCACCTTTGCAGAGTGTTTACAAGAACCTTATGAATTAAGTGCTATCAACACTCCCATTTTACAGATGAGGAAACCAAGATGGTGGAGATAAAATGACTTATGCTTCTCAACTAATGGCAGAGCCAGAAGTGAATCCAGGCTGGAGTGAAGTGGCTCCTGTGCTCAAATGATCCTCCTACCTCAGCCTCCAGAGTAGCTGGGACTACAGGCATGCACTGCCATGCCCAGCTAATTCAAAATAATATTTGTTGGGGAGATGGGGTTTCACCATGTTGCCCAGACTGGTCTCAAACTCCTGGGCTCAAGTAATCTTCTCACCTCCCAACTAGCCTCCCAAAGTGCTGCGACTACAGTTGTGAGCCACCAGGCCTGCTGAGGTATCCCTGTTTGATACAAGAGAAAACAGAGGGCGGGCACAGTGGCTCACACCTGTAATCCCAGCACTTTGGGAGGCTGAGGTAGGTGGATCACTTGAGGTCAGGAGTTTGAGACCAGCCTGGCCAACATGGCGAAATCCCGTCTCTACTAAAATACAAAAATTAGCCAGGCGTGGTGACGTGTGTCTGTAATCTCAGCTACTCAGGAGGCTGAGGCACAAGAATCTCTTGAACCTGGGAGGCAGAGACTGCAGTGAGCCGAGATCGCGCCATTGCACTCCAGCCGGGGCAACAGAGCAAGACCTTGTCACTAAATAAATAAATAGGAAACAGAGAAGCAATTCAGTGTGTTGCGAAAGTCACACAGCACCTGTCTTCCACAAGGAGCCCCTCTGTGTTCCCGCCTCACCCTGGACACCTGATCTACTGTCTTTGGAGCTTGGAGAAGGACTTGCCGAGAAGTCTGAAGAATGCATCAGGCCTGACCTGACTTTGCTGCCCCTAATTGTTTTCTAAAATCCTTTTTATTGAATTATCAGAGTGTAATGGAAGAGTCGATGAGAGTCGCTGCAGAGTTACGAGGCCAAGGCTTGCTGGGTAGAAGAAAGTAAAGCCCTAAAGGCTCCCTGGGCCCAGCGATGGTATAAAATATGTATTTTTACATAACTGAGAGGAAAAAAATAAGCAGACAGTACAGCCCCATGGGGGAAACGCCTCTTTCTGTATTTCCATTATCTTGTTCAAGGCACGATCCTAGTGGGAAAGGAAATACCGGAGCCTTCTCCCTCTGAGCCTCCTGGTGGGTTAAGAGCAGAGGGAGCCAAAATACGACATCCAAAAGACCTGATTGGAAACTCATTAAAATTGAGGGGACAGGTTGTTGGGGGGGGCGGTGCTGAGCTGCCCAGAAATCGTCTGCATTTGAGAAATTACTTGATGGACTCAGAGGCACCTTTAGCTCTGGGTGAAATATTCCAAACATGGCTTTCCCCAGGAGGAAGCGAAATAGGGGGTGGGCCTTTTGAAAGAGTAACCCCTACTCCAAATATTTATTGAGCAGTTGCTATGATGAGCCAAGAACTCTGCTTAGTGATTGTTTTTGTATTAGCTCATGCCAATTCACTTATACAAAGGAGAACACTGACTTCCCGAAGGTCACAGGGCTAGTGAGTGGCTGACTCCACTTAATGCTGTGTAGTTCTAACCATGCTTGCAGGATAAAGGGAAAGGAGGTGCCCTTGTCGGGGTAGACAAGCCACCCAGACGTGGCTGGCCACAGGGAGTCAGACAGGGAAGTTGTCTAACCTAACATTTGCCTGTCTATTCTGTTTTGTCTTTTGATGGAGGACGGCGGGTGCTGGAGGGCCACTGGCCCAGGACCTGAGACCTTTCGCCCCTATTTATTCTATTTTTGATCCTAAAATTATTTCACTGGGGACAGAATTCTCTGGAGAAGGTGGTGGTGGCCATGGTGTGGCTGTGGCATTAAAAGCCCCACTCTGGGGGTCAGAAGATCCTGGGTTTTGGTCTTTGGCTTTGACATTGACCTGCCTATGTGACATTGAACAAGTTATTTGCAAATCATAGGTTTGGGTGAACTCTAAAGGTCTTTTCCAGGTCAACATCAAAAAACAGACTGAAAACTGCAGCTCCAGCTGGAAGACTGGGACCACATGAGATGAAGCTGATTGTTAAAAGAAAGGCCCTGGAATCAGAGAGGTTGGTTCCAGTCCTGCGCCACCTCTCATTGGCCTCAATCTCTCTAAGCTTCAGTTGCCCATCTATCATATGGGAATAATAATACAGCTCTTGGGTTGTTTTGAAATGAGCTTAAATGAGCTGGTCAGTGGCTGGGCACGGTGGCTCATGCCTGTAATCCCAGCACTTTGGGAGGCTGAGGCAGGTGGATCATCTGAGGACAGGAGTTCAAGACCAGCCTGGCCAACATGAAGAAACCCTGTCTCTACTAAAAATACAAAAATTAGCCAGTCGTGGTGGCGCATGCCTGTAATCCCAGCTACTCAGGAGGCTGATAGAGGAGAACCTCTTGAACCCAAGAGGCGAAGGTTGCAGTGAGCCAAGAACACACCATTGCACTCCAGTCTGGGCGACAGAGCAGGACTCCGTCTCAAAAAAAAAGAGCTGGTCAGTGTCAAATGCTTAGCACAGAGACTGGTACAGTAATCTTCAATGTCCAGCACCTATTGTTACTTTTTTTTTTTTTTTTTTTTTTTTTTTTTGAGACAGAGTCTTGCTCTGTCACCCAGGCTGGAGTACAGTGGCGCGATCTCGGCTCACTGCAAGCTCCACCTCCCAGGTTCATGCCATTCTCCTGCCTCAGCCTCCCGAGTAGCTGGGACTACAGGCGCCCACCACCACGCCTGGCTAATTTTTTGTATTTTTAGTAGAGACAGGGTTTCACTGTGTTAGCCAGGATGGTCTCAATCTCCTGACCTCGTGATCTGCCCGCCTCGGCCTCCCAAAGTGCTGGGATTACAGGCGTGAGCCACCATGCCTGGCCCTATTGTTACTATTTTTACCCCTCACTTCTGTACAGAGCATTTATGGCTCAAGAAACATTTGTCATTTTAATTATATGGGAGTCCCACAACAGCATAGGGAGACATTTCTGATCATTATTCCCATTAGGAGGGTGGAGAAACTGAGGCTTTGGGAGGTGGTCCTGACCTAGGGAATCAATTTGCTGACTCACTAACCCATGAAGCTCTACAGTTAAAAAAGACTAGATTATAAAATGAGAACTCAATAAAGGGGCTGAGGCAGGAGGATCGCCTGAGGTCAGAAATTTGAGATCAGCCTCGGCAACATAGTGAGATCCCCTCTCTAGAAAAATTTTTTTAAAAATTAGGCTGCTCGAGGCAGAGTGCAGTGGCTCACGCCTGTAATCCCAACACTTCAGGAGGCTGAAGAGGGTGGATCACCTGAGGTCAGGAGTTCCAGACCAGCCTGGCCAACATGGTGAAACCCCGTCTGTACTAAAAATACAAAATTAGCCGGTGTGGTGGCACACGCCTGTAGTCCCAGCTACTCAATAGGCTGAGACAGGAGAGTCTCTTGAACCCGGCAGGCAGAGGTTGCAGTGAGCTGAGATCGTGCCACTGCACTCCAGCCTGGGCAAGACAGAGCGAGACTCCGTCTCAAAAAATACAAAACAAACAAACAAACAAAAAATTAGGCTGCTAGCTCAGTGGCTCATGGCTCACACCTGTAATCCTAGCACTTTGGGAGGCCAAGGCAGGAGGATCGCTTCAGCCCAGGAGTTCGAGACCAGGCTGGGCAATACAGGGAGACACAGCGCCCCCACTGCCCCTGTCCGCCCCGACTCGTCTCTCTACAAAAAGACAAAAGAAAAAAAAAATTAGCCTGGCGTGGTGGTGTGCACCTGTACTCCCAGCTACTAGAGAGGCTGGGGCCAGAGGACCGCTTGAGCCCAGGAGTTCGAGGCTGCAGTGAGCTGTGATCGCACCACTGCACTCCAGCTTGGGTGAAAGAGTGAGACCCCATCTCCAAAACGAACAAACAAACAAAAAACCCCAAAAAACAAAAGAACTCAGCCAAGTGTAAAAGCCCTTTCTGATCCCAGGTCTTAGTGAGCCACGGGCGGGGCTGGGATTCGAACCCAGTGGAATCAGAACCGTACAGGTCCCATAACCCACCTAGACCCTAGCAACTGCAGACTAGAGGGTCACCGCATCTATGCGAGGCTGGGTGGGCGGGCCGTCAGCTCCGCCCTGGGGAGGGGTCCGCGCTGCTGATTGGCTGTGGCCGGCAGGTGAACCCTCAGCCAATCAGCGGTACGGGGGGCGGTGCCTCCGGGGCTCACCTGGCGGCAGCCGCGCACCCTCTCTCAGTGGCGTCGGAACTGCAAAGCACCTGTGAGCTTGCGGAAGTCAGTTCAGACTCCAGCCCGCTCCAGCCCGGCCCGACCCGACCGCACCCGGCGCCTGCCCTCTCTCGGCGTCCCCGGCCAGCCATGGGCCCTTGGAGCCGCAGCCTCTCAGCGCTGCTGCTGCTGCTGCAGGTACCTCGGATCCCCTGACTTGCGAGGGACGCATTCGGGCCGCAAGCTCCGCGCCCCAGCCCCGTGCCCCAGCCCTGCGCCCCTTCCTCTCCCGTCGTCACCGCTTCCCTTCTTCCAAGAAAGTTCGGGTCCTGAGGAGCGGAGCGGCCTGGAAGCCTCGCGCGCTCCGTACCCCCCAGTGATGGGAGTGGGGCGTGGGTGGTGAGGGGCGAGCGCGGCTTTCCTGCCCCCTCCAGCGCAGACCGAGGCGGGGGCGTCTGGCCGCGGAGTCCGCGGGGTGGGCTCGCGCGGGCGGTGGGGGCGTGAAGCGGGGTGTAGGGGGTGGGGTGTGGAGAAGGGGTGCCCCGGTGCAAGTCGAGGGGGAGCCAGGAGTCGTGGGGACGATCCTCGAGGGAAGGAGAGGGGCATTCGTAGAAATAAAGGCACCTGCCATGCCAAGAAATGTCGTAAATAGGAGTGAGGGTCCCGGGGATAAGAAAGTGGGGTCGGAGGAGGTGGGAGCGCCCCTCGCTCTGAGGAGTGGTGCATTCCCGGTCTAAGGAAAGTGGGGTCCTGGAGAATAAAGACATCTCCAATAAAATGAGAAAGGAGACTGAAAGGGAACGGTGGGCTAGGTCTCGAGGGGGTGACTCGGCGGCCCCCTCCCGGGAGTTCCTGGGGGCTCGGCGGCCGTAGGTTTCGGGGTGGGGGAGGGTGACGCCGCTGCCCGCCCGTCCCGGGGCTGCGGGCTGGGGTCCTCCCCCAATCCCGACGCCGGGAGCGAGGGAGGGGCGGCGCTGTTGGTTTCGGTGAGCAGGAGGGAACCCTCCGAGTCACCCGGTTCCATCTACCTTTCTCCCACCCCAGGTCTCCTCTTGGCTCTGCCAGGAGCCGGAGCCCTGCCACCCTGGCTTTGACGCCGAGAGCTACACGTTCACGGTGCCCCGGCTCCACCTGGAGAGAGGCCGCGTCCTGGGCAGAGGTGAGGGCGCGCTGCCGGTGTCCCTGGGCGGAGTAGGGAGGGGTTGGAAAGGGGCCGAGAAATTGCACTCCCACACCCCTGGGTTGCAGTGGGCAAGGTCCCTCCTTGGCTCAAACGACACCCCTTGGAATTTACGCAGATTTGGGGATCCAAACGTTTACGACTGAACATTGTGGAGGGGGTAACCCTGCCTGGTTGTTGACTATGTTATAAAGAAGAGGAGGTTGAGGGCACTTATTAGAAGCCTTCGTATTTCTCTTATTGCCCTCAGCACTGCAGAGACAGTCTCCCATTTCAGACCGCAAAAACCTGGTGGGTGGGAAGGCCTGGCAGGAGTATTCCCGTTTTACAGTTGAGCAAACCGAGGCTAAGAGAGTGACGTCCACTTGCTCAGGGTCAGCAGAGCAGATATCTGAACTGGGATCTGACTCCCAGGCCCCATTAAGCACCATCTCTGGGATGACTGAAGAGCAGCCCTCCCTTGGTTACTGGGCTGTGGCTTTTGTTTATAGATATAAAAGCTTTTTTTTTTTTTTTTTTTTTTTTTTTTTTAAAGACAGGGTCTTGCTCTGTTGCCCAAGCTGGAGTGCAGTGGCACAATCATAGCTTACTGCAGCCTCCATCCTCTGGGCTCAAGTGATCCTTCCCATCTCAGCCTCCCTAGTAGCTGCTTATCATGGGCATGTGCCACCACACCTGGATAATTTTAACTTTTTTTTAGGCTGGGCGCAGTGGCTAACGCCTGTAATCCCAGCACTTTGGGAGGCCGAGGTGGGCGGATCACAAGGTCAGGAGTTTGAGACCAGCCTGGCCAACATGGTGAAACCCCATCTCTACTAAATAAAAATATAAAAATTAGCCGGGCATGGTGGCGTGTGCCTGTAATCCTAGCTACTCAGGAGGCTGAGGCAGGAGAATTGCTTAAACCCAGGAGGCGGAGGTTGCAGTGAGCTGAGATAGTGCCACAGCACTCCAACCTGGGTGACAGAGCAAGACTCCGTCTCAAAAAATAAATAAAAAATAAATTTTTTTTAGAGACAGGAGTCTCTCCATGTTGCCCATGCTGGTGTTGAACTCTTGGGCTCAAAGGATCCTTCTGTCTCAGCCTCTCAAAGTGCTGGGATTGCAGGCCTGAGAGACTGTGCCTGGACCAAAACATCTTGATACAGGTACTGTTTCCCCCAAGGAATAATGATTTTTTTTTTTTTTTTTTTTTTTTTGAGATGGAGTTTTACTCTTGTTGCCCAGGCTGGAGTGTAATGGCGTGATCTCGGCTCACTGCCACCTCTGGCTCCCAGGTTCAAGTGATTCTCCTGCCTCAGCCTCCTGAGTAGCTGGGATTACAGGTGCCACCACCATGCCCAGCTAATTTTTTGTAGTTTTAGCAGAGAAGGGGTTTCACCATGTTGGCCAGGCTGGTCTGGAACTCCTGACCTCAGGTGACCCACCTGCCTCAATCTCCCAAAGTGCTGGGATTACAGGCATGAGCCAGCACGCCTGGCCAGGAATAATGATCTTTATTTTAAAAAAGCATGGTAGTTCTGACTCAGGATGAAAATGCATACACCCAATGTACTTCTAGGCCTTATCGTTGTGATAATCTAGAGTTTGCTTTGTTCCACTTGACTGTTGTCCAGGGAGCAAGGGAAGGGGCTAGTTTCTCTTCTGGTTTCACTGAATCCCAAGTGCTTCCTTTATATCAAACCACTTTCTCCTCTCTCATGATTTTACTTGATTGGGTATCACAATAAGAGGCATTTTTTTTTTTTAAGAGAAATCACCCACAATTCCCCTGAGGGAACACCTCCACTGTGTCATTCTTCCAGTCTTTGACCACATGAATCTTTAGCAATCATGCTGTTGTCTTTACATTTTTTTTTTTGAACTTTGGAAGTCGTTCGAAGTTTTTTACAGAGAAACTACAGCTCGACTGATGAAGTATATTTGCTCTGTGTGCTCTAGAGCTTTCTATTGGATCAGAAGTTATCTCTAACTCCTGGGCTCAAGTGATTCACCCGCCTTGGCCTCCCAGAGTGCTGGGGATTGGATATTTTGATGTCAGTGGGCATTGAGGAGTGGCTTCTCGGGGAAGGCAAACTTGATCCAGTCTTGGAGAGCAAGGCAGGGGCTAGAAACAAGCTTGTATCTGAGCATGCGTCTGGGGTGTCCCAGTGCTAAGGCTGGTGACTTTGTTTTCCTGCACCAAGATATTTGGTAGCACCAAGGGTGGGTTGGTCTGGTTTTTATTTCTCCCTTCTAAGCTCCTGTGTCTGACCAATAATATTATTACATATTAACACTAATATGTTAATAATTAATAGTGACACGTATTCAATTTTGCCTCAGACTCTGGGGCAAGTGCTTCACATTTTACCTCATTTAGTCTTCACTAGAACGTTAGGAGGGTGGGCACTGTTATTCTTTCTACTTTGCAAGTGAGGAAACTGAGGCATAAAGCAATTCTGTAATCTGAAGTATCCGCAGTTGGTCTTTTCTCTTCCTTTTTCTCCTTGTTTTTCACCTCAATAACCTGAAAAAACAAAAACAAAGAAAAAAGGTGTTTGGGGAATTAGTGTCCAACGTGAAGTAAGCTGAGAATGGAGGTGTTGATAGGGTGGGACCTCCGAGAGGGGGTGGTGATGATGGAGATGGGTCAGACCCGGGGGAGGTGGCGGGGGACCCTGGGGCTGGTGATTTAGTGGGAAGAGGCAGCCTTCACACAGAATCCGCAGGCCTCTGGTGTGGTTGGTTTCAGTTCCCTTTATGTTCACAGACCCCCACCCCCACACAACAGATTTCCTGACATTTAATATTTGTTTTGGCTTTTTTGGACTGTGGGGTCTCCTTGTACCAGTCCAATGTGGAATCGCCCCAGGATGGAAGTGCCCTTCTGGTAAAATCACACGTTCAATCTGAGGAACTGGCTTGTGATTTTAAAAGGCCGCTAGGACTTGGGATGTGGCCTGACTCTCTTTGGACAGTGCACGGAAGTGAAGGGATGGATGTAACATTGGCACCAGGTTTAGACATTGGCTTCATGGAGAATTTACTCCATGGGAATTTTGAAACTTGAAACCTGTCACTTTTTGTGCACAGGCAGCTGTAGGGTCTTAACTCAGGGGACTTTGGAGTGTTTGCTAGGGTCATTCCTCTGCCCCATGCTGTGGCTGACCCCATGATCTCAACCTTGTATTTATTCCATTGGTTTCTCTCCAGCTTCTAGAATGAAGACCTTTAAAAAAAAAAAAAAAGAAAAACCAAACTCAACTGTAATAAACCAGTTTTTGTTTTGAGACCGAGTTTTGCTCTTGCCGCCCAGCCTGGAGTGCAGAGGTGCGATCTTGTCTCACTGCAACCTCTGCCTCCTCAGTTCAAGCGATTCTCTTGTCTCAGCCTCCTGAGCAGCTGGGATTACAGGCACATGCCACCATGCCTTTGTATTTTTAGTAGAGACAGGATTTCATCATATTGGTCAGGCTGGTCTCGAACTCCTGACCTCAGGTGGTCCGCCTGCCTCGGCCTCCCAAAGTGTTGGGATTACATGTGTGAGTCACCATGCCTGGCTAATAAACCAGTCCTTTAGAGTTGCTGCTTATTTTCCTTCTTCATAGCACACACCGGTCTGAGAAACCCAGGCTATTAGACAGTTTGAGATCTCTGAAGTATTAGCCTAGTAACCACAGCTGTAAGTTGACTCAGGCGTGGAAAAAAGAAAAGCTGGCAGGCTTTCCCAGTGATTGTTTTCTTCCTTTGCTTGCTCTGCAATCTGGCCTTGGAAACACAGGGCCTATATTTCATTGTTGAGGTTTGGCTGCTTGAGGGGTTGACCTAGTTCACAGGCACCCAAACTTTGTGGATTAAATACACCCATTTCCCCTCCTTTTTTTTTGAGACGGAGTCTCGCTCTGTTGCCCAGACTGGAGTGCAGTGACGTGATCTCGGCTCACTGCAACCTCTGCCTCCCAGGTTCCAGTGATTCTCCTGCCTCAGCCTCCCGAGTAGCTGGGACTACAGGTGTGTGCCTCCATGCCTGGCTAATTTTTGTATTTTTAGTAGAGACAGGGTTTCACCATGTTGGTTAGGCTGGTCTACAATCTGGAGTTTTGCTCTTGTTGCCCAGGCTGGGCAAACTACTGGCCTCAGGTGATCCGCCCACCTTGGCCTCCCAAAGTGCTGGGATTACAGGCATGAGCCACTGTGCCCGGCCATTTCCCCTCCTTTCTGAAGGATGTGCTGAACGTTTCAGAAAACAGTATGCAGCCTCCCTAATACAATTAGACTTTTAAAAAGCAAACCCAGAAACCAGCTTTGGGATCACCTTACATCATCAGATCCCCACCCCCTACCCCTCAAACTCGTAAAAGTCACTTCCCCAATTACTCATGTCTGTGACAAAGGTTGATCTGAGCTTACTGGGAAAGAAGACCAGTGGGCCGCCCTCCTGGCCTTGCCTTTGTGTCTCTGGAAGTGCGGAGGTGGAAAGTCTTGGGCCCGGCAAGGCCATGTAAGGAAGGCAGGCTGCTGCTTCCTCCCAGTGGGGCCCTGCCTGCCCCTCTCTGCCAGGTGGTTATGGAAATCCCTGTTTGCTCTCCAGGGCTTTTTATTGGGTGAGGCTTTTCTTCCAAAATGCTCACCTTGTGTCTGTTACACATTCCCTTCCAAGGTAGCCCCAGATACGCCAGAGGCTGAAGCTCTTGTATCTCCCAGAAGCTGCCCAAACCCTAAAATCCCCGAGAGGCACCTGTCCCAATCCAATCCTTGCTGGGCTTCTTTCTTTCTTTCTTTCTTTCTTTCTTTCTTTCTTTCTTTCTTTCTTTCTTTCTTTCTTTCTTTCTTTCTTTCTTTCTTTCTTTTTGAGACGGAGTGTCACTCCGTCGCTCAGGCTGGAGTGTAGAGAGGTAGGACCTCAGCTCACTGCAACCCCCGCCTGCCATGTTCAAGTGATTCTCCAGCCTCACCCTCCTGAGTAGCTGGGATTATAGGCACGCAGAAGCACGCCCAGCTAATTTTTGTATTTTTAGTAGATTCGGGGTTTCACCATGATGTCAGGCTGGTCTTGAACTCCTGGGCTCAAAGTGGTCTACCTGCCTCAGCCTCCCTAAGTGCTGGGATTACAGGCGTGAGCCACCAAGCCGGGCCCCTTCCTGGGTTTCTATCCTGCCTCAGCTCTATCTCCTTTGAGGGCACAAGGCTTTCAAAAAGGAGAATGAAATCGTTCAGCAGTGGCTGTTTAGGATCCTTCAGCGAGGAAGTACAGGAAACTAGGTTTGAATTTTAGCCACTAGCTATTTGACTTTGAATAAGTCACTTTACTTCTATGAGTCTCAGTTTCCCCACCTGTAAAATGGGGCGGTAATACTTATTGATCTATTATGAGAATTAAGTATGTACATTCATTTAGTTCACAAAAGTGAGTGCCTGTTGTGTGTTAGCACCGGGCTAGACCCTGAGGTTATGGCAGATTGGACGGAACATACATGCCAATGGGCAGGAATGTAAAGAGAGAAAGTAGAGAGAATATTTTCAACAGTAGTTGATATTTCTTAGGGACACAGTAAACTCTCAATGTTATTTTGAGCAAATGAATGAACACATGAATAAATCACTATCTTGGCCAATATTTTTCCCTCTCAAACTCTATGGACTTGGTCCAGCCCTTAAGGTTGATTGTAAATGGGCAGGGAAGAATTTGGTCGGTTAGAACCTTCCATTATGCTCTGTGTGTGCTGGGGATACTGTGTTCATAGCTTTCCTCTGAACAGCTGTGGAGGGCAGGCAGGGAGATCTCAAACCTGAGTCTGGAAATGGGAGGGCATATAGCCATTTTTAAGTGTTTTCCACCTTTGGTCAAATAAAAAGAAATCTGTGGTGCATGTTCACTCTTTCTCTCTCTATCCCCATCTCTAGCCATCTCTCTTTCTTTCTCTCTTCCTCTTTGTTAATGTAAGTTTCCCTAGGCCAGGGATCTCAGTGTCCCAGCTTGTTCTTGTTACTCTTGGGGGACTGGGGTTTAGGCCTCCTCCCTTTCTGCACTTTTCATCTTCCTCCTTCCTTCCTCTTACCTGCCTCCAATCCTCCACTTCTGCCCAAGATTTGGGTGGCATCTTCCCCAAATTCAGAAGGTTCTTGAATCAGACTGCCTAGATTTCAATCCAGACAATGTCCCTTCCCAGCCTAGGGATGTCAGCCAAGGACTTAGTTTCCCTCTCCGTAAAATGAGCATAATAGCACGGAGACATCATAGGATGGTATGTCAAGCGTTCAGTGAATATGAAATATTAGAGCCCCAGGAGGACTTGGTGCTGTCTGTTTGAAAGTCTCCCATGTTTTACGTTTGGTTCAAAAGATCCCCTGCGCTCCCTCTCACCCAGCAAACCAGCCAAACCAGTTTCTTCACCCTGCCTGCTTCTGTGTTAAGCAAACAGTGCACTGCAAACAGTGACTAAGCCTAGTGCCTTGTTAGGAAGAAACTGGCGTTTTTTTGCTTGCCACTGTGCAGGGTGCTCAGGGTGGACTGGAACGGGTTTGTTGTGGCTTAGGAAAGGGGACCTGCTCGTGGTGGTTGTGTAGAATGGGGTGGGAGGAGTGGGGCAAGGCGCAGCTAGGGCCGGGGGAGTAGGAATGATCTTGAACTTGTCAGCTTCTGCTTGGCTTTTAAAAGTTTTTCAGGCCAGATAGATGCTGTGGCTCACACCTGTAATCCCAGTGCTTTGGGAGGCCAAGGCCGCAGGATTACTTGAGCCCAGGAGTTTGAGACCAGCCTGGGCAACATGGCGAGACCCCCATCTCTACAAAGATTTAAAAAAAAATTTAGCCAGGTATGGTGGCGTGCACCTGTGGTACTAGCATCAAAAAAATGCAAAAATTTGCTGGGCGTGGTGGCATGTGCATGTAGTCCCAACTACTCAGGAGGCTGAGGTGGGGGGATTGCGTGAAGCCCGGGAGGTCGAGGCTGCAGTAAGCCATGATTGCACCACGGCACTCCAGCTGATAGAGATCCTGTCTCAAAAAAAAAAAAATATATATATATATATACGTGTATATATATATATATATATATATACGTGTATATATATATACGCGTATATATATATACGTGTATATATATACGTGTATATATATACGCGTATATATATACGCGTATATATATATATACGTGTGTATATATATATACGTGTGTGTATATATATATACGTGTGTATATATATATATATATATATATATATTTCATGATGCACATGCCTAAGAATACCTGTCTGTTCTCCTGCTGCCAAAAACGCTCTGTCCCAGCCTCTGAGATCCTTGTGGCTAAAAATCAAATCACCTGGGGCACTTCATGCAGACTTGCCCTCTTGCAGATTCACTGAGAGCCAGTCTCCGAGGGTGGAGATCTGAACTTGACATTTACTTACTCATTTATTTTTTGGGATGAAGTCTTGCTCTGTCACCCAGGCTGGAGTGCAATGACATGATCTCAGTTCACTGCAACCTCCGCCTTCTGGCTTCAAGCAATTCTCATGCCTCAGCCTCCCAAGTAGCTGGGATTACAGGCATGCACCACTACGCCTGGCAATTTTTTTTGTATTTTTGTAGAGACAGGGTTTCACCATGTTGGCCAGTCTGGTCTCAAGCTCCTGACCTCAGGTGATCTGCCTGCCTCAACCTCCCAAAGTGCTGGGATCGCACGCGTGAGCCACCACACCAGCCTTGAATTTGACATTTTTAAAAGCTCCTCAGGCCAGGCGCGGTGGCTTACGCCTGTAATCTGCACTTAGGGAGGCCGAGGCGGGCAGATCATGAGGTCAGGAGTTTGAGACTAGCTTGACCAACGCGGTGAAACCCCATCTCTACTAAAAATACAAAAATTCAGCTGGGCGTGGTGGCATGCGCCTGTAATCCCTGCTACTTGGGAGGCTGAGGCAGAAGAATTGCTTGAACACGGGAGGTGGAGGATGCAGTGAGCCGAGATTGTGCCACTGCACCCTAGCCTGGGCAACAGAGCGAGACTCCATCTCTAAATAAATTAAATAAATAAGGAAGCTCCTCAGATATCTGCTGCCACTCAATGCATTTCCCTGGACAATCCCAGGGGCTAGATGTTCGATGAGTAAATACCCCATCCAGGATGTGGGCACCTGGTTGTCCAGCCCAAGGCCAGGGATCCCAGGGCACACCCTTGATCAGGGAGGGATAGGCTGGTGCTTCTGCCATGCCCAGGATTGAGAACTCTATGGATGCAAAGAGGGTTGGATGGGAGGCTGGGTGCAGTGGCTCATGCCTGTAATCCCAGCACTTTGGGAGGCCAAGGTGGGAGGATCACTTGAGGTCAGGAGTTTAAAACCATCCTGGCCAATATGGTGAAACCCCGTTTCTGCTAAATGTAAAAAAAGCTAGCCGGGCGTGGTGGTGCATGCCTGTAATCCCAGCTACTTGGGAGGCTGAGGCAGGAGAATCACTTGAATCTGGGAGGCGGAGGTTGCAATGAGCGGAGATTGTGCCATTGCACTCTAGCCTGGGCAACAGAGCGATACTCCATCTCAACAAACAAACAAACAAACACACCAAAGTGGGGTGGATGGGTGTGGGAGTGGGGGACCCAAAGAAGTATCCAGTGCACCCAGGCCTAAGACTCACCCCCTACACTCAGGGAGATTCCAGAAAAGCTCCAAGAGAGACCTCTCAGCAGGTAATTCCAGTAGGCTCCAAGAATGCCACTGGAGTGAGAATGTGTTCAGAGGATGCCAGGAGTGGTCAGCTTCACCTGCTGGGCCTTGATGAGTAAGAGGGTGTCTTCCATGCAAGGAAAGGGAAAGGGCACTCCAGGAGGAGGAAGTGGGGTGCCCAAAGGTGTGGCAGGGTCATGGAGGCAGAAGACTGGAGCCGTGCCTTCCTGGACACAGAAGGAGGAGGGAGGAGAGGGTCCCAGGATGAGGCTGCAGAGGCAGCTGGGCCAGGGTACCTCTGGGCCTTGGGCCGTGGGTCATGGAGGGTTTTCTCTTTCTGGGCTTTTCATAGGCAAATTATTCACCCGGTTAAAAAATAAGTTTAAATATACATCTACATATATATATGAAAAAGCTTGTATATATGTCTGTATGGCAGACAGTGAAGTCTCCTTCCCACCCCAATCCACGCTTCACCCAGTTCTTCCCCGGGGCACAGGGAACCGATTTCATTAGTCTCTTGTGTATCCTTTTCAGTGTTTCCTTATGGAAATACAAGCATAGTCTTCTTTCTTTATGCCAGTGTAAATTCCTAACATATGATCCTTTTACACAAAGCATAGCATATGATAGCACTGCTCTGTACCTTGTTTTTCTCCCAGCAATGTATCTGTATGTTCTCTCTCTCTCTCTCCACACATATCTTCCTTAGACCGAATCTTGCTCTATTGTCCAGGCTGGAGTGCAGAGGCGCAATCTCAGCTTGCTGCAGTCTCCGCCTCCCTGGTTCAAATGATTCTCATACCTCAGTCTCTCGAGTAGCTGAGACTACAGACACATGCCAACACACCCGGCTAATTTTTGTATTTTTAGTAGAGACAGGGTTTCACCATGTTGGCCAGGCTGGTCTCAAACTCCTGGGCTCAAGCAATCCACCTGCCTCGGCCTCGCAAAGTGCTGGGATTACAGGCATGAGCCACCGTGCCCTACCAATAGACAGTTTTGATATGGGGGAAGGTTTCCAGCAACTAAGTGGTTCTAAACAAGAAGTAATGCCAGCAACTTCCAGAATGTTCCTTTGGACCAACACTGGAAACAGAGGAGAAAGAGGAACAATTCAGGGGAGGAAAATTAGTTTTTGGTGAGGAATATGTTGAGTTTGAGTGTCTGAAGGACCCAGAGGTGGAGTTTTCAAAGGGGTATTTGGGAATGTCAGCTCTGTGCTTGGAATAATGTGAAGTACCAGTTTAAAGAAGGATTTGTATAGGAGAGTGGTCTTTTTTCCTTAATCTTGTGTCAATAGATACAGAGAGTTTTCAGAGACCTCACACGCTGGAGGATTAAATCATAGAAGGTGTTTGTTTGGAGAGTGTTTACTTGAAGGTGGCCAGCAGATGAAAGACAACTATTTGTGTCCATTTGCACAGGGTTAGAGAGTGGGTCCTGCCAGTGACCTTGCACACTTGACAGTTAATCCTCCCTGTAGTCCAAGGTGGGAATTTTCATCATCCCCTGCTGTGGAAGAGGAATCAGGCTCGGAGGTTGCACTGCTTGCCACCAAGTCACCCCGCCAGGTGATGGCAGTGCTGGGGCTGCAGGCCAGGCCTTTCTCCTTCCAAAACCAGGTCTCTCATCCTGTTCCCTCTACTACACTGTTGCCAAACTCGGCATCTCCAGTGGGACCTGATTCACCTTTCTAAAGGAAACGCCAAACTCAGCATCTCCAGTGGGACTTGATTCACCTTTCTAAAGGAAACGAATTCCCTCCTTCCCTTTGGAGAAGCTGTTATTGTACCTTTTTCATCTCACTTATTTTATTTATTTTATGATTTTTTTTAAGAAACAGAGTCTTGCTCTGCTGCCCAGGCTAGAATGCAGTGGTTTGAACTCCTGGGCTCAAGCAATCCTCCCATCTTGGCCTCTCGAAGTGCTGGGATTACAGGTGTGAGCCACCAGGCCTGGCCTGCCTCTCACTAATTTTGATTGTGATGCTAGAATTCAGCTTTTTTTTTTTTTTTTTTTTTTTTTTTTTTTTTTTGCCTTTGGAAGGTCTCTTTTGTCTTTTGCTTATGGGCAGTTTCAGCCGGTTTCCCTCTTGACCTTCACTTCCAAATAAATGCTAGCTGAACAGCGCTTCTCTTCCTTTCGGTCTCTTTCAACTCTCTGGGTCCCAGAAAATCCACTTATATTGGCCTTTAAGACTTGGGAGTGTAGGGACAGGGAAACCGCCTTAAAGAAACTCTTGTTCCAAATGAGACCTACTCAAGCTGCTTGGCCAGGCAGGCATCTGGGGCATGGCTCTTGCTGCTGAAAGAGGGAAAGTTACTACTGGGACCTAATGGGGACTGCCTAGAAGGGTTGAACCTGTTCCACATGAGCAAGATCATAAACGGTGGCCAGCTCAGGACCCCGTGGGATAATTGGCCAAGTTCTAGATAACAATTAGCTGGCTTTGTAATTAGGAGAGCTTGTAGCAAGCCAAAAGCCTTTCAAATTTATTTGACCTGGGCAAGTTCAAGAAGAAGAAGAGCACCTGATTCTGTGGTTTGGCATTCAGGCACGCCTGTACACCTTCTTTCTCCTTGGTTTTTTTTTTTTTTTTTTTTTTTTTTAAAGACAGGGTCTCTCTCTGTCGCTCAGGCTGGAGTATAGTGAAGCCATCTTGGCTCACTTCAGCCTTGACCTCCCAGGCTCAAGCAGTCCTCCCACCTCAGCCTCCCAAGTAGCTGGGATACAGACACATGCCACCATGCCCGGCTAATTTTTAAAATTTTCTTTGGAAAAGGGATTTCGCTATATTGCCCAGACTGGTCTGGAACTCCTGGGCTCAAGGGATCTTCCCACCTTGGCCTCCCAAAGTGCTGGATTTACAGGCATGACGCCCAGCTGTTTCTCTATTCCCAAAAGAGAAGTTTCAGCATGTCTTCACCTTCATTGTCGCAGCAGCTTCCTTCCTGGTCTCCCCACTTATTCCTTCCCCTTCCTCCAAGCCAGTCTTTTCTCCATCCATCAGTCAGAGTTGATGGTTTTTAAAATTAAGTTAGAAAATACCACGCCTGCTCCAAATTACCCATGGTTCCCCATTTCAAACAAAATAAGCGCCTAAGTCCTTTCTATGACTTCTGAGGCTTCACTGATCTGTCCTTTGACTCATGTACCTGGGGTCCTCATCTCTTCCCACTCTTCTGCCTGCTCACTTTGCCCAACAACTTTGTTTCCTGGTTATACTTAGAACACACTACACACTCTTCTACCTCAGGGCCTTTGCACTGGCTGTGACCATTCCCATAATATCTGCACAGCTCACTCTTTTCTGTCCTGAAAAGACTGCAAGCCTTTGCTTAAATGTCACTCCCACCCTCAGGGAGGACTTTCTTGAACCCCTTATTTATTTATTTATTTATTTAGAGATGGAGTCTCACTCTGTCATCCAGTCTGCAGTGCAGTGGCGCAATCTTGGCTCACTGCAACCTCTGCCTCCTGGGTTCAAGCAGTTCTCCTGCCTCAGCCTCCTGAGTAGCTGGGGTTAGAGGCATGGGCCACCACGCCTGGCTAATTTTTGTATTTTTAGTAGAGACAGGGTTTTACCATGTTGGCCAGACTGGTCTCAAACTCCTAACCTCAGGTGATCCACCTGCCTCGGCCTCCCAAAGTGCTGGGGTTATAGGGATGAGCCACCGTGCCTGGCCCAATTTATTTATTTTTTGAGACAGAGTCTTGCTCTGTCACCCAGGCTGGAGTGCAGTGGTTTGACCTTGGCTCACTGCAACCTCAGCCTCCAGAGTAGCTGGGATTATAGGTGCCTGCCCTCACACCTGGCTAATTTTTGTATTTTTTTTTTTTTTTTGAGATGGAGTCTCAACTCTGTCACCCAGGCTGGAGTGCAGTGGCTTGATCTCGCCTCACTGCAACCTCCGCCTCCCGGGTTCAAGCAATTCTCCTGTCTCAGCCTCCCAAGTAGCTGGGATTACAGGCATGTGCCACCATGCCTGGCTAATTTTTGTATCTTTAGTAGAGACTGGGTTTCACCATTTTGGCCAGGTTGGTCTTGAACTCCTGACCTCAGGTGATCCACCCGCCTTGGCCTCCCAAAGTGCTGCGATTACAGGCGTGAGCCACCACACCCAATCTGGACCCCCTATTTATGATAGTAAACCCTGCCCTCAGCCCTCCCCACCTCTTTTACTTAATTTTCTTCTAGTACGTTTCACTGTCTAACATGCTATGTATTTCACTTATTTCTCCTGTTCACTGCCTGTCTCCTCCCATTAGAACAGAAGCCTCAGGAGGCCAGGGATTTTTAATGTCTTTTGTTTTGTACTTGGGCTGAATTGCAGCTAGAATAGTGCTTGGTACATAATAAGGGCTCAGTAAGTATCCGAAGGAATGAATGAATGAGAGGTTTCAGAGTGTATTTAATACAGACAGGACTAAACAGATCTCTCTTTCTAGAGGATATTTCACTGTAGTTGTTTTTTTCTTTTTTTAAAGACAGGGCTTTATGTATTAGCCACAGAGAAGGGAGGAGGGAGGGGTGTTCTCAGGGTGTGTGCCTCTGGTTGGCACTCCCCAGTTTCTCTGAGCTCTGCACACCCCTGATGTAACCTTACCTAATTGTCTTGTCACAAAACAGCTTGCAGTCTGGAGTCTAAAGGTCAGATGAGCCATTTCTACCCCACACTTCTGAGTGTAAGGAAGCACCAGATCAAAATCTAGGCAGATATCTGAGCCCGCCAGAGCCATCTGTTTGGTTTCCTATTGTGTGGGTAACACCTTCCTTGAGCAAGGCTCTCAGATACACCCAACACCTGCCCCCTGGGTATCTCAGCATCCTTCAGACCCATGAATTGTTCAAGAACCGGTGTCTGTTCTTCCAGTTTTTGGCAGTGCAGAGGAGCCTGGAAAGAGCTTGATGAGAGATGCAAAAAGCTCAAAGACAAAAATGCAAGGCCGGCCAGGCGTGGTGGCTCACGCCTGTAATCCCAGCACTTCGGGAGGCCGAGGCACAAAAATCTCTTGAACCTGGGAGGTGGAGGTTGCAGTAAGCTGAGATCGCGCCACTGCACTCCAGCCTGGGTGACAAAGCGAGACTCAGTCTCAAAAAAAAAAAAAAAAAAAAGCAAGGCCTGCTTAATCAGATCTCGGCCAAGATAAAAATCTCATGGCTTCAAAATCCATCTGATCAATAAATATTCATGAGAGAGTACTGTAGGGCAACATCTTGTAAATCTTTTTTTTTTCTTATTTTCTTGAGAGGGAGTCTCCCTCTGTCACCCAGGCTGGAGTGCAGTGGTGCGATCTTGGCTCACTGCAACCTCTGCCTCCCAGGTTCAAGCGATTCTCCTGCCTCAGCCTCCTGAGTAGCTAATTTTTAGCCACCATGCCCGGCTAATTTTTGTATTTTTAGTAGACACAGGGTTTCACCGTGTTACCCAGGATGGTCTCAATATCCTGACCTCGTGATCTGCCCTCCTCGGCCTCCCAAAGTGCTGGGATTACAGGCGTGAGCCACCGCGCCCGGCACATCTTACAGATCTTTATGTAACCTAGACTGCCCTGCCTTCAGCAGGGTAATGGCTTAATGGGTAGTGTGGCTAGATTTAGCAAATAACAATACAGGACTATCAGTTACATTTGACTTTCAGATAAACGATGGCTAATATTTAGTATAAGTATGTCCCATACAATATTTGAGACATACTTAAAAAAAAATTATTTGGCAGGGGCAGGGCACGGTGGCTGAATCCCAGTACTTTGGGAGGCTGAGGCAGGCGGATCATGAGGTCAGCAGATCGAGACCATCCTGGCTAACATGGTGAAACCCCGTCTCTACTAAAAATACAAAAAAAAATTAGCCAGGCGTAGTGGCAGGCGCCTATAGTCCCAGCTACTTGGGAGGCTGAGGCAGGAGAATGGCTTGAACCCGGGAGGTGGAGCTTGCAGTGAGCCAAGTGAGCCATTGTACTCCAGTCTGGGTGACAGAGCGAGACTCTGTCTCAAAAAAAAAAAAAAAAAAAAAAAAATTATTCAGCAGGGCACAGTGGCTCATGCCTGTAATCCCAGCACTTTGGAATGTTGAGGTGGGAGGATCCCTTGAGACCAGCCTGGGCAACATAGGGAGACCCTGTCTCTACAAAAGATTTTTAAAAATTAGCCAGGCCTGGTGGCATGAGCTGGCAGTCCCAGCTACCTGGGAGGCTAAGGTGGGAGGATCACCTGAGACCACAGAGGTCAAGGCTGCAGTGAGCTGTGATTGCCTCCCTGCACTCCAGCCTGGGCGACAGAGTGAGACACTGTCTCAAGAAAAGAGAAAAGTATTTGTTGTTGTACTCTGTATTGTGATCATAAGCAACAGTGTATTGAGTGGTGCTTTCTCTATGTTGAACTCTTCCCGTATGCCATCTCCAGTAATCCTTATGCACACAGGTGTGTCATGCACACAGGAAGTGGGAGAGCCTGGCCGTATGTCTGGTGGCTGTTGGACTCCAAAGTCTGTGCTCTTTATAGCAGGAAAAGGCAACTCACAGAACAGTCTGTGAGCAGCCAGGTGAAAGGGATGGATCATTCCTTCTCTGAAGGTCTCAGGTGACAGAGGTATTTGCCTGTCCATTCACTTAATGAATTTGTGCTGAGCACCTGCCAAGCCCTCTGCTAGGCATTGGGGATGCAGCGGGGCCCAAACAGAGAAAAAGCCCTGTCCTCATGGAGTTTCTCTTCTAATTGGAGGGGACAGGTAGATGGTGATGTATGGAAGAAAGAATAAAACGCAGCAGGAAGGGTGATAAAAACTATGCATTGAGGTGGAGAAATTTAGGGGCAGTCATCACTAAGAAGGATGGCATTTGTGTAAAGAAGAAGAAGTGAGGTGCTCAATAGATGTTAGAACTGGACTGTGTCAGCTGGGTGTGGTAGTTTATGACTATAATCCCAAGCCAAGGCAGGTAGGTCTCTTGAGCCCAGGAGTTCAAGACCAGCCTGGGCATGATAGAACCCCGCCTCTACAAAAAATCCAAAGATTAGCCAGGTGTAGTGGCATATGCTTGTAGTCCCAGCTACTTGGGAGCTGGGGTGAGAGGATCACTTGAGCCTGGGAGGTTGAAGCTGCCTGGGAGGTTTAGCCATGATCGTACCACTGCACTCCAGCCTGGGTGACAGGGCAAGACTGTCTCAAAAAAAAAAAAAAGAATTGGACTGTATCTTGAGGGGACTGGACTTCTACATTCAAGTCTATATTCATGTCATTGAAAAAGACTGTTCTCTAGTCAGGCATTTTTCTTTTAATTTTTAAATTTTTTGTTAAAATAAAAAGAGAGGGTCTTGTTACATTGCCCAGGCTAGTCTCAAACTCCTGAGCTTAAGCAATACCCCCGCCTTGGCCTCCCAAAGTGCTAGGATTACAGGTCTGAGCCACCATGCCCGGCCAGGCCAGGCATTTTCTAGAGAAGGAATCCTGAGGGCTCATTTTCACATCTCCTTCATTTTTTATTTATTTATCTTTCTCTTTTGACCTGCCACTTTAGGAACATCTCCTTTAAAGGGTATCAGATTCAAACCAGGAAATAATGCTCATTCCAAGCCACTCCCCACCCCTCAGCATGTTGCCCAAGAGGAATATTGCTCCAGCAGAGTTTTCTAAATTTTTTTTTTTTTTTTTTTTGAGACAGAGTCTTGCTCTTGTTGCCCAGGCTAGAGTGCAGTGGCCTGATCTCGGCTCATTGCAACCTCTGCCTCCCGGGTTCAAGCGATTCTCCCACCTCAGCCTCTGGTGTAGCTGGGATTACAGGCATGTGCCACCACACCTGGCTACTTTTTGTATTTTTCGTAGAGACGAGGTTTCACCATGTTGGCCAGGCTGGTCTCCAACTCCTGACCTTAGGTGATAAGCCCTCCTCGGCCTCCCAAAGTGCTGGGATTACAGGCATGAATGAGCCACTGTGCCTAGCCGAGTTTTCTAAAGATTCTTCCTACAGAGTGATGAGATTTTCTAAACAGGCATCGTTTAGGGCATTTTTTGTGTGTGTGTGTGTGTGTGCATGTTTATGAGTGTTCCTAGGACCTGGTACTTACTTTGGAATCTCACCTTCAGTACGAGGCTTCCTCCCCAACAAATTCTTCACCACAACTATGTGGGAGTGTTTGGAAAAGGCAACAAGATGACCAGCTTGTTGGTGGGGAGAGTTGTGGCTTTCCTATTGGAAAACATCATCCCTTGAATAAGCAGTGAGGCAAACACCTGGGCACTTACTTTATGAACAGGTGGGGTGGGGCCCTGAGTCACCGACATTGAGAGGCCTCTCCTGGTAAGGTTTTTCAATATCAGGTTGACTCAGCGGTGACATCACCCTCTATAGTGACAGGTACTCTAGGTGCCGGCTCTTACTCATAAGTCCCAGGAGATACTAGCCCTAGATGTCGTCTCTGTTAGCTTCGTGCTAAGAGGTTTTGGAGAAATAACAGCTGCTTGGTGACGTTCATGTGGCTGGTTTCATTACCACCTAACTCCCAGGCTTGTAATCATGACTAAATTTTCTGGAGAAAATAGAATTTGTGGTTGTATTTCTTGTAACTTTTGCCTTCTTGTCTCAAGTCTGCATTTAAAAAGAGGCCGGGTGCGGTAGCTCATGCCTGTAATCCAGCACTTCGGGAGGGCAAAGTGGGAGGATTGCTTGAGCCCAGAAGTTGGAGACCAGATTGGGCAACAAAGGGAAACCCTGTCTCTACATACAAAAACAATTACCCAGGCATGGTGGCGTGTGCCTGTGATCCCAGCTTCATGGGAGGCTGAGGCAGGTAGATCCCTTGAGTCCAGGAGGTTAAGGCTGCAGTGAGCTGCGTTTTGCACCACTGCACTCCAGCTTGGGTGACAGAGCGAGACGCTCTCTCAAAAACAAAACACAAAACAAAACAAAGCCCTCTTCTACTCCTTGAGGTTTTTGGATGTTTCAGAGCTGTATTTTGAGTCTCTGATTTTTGTTTTGTTTTGTTTTGAGACAGAGTCTTGCTCTGTCACCCAGGCTGGAGCGCAGTGTTGGAGTCTCAGCTCACTGCAACCTCCACCTCCCAGGTTCAAGCTATTCTCCTTCCTCAGCCTCCCGAGTAGCTGGGATTATAGGCCAGCGCCACCATGCCCGGCTAATTTTTGTATTTTTAGTAGAGACAGGGTTTCACCATGTTGGCCAGGCTGGTCCTGACCTCAAGTGATCCGCCCACCTTGGCCTCCCAAAGTGCTGGGATTACAGGTGTGAGCCATGGCAACCAGCTGAGTTTTTGATTTTGAAACTTCCTGTAAGTTGTACTTATTTTTCTTTGGGCTTTGTAATTTGGTTATGATTTTTCATTCTTCTTTCTGCTAATCCTCTCACTTCCACCATGGGAGTGTTTAAATACCTGGGAAGCTGTTGAACCTAGGAAACCACATTTTACTTGCCAGATGTGAGGTTTCATTTCTGGTTTCGACAGAGATTTGACTCTTGAGCATTTATTTCTCTTTTAGCCTATGAGCTTCTCTTAGAGAAGATGAACTGGGAGGGTGGAATGCAGCAGGATTGCCTGGATTCCAATCCCAACTGGACCCTTACTTTTCCTGTGATTTTGGGCAAGTTTCTTTCTCTTTCTTTCTTTCTTTCTTTCTCTCTCTCTTTTTCTTTCTCTCTCTCCTTCCTTCCTTCCTTTCTTTCTTTTTTTTGAGACAGGGCCTTGCTCTGTCACCCAGGCTGGAGTGGAGTGTTACAATTTTGGCTCACTGCAACCTCTGCCTCCTGGGCTCAAGTCATCCCCATCTTCCCACCTCAGCCTCCCAAGTAGCTGGGACTACAGGTGCATGCCACCACTCCAGGCTAATCTTTTTTTTTTTTTTGTATTTTTTGTAGAGACGAGGTTTTGCCATGTTGCCCAGGCTGGTTTTGAACTCCTGAGCTCAAGCCATCTGCCCGCCTCAGCCTCCCAAAGTGCTGGGATTATGGGTGTGAGTTGCTGCACTGGCCTGCAAGTTTCTTTCTTTTTTTTCAAATTTTTTTGCGTCCCTCCCCTCTATCCCAACCCCACCCCATTTTGCCTAGGGCAGGCTTCTTTTTATTTCTTTTTTTTTTTTTTTTTGAGAGAGAGAGAGAGAGAGACCCAAATGGGAATTCCCTAGGGCCAGTTTCTTAATCTTTCTGTGCCTCAGTCCCCTCACCTGTACAAAGGGGATAAACATAGCCCCTACCACAAAGGATTGCAATGAGGATTCAATGAGTTAGCATGTGCGAAGTGCTTCCAGTGCCTGGTACGTAGCAACCACTCTTCATTTAGTTTTTATTGGCTGGGCTCCGTGGTACACATCTGTAGTCCTAGCTACTTGGGAGGTTGAGGCAGGAGGATCACTTGAGCCTGGGAGTTTCGAGGCTGCAGTGCATGCTGATTGTGCCCGTGAATAGTTACTGCTCTCCAACCTGGTCAATGTCTCAAGAATCGATCTCTAAAAAAACAAATTAGTTTTTCTCATTAGATGTTTCTGCTTTAGACTTGTGTCAAGGGAGTGAAAAAGCATGGGGCGGGGGGCGGGTAGTGTAAGTGTCAAAGGAGCCACAGAGGATTGAGTATGAGGAAGAGTGATACCCCTTTATCACTTTGCTCTTGACCTCCTAAAGGATAAGACGCTCCTTTGACCCAACATCCATTTGAGTGCAATTTTTTTTTTTTTTTGAGACGGAGTCTTGCTCTGTTGCCCAGACTGGTGCCATCTCGGCTCACTGCAACTTCCGCCTCCCGGGTTCAAGCAATTCTCCTGCCTCAGCCTTCTGAGTAGCTGGGATTACAGGCGCCTGCCACCATGCCTGGCTAATTTTTTCTATTTTTAGAGAGATGGGGTTTCACCATGTTGGTCAGGCTGGTCTCAAACTCCTGACCTCAGATGATCTGCCCCTCTAGCCCTCTCAAAGTGTTGGGATTACAGATGTGAGCCACCGTGCCCAGCTAATTACATTTAATTAATTTATTTTGAAAAATACAAGGTCTCACTGTGTTGCCCAGGTTGGTCTCAAATTCCTCGGCTCGGGCAATCCTCCTGCCTCAGCCTCCGACAAGTGGTGGGATTACAGGGGGCACAGTGGCTCATGCCTGTTATCCCAACACTTTGGGAGGCCAAGGCAGGAGAATCGCTTGAGCCCAAGAGTTCAAGACCAGCCTGGGCAACATAGCAAGACCCCCATCTCTACCAATAATAATAGTATTGTTATACAATTACCACAATAGTCATTGCATTCATTTATTGACTGAGTACTCAACTGTTCATGTATGATCTTGTTTTTTTAATCCTTGCATCAACCTTAGAGTTAGGTACTATGGCAATTCCATTTTCTTTTCTTTCTTTTTTTTTTTTTTTTTTTGGTTGAGATGGAATCTTGCTCTGTTGCCTGGGCTGGAGTGCAATGGTGCGATCTTGGCTCACTGCAACCTCCGCCTCCCGAGTTCAAGCGATTCTCCTGCCTCAGCCTCCCAAGTAGCTGGGATTACAGGCATGTACCACCATGCCCAGATAATTTTTGTATTGTTTAGTGGAGACAGGGTTTCACCATTTTGGCCAGGCTGGTGTCAAACTCCTCACCTCAGGTGATCTGCCTTGGCCTCCCAAAGTGCTAGGATTATAGATTATAGGCGTGAGCCACCACACCGGGCTTGACAATTCCATTTTCAAATCATAAACAGAAGCTTCTAGAGGCCGTTCACTTACCTAGAGTTCTACAGCTAGGGGAGCTGGGAAGGAAAAGTGTGTGTCCCGCCCTGGCTGGCTTTTATCCTTCCTGTGCTCGGCGGCTCTATTTCTAAGAATGTTTCCATTCTAGATCCATCACTTTGGCCTAGAAAGGAGCCTCATGCCAAGGTCCACCCATGCAGCCCCTAAAATCCCCTTTACCACCGTGCCCGGCTGGGTTTTTAAAATTCTAGTTTTCCACAGATGGAAATGTGAATTGTCTTGTAAAGTATTCCATATATATATATATATATATATATTTTTTTTTTTTTTTTAATTTTTTTCTTTGAGATGAAGTCTTGCTCTTTTCCCCCAGGCTGGAGTGCAATGGTGTGCTCTCAGCTCACTGCAAGCTCTGCCTCCCGGGTTCATGCCATTCTCCTGCCTCAGCCTCCTGAGTAGCTGGGACTATAGGTGCCCACCACCACGCCCAGCTAATTTTTTTTTTTTTTTTTTTTTTTTGCATTTTTAGTAGAGATGGGGTTTCACCGTGTTAGCCAGGATGGTCTCAATCTCCTGACCCCATGATCCTCCCCCCTCAGCCTCCCAAAGCGCTGGGATTACAGGCATGAGCCACCACGCCCAGCCCTTGTAAAGTATTTTAAATTCTAGTTTTCCAAAGATGGGAATGTGAATTGTCTTGTAAAGTATAACCGTCTCCTGCCCCTCCTTTATAACAGGGCTTGGAGAATTTTGCCCCTCCTTTATAACAGGCCTTGGAGAATGTTTCTCCCCTATTCTTTCTCTTTAATCTGGGCAAGGTGTCTTTATTAATAATATCACAGACCACCACACACACCTTGAGGTTTAGTTCTCTTCCGCACAGTGTGTGAGTGCCTTCTGTGTGCTCTGTGTCAGTTACCAGCCTTGTTTCCAGGAGTTTGGAGCTGACCCAGGGGTGATAGAGAACACTGGGATGCCAAGTCATCAGACAATGGGCTCGTTTAGAATTCAGGTGGGGTGGGACTGTGTGGGCTGGGTCAGCTGGTGGAGCTTCCCCAGGGTGGGGAGGCCAGGGGGAGTCTGGAATGTGGGGTGGTATGTGAGCAGGAATACGGGGAGACTCTCAGCCTCTGTTGTTGGCTGAGAGGGGGATGCCCCAAGCCTAGAGAGGTGGGGGCGGGACCTCCTGTGCAGAGACTGGGAGACAGGAATATGACAGATGGTATATTTGGATGGTGACTCAGATAGGTCAAGTGAAACTGAACTTCCGGTCCTCGAGTCACACAGGAGGGTAGGGGCTGTGAGAAAACTCCCTTGTTGGTTCTTCCTACAGGGCCTTTGAGGCAGACAGGGCCCAACAGAGCCTGGCAGGACTGCAGAAGGACAATAGTGTGGCTGGTTGGGTGGGGCCCTTTTGGCCTGAAGGCTAGCAAGCTGGGAGAACTTGGAGAACCCGGGCAGCAGGTCCTCTGCCCTCTCGCTGCCTGGGGCAGCCCTTGGAGAGGCCTGAGTGGTCTAGGCTGATACATCAGGCCTGGGGCAGCCCCGCTGGGCTATCCCATACCCTCTCCCCTGCCCCCAGATGTTTATCCCAAATCCCCTTCTCCTCAAGCTTGCTTCTAGGTGCCCATCTCACCCATCCTACCCATCCATGTGTCCATCCTCCATTTGTTTGTTCAGTAATGATGGAGGGGCTGTTATGTGCCAAGCACTGTTCTGAATGGCGGACACAGGGACCCAGACACATATGAATGTCCCGCATCATGGAATTTGTATTCTCAGGTATTGCAGGGAGCAGGCAATAAACATAATCAATGTGCAAAATATTTAGAGCACTGAGTGGAGACAGGTGTGTAGGAAAGATGAATCGGAATGGAGCATTGCTGGGAAGTACTAGGGTGATCTGAGAAGGCCTCACTGAAGGGGGACATTTGAGCAAAGACCCAAGAGAGGTGAAGGATCAGGCCATGTGACTAGGTAGGGAAGGGTGTTCTAGACGGAGGGGAGGGTGTTCTAGATGGAGGGAACAGCAAAGACACACCCCTGACACTGAGCAGAAGGGCAAGGTCAGTGATCAAGGGGCAGGGGCTGGCAGAAGGGCAGAGGGGGTGGCAGCATGTGGAGGGCCTTGTACCCATCACCAGGACTTTGTCTTTCACTTGGGACTCCTCTGGTCCTTTAGCCCAGATACACCGGCTGCCTCCTCCTGCCAGTTCTGCCTCCCCTCTCCATTCTGGGCAGTGGAGCCTGGTGGTTAGTAGCATGGGCACTGGCCTGCCTGCTCAGGTTCTGAGCTGAGCACACAGGTCTGGGCCTCCCCTGGGCTTCTGCTCCACTTGGCCCAGGGTGGGGCCATGGACTCCCATTTCCAATGGCGCTGCTGGCTCTGGCATATTCTGACCCCCCCACTGGGGACACCTCCCAGTGTTCCTTGCCTGGCTCATTTCTCTCTCAGGGCCATCTTCGTTGTTGCTACCTCTAGGAAGCCTTCTCTGATCCTCATCCCCAAGGCCTGTGTCAGGATACGTCCTACTCCTTCCCTTTGCCAGTTGGGATCCCCTGGGTTCCTTTATGCTCCCCCACCAGGCTGGGTACTTGGGAAGTATTCACAGCCCCCAGCATTAAGCCTGGCATGTAGTTGCCACTCAGTGAGTAGTTTGATGAGGGGCTCTTTGCTGTGGGAGGATTAGGCTGCAGGGTTACCCCACAACCCCCAGTGGAGGTGACTTATGTCCATCTTTTGGGGACTTTTGCAGTGAGGGAGTGCATTATAATGGAGAGGAGGAAGCCAGATTCCTAAAACTTTCAATCACATTTTGCTCCTCTCAGAAACAAAAACAAAACAAAACAAAAACACAGGCCGGGCATGGTGGATCACGCCTGTATTCTCAGCACTTTGGGAGGCCAAGGCCAGAGGATCACCTGAGGTCAGGAGTTTGAGACCAGCCTGGCCGACATGGAGAAACCCAGTCTGTACTAAAAACATAAAAATTATCCGGGCATGTTGGTGGGCGCCTATAATCCCAGCTACTTGGGAGGCTGAGGCAGGAGAATCGCTTGAACCTCTGGGAGGCGGAGGTTGGAGTGAGCCAAGAGTGAGCACCACTGCACTCCAGCCTCAGCAACAGAGCAAGACTCCATCTCAGAAAAAAAAAAAAAAAAAGCCCCAAACCAGCTGAGCTTAGATGGATCTCTCTGGCCATCTTTTTAAACAGTAAGGGACCTTTAAAAAGTTTGATTCCTCTCTTCCCCTCAGCAAGGCTATTTGCTTCCTGAAGATAAATCAATTGTAAAAAGTAGCTTAATTTAAAGCGTTCAATTCCCCTGCTTTTTACATTGAGGAGAAATTATGGTGACAGCTATTCCTGTTTTGCGTGCTTAGTACCAGCCAGGCACTGAGCCCAAAACTCCAACTCACTCTTGGCTGTTGAGCCAACCCTGTGCCAGAAGAAAATCCCAACTCCCTACAATGTGTGGAATTCACATTATAGTTGGAGACAGAAAGGGAGAAACAAACACAGCCTGCCGATCCTGGAGAATGCCTGGTGGGGGTGCTGGGGGAAGAAGTCCAGAAAATGGGACAGGAGCCTTGGGAGTGGGTTTACACCTCAAATTCCCTTATGGCCACAGTCCACTGGCCCCTAGCCTCCTCCCCACTTTACAGATGAAGAGACTGAGGTTTAGAGAGAGGAACAGCCGGCTTGGCAGAGGCAACTGCTGAGGCAGTTGAGGAAAGGTGAGGACCTCCCAGAGTGAGAGGGGCAAGGGAACTGGAAGTCAACTGTGGGACCTGGAAGTAGGGGAGGGAAGAATAAATCTGCGGAGGGGTCTCCTTCCCTCGGCCCTCCTCCCCCACTTCTGGGAAAGTGGTTACCGTTATCAGCTCCATGATTTGAAATGCTGATTAGTTCATTAGCAGTTGTTTACAGGCCTTTGGCCTGTCTGACATTTTAACCCTGTGAAGTCCGAGGAAACAGTTCTCTGTCTTTAATATGCTTCAAAATCTCCTGCAAAACTAACTACAAGCGCAGACTGCACCCCTAGAGATTCTGATGTTTAAGTCTGGGGTGAGTCCAGGAATCTGCATTTTAAAACAAGCCCATCCTGTGCTGGAATTGGTGGTCCCTGGATCCCACTGCAAGGACAACCTGGGCGAGAGCAGGTTTCCAAACCTGGGCCAGAGCTGGTTGGGGGGATGGCGGACACATGGAGAGCTTAAAAGTGGAGACTTTGAGGGGCTTTCCCTCCCAGAGGTTTTGAGTCAAGAGATTTGAGATTTGATGGTTTTTTTTCTTTGTTTACTTGTTAAAAAAGATGATTATTGGTTGGGTTTGGTGGGGGATGGGCTATGAAGCTACCCGAAGTTGTAGACAAAGGGGTGTGTGTGTGTGTGTGTGTGTGTGTGTGTGTGTGTGAGATCAGTTCACAGATGTGGATCATGTCCACATCTTTCATCAGATTTCTCTGAGGAGTCATCCCAGATGACATTTAGGGCTAACTCTGAGTGGAATTACCAGTCTAAAATGGGAGCTGGCCAGGCATGGTGGCTCACGCCTGTAATCCCAGCACTTTGGGAGGCCAAGGTGGCTGGATCAGCTGAGGTCAGGAGTTTGAGACCAGCCTGGCCAACATGGCGAATCCCCATCTCTACTAAAAATACAAAAATTAGCCAGGTGTGGTGCTGTGCGCCTGTAGTCCAAGATTCTTGGGAGGCTGAGACAGGAGAATCGCTTGAACTGGGAGGCAGAGGCTGCAGCGAACTGACATCACGCCACTGCACTCCAGCCTGGGCAATAGAGTGAGACTCCATCTCAAAATAAAATAAAATAACATAGAGCCAATCTCAGGGTCTATCAAGACAGGTGAAGGGAAATGAAGTTAAGGCCTGCAAACTCCCTGTGTGTTCTTGGAGAAGGAAAGCAAGCAAAATATGCAAGGTGTGTAACAAGCACCAGCAACTCAGTGGTGGAGGAGGGATTCCAGTGTATTTGGAGAGGAGACCTTAGGTGGCCAGGGGGCCCCTTCCTTCTGTCTGTCGGTTCATCTGTTCACCCATCATTCACTCTTCCATTCAGGTAGTCCTTGGCCACCTGCTGTATCCAAGATCTCTGGCTCCTAGTGCGGTGAGGGTAGACTGGATAATGCAGACTAGTGGATGATTTGACAAGTTAACTTACATGGTTTTGGAAAAGAGGCATCACTTTTATGACTCTGCAAACCCAACTCCCTTATTTCTAACTTGCCCAGCCCAATATTAAAATGCATCACCAAACCCTCCTGCTGTCTGCGGAGAAGCCAGCATGAAACTCAAGCTGAGCAGAAAACAGATCCAGCATGGAGATAAGGCAGCTGCAGTTTCACTTTTAGGTTGGGCCAACTGAGAATTTTGGGGACTTTCCTTGCTGTGAATGTGGAATTAAATTGCTTTTTTATTTTTTATTTTTCGAGATGGAGTCTCGCTCTGTCGCCAGGTACAGTGGCGTGATCTCGGCTCACTGCAACCTCTGCCTCCTGGGTTCAAGCGATTTGCCTGCCTCAGCCTCCTGAGTAGCTGGGACTATAGGCAACTGCCACCACACCTGGCTAATTTTTGTATTTTTGGTAGAGACAGGGTTTCTCCATGTTGGCCAGGATGGTCTCGATCTCCTGACCTCATGATCTGCCCGCCTCGGCCTCCCAAAGTGCTGGGATTACAGGCGTGAGCCACTGCGCCTGGCTGCTTTTTAATTTTTTTGGAAAGGTTGGGGGGGATTTGGTCTATGATTAATCCATCTGGAGTTTGGTAACGGATCCTGCAGGTATGTAAGGCATTTTAGTTATTTGATTCTAAATGAAATCCCAAAATTGTAGGGCAATTAATCATGAACCTGAGGGCTCCTGAGTTGTCTTTGCTTGTTTGCCTCAAGACAGGTGACCTGTCTCCTTTTTTTTTTTTTTTAAGTATTTCTAGACATGTCATGATTTTCAGATATTTAACACTTTTTAAAAGATTTGTTTTCCTCTCATGGGAAATTTCCCTGTCACAGTTGGATCTAGTTTCTCTTTCTATCTTGTGCCTTGTTTTTAGTTAATCTTCTCCTATGTGTCAAATAATCGAAGACCCTTCAGTTATTTATTGATTGAGAACCCTTCACTTACTGGTATGCATTTAGTTTTACATATGTGAGATCGTTTAGTGTTTCACACCACCCCTACTATAATTTTATATCGGCCAGGCACGGTGGCTCATGTCTGTAATCGCAGCACTTTGGGAGGCCAAGGCAGGCGAATCACGAGGTCAGGAGTTTGAGACCAGCCTGGACAACATGGTGAAACCGCTTGTCTACTAAAAATACAGAAAATTAGCCGGGTGTGGTGGTGCGCGCCTGTAGTCCCAGCTACTTGGGAGGCTGAAGCAGGAGAATCACTTGAACCCGGGAGGCAGAGGTTGCAGTGAGCTGAGATCACGCCACTGTGCTCCAGCCTGGGCAACAGAGTGAGATTCTGTTTACAAAACAAAACAAAAAAATTTATATTATCCCATTTTATGGATGAAGACACTGTGGCTCTGAGACATCCCCTTGACTACTTCGTGGCAGGGCAAAGATTCACAACTTGTCCCTAACTGCCGGATGCACCGCTTCCCTTCCTTGAGAAAACTGGCCCAGGCTCTCCCAAAATCCAGGGAACCAGTAGCAGGATTTCTTTCAAGGGCATCTTGTCTTCCGGTCAATGTTTTCCCTCTGTAAAATGGCATTAGTAGAACCTACTTCATAAGGTTTTGGGGGAGATTAAATGAGATGAACAATATAGAATGTCATGTGTGCACTCAGAATTACAATTAGTTATTACTGATAATGGGTAAACATAATTGCTATTATTATTACCACTGACACAGCCTTACTATATGTGGGGCATTGCCCTGAGCATTTGTATAGTAACATGTAATTCTCCCAGTTACTTTGTGGAAGTAGTAAGTTCTAGACCCCCCTTTTTTTTTGAGACAGTCTCACTCTGTTGCCCAGGCTGGAGTGCGGTGGTGTGATCTCGGCTCACTACAACTTCTGCCTCCTGGGTTCAAGCAATCCTCCTGCCTCAGCCTCCCGAGTAGCTGGGATTACAGGCGCCCACCATCACGCCCGGCTGATTTTTTGTATTTTTAGTAGAGAAGGTTTCACCACGTTGGCCAGGCTAATCTCGAACTCCTGACCTCAAGTGATCTGCCTGTCTCGGCCTCCCAAATTGCTGGGATTACAGGTGTGAGCCACTGCGCCCCGCCTAGACCCCATTTTTGGATGAGGAAACTGAGACCCAGAGAAGTTCATTTAGCTGTGGTCTGCTGTGACAGGGAGATCTGCCACTTAGAAAGTTTTAGGGTCGTTTTATTTTCATAATAGAACACGATGAACCAGACCATCCCTGCTCCATTTTAGACCATTAAGTTTCTTTTTTTTTTTTTTTCCCTGAGACAGTCTCGCTCTGTTGGCCAGGCTAGAGTGCAGTGGCATGATCTCAACTCACTGCAACCTCTACCTCCCGGGCTCAAGCACTTCTCCCGCCTCAGCCTCCCGAGTAGCTGGGATTACAGGGGTGTGCCACCATGCCCGGCTAATTTTTTTTGTATTTTTAGTGAAGACAGGGTTTCACCATGTTGGCCAGGCTGGTCTTGAACTCCTGACCTCAGGTAATTCACCCACCTCAGCCTCCCAAAGTGCTGGGATTATAGGCCTGAGCCACCGTGCCCGGCCTAGACCATTAAGTTTCCATAATGAGAAAGTTGGGATTCCCCAGAGATGGGGATTCTCTTTCTCATAGTAACAAGACTTCCCAAAACAACATTTCTTTTTCAAGACTTCATTAAGAATCTCTTGTCTGTATCTTGGTCTTTTGTTGTTATTGTTGTTTGTTTGTTTTTTTATTTACTTTGTTCATTCCTACCTCTCCAACAAAGAATTTTGAGGTTTGGGGCACCCAGATGCATAATTGCATAATAGCTATATGTATTTCTCAGATAGGGTTAAGGAAATGGGCAAAGGAGAAATAAGAATAAAAGATAAGAGGAGAGCTGGGTGTGGTAGTGTGCACTTGTATTGCCAGTTACTTGGGAGGCTGAAGCAGGAGGATCACTTGAGCCTAAGTGTTCCAGACCAGCTGGGGCAACATAGAGAGACCCCCATCTCTAAAAATATGTTATAAAATATTTTAATTACTTTTTTTTTTTTTTTTGAGATGGAGCTTCGCTCTTGTTGCCCAGGCTGGAGTGCAATGGCACGCTTTTGGCTCACTGCAACCTCCGCCTCCTGGGTTCAAGTGCCCCAGACTCCCAAGTAGCTGGGATTACAGGCATGCGTCACCACACCCAGCTAATTTTGTATTTTTAGTAGAGACGAGGTTTCTCCACGTTGATCAGGCTGGTCTCGAACTCCTGACCTCAGGTGATCTGTCCGCCTTGGCCTCCCGAAGTGCTGGGATTACAGGCGTGAGCCACTGCGCCCGGCTTAATTACGATTTAAGAAAAAAGATGAGTATAGGAAGAAGGTTGGATAGTGATGTGTTTGCCACAGACCTAGATCCCTGCTAAAAGCAGACCACAGATTTGACTCTGAGCAAAGAGGAAAACAAGATCAGTTGCATAATTAGGTTTCTATGAGTTAAGCATAAATCTGTGCCTTAGAGAGGATCCAGTTTCTCCACAGAGCTCTTACCTTCATGTGATTTTGGCAACAGCTCTTAATACCTTGGACTTTCCATTGATATTTGTCATTTTGCAGCTAATACATGTTAGTTGTGGGGAAAACTTTGGAAAATATAGATAGCTAAAAGAAAAAAGCTGGGTGCAGTGGTACATGCCTATAGTCCCAGGTGTTCTGGAGGCTGAGGTGAGAGGATCAGTTGAGCCCAAGTGTTGAAGTCCAGCCTCCATAGGGAGATACCATCTCTTAATAAAAAGAACAAAAATATTTAAATTGTGTGTAAAGTCACTATCTAGATATCACCACCGGGGAACATTTTTGTATACATCCTCCTAGAAGTAAGTTCTCTATTATTATCTTATATGTTGTAATATAAATGCAAGTATAAGTAATGGCATTTTACTAAAGTAAATCGTTATCCAACACTCTCCTGCCTCAGGGCCATGGTGCCTGCTGTTCCCTGTGCCCAGAGCACCCTTCCCCCAGGCATCCTCATGCCACTCTTGCTTATCTCTTTCCAGTCTCTGCTCAAACTGCCCCAGTTCTCAGCAGAGTCTGTCTTGGATAATAGCTCACATCTATACCCTTGTCACTGTACCGCCTACCCTGCCTTTTTTCCATGGCCCTGATTACTATTCAATTTCATGATCTGCTTGTCTCCCTCTCTTTGAATATGAGCTCCTTGAGGGTGGGTCTGTTTTGTTCATTGCTGTACTTCTAGGGCTTGGGCTCAGAACTCTGCCCAGCATAGAGGAGGTCCTCAGATATTTGAATGACTCCACACAGCTATTTCTGTATTCATTACAAATACATCTATATCAATAACTACTGAAATATGCCTATAGAAATGTTTCATACAGTTAGATTTATGTGTATACGTTTTTTCAAAATCACGCTCTTGCTCTTCCTACTTCAATGTCTGTTGGCTGCTTTCTGATACCTTTGAGGCAGCACATAGTAAGATGCCTCTAAATTGTACCATGGCCTATCAGGTGTTCATAGAAAACCTTCTGCAAATGGAATTTCTTTTTTTTTTTTTTTTTTCCTCTTTTTAACTGAGACAGGGTCTCACTATGTTGCCCAGGCTGGTCTTGAGCTCCTGGGATCAAGAGATCCTCCCGCTTCAGTCTCCCAAAGTGTGGGGATTATAAGCATGAGCCACTGTGCCCAACCTGCAAGTGTAATTTCATAATTAAAATATTTTATCCATGGCTGGGAGTGGTGGTTCACACCTATAATCCCAGCACTTTGGGAGGCCAAGGTGGGAGTATCGCCGGAGTCCAGGAGTTCAAGACCAGCCCGGGCAACATAGGGAGACCCCCATCTCTACAAAAGATAAAAACATTAGCTGGGGCCTGGCGCGGTGGCTCACGCTGGGGACTACAGGTGTATGCCATCACGCCTGGCTAATTTTTTTGTATTCTTAGTAGAGACGGGGTTTCACCGTGTTAGCCAGGATGGTCTCAATCTCCTGAGCTCGTCATGATCTGCCCACCTCGGCCTCCCAAAGTGCTGGGATTACAGGTGTGAGCCACCGCAGCTGGCTTTTTTTTTTTTTTTTTTTAAAGAAAATGGTAGCCTCTGATGGCTGCTGTCATGCCCCCGGTTGTTTTCAGGTCCAAGTCTATCTGGAGACCTTTCCTCGCTGTCAATTAGGGGTCCTTTCTTGGCTACTATTATGTTGCTTTCTTCACCTTTGCCTCAGAATCATAAAGTTGGAAGGGCTTTTGGGGCCACCTGGCCTAGCCCTCTCTGCCACCACCAGGTGTGTGCTCCAGGGAGCTCTGCCTCCTGTCCTAAAACTGTCACCTTCCTGACTGGGCCTGTCTTCCACAAGACACCGCCTGGCTAGACCCCCTCTGACTACATCTTTTCCTGTGCCTGGAAGGACCTCAGAGGTAAGTATTTGGGTCTCTTGTGTCCCATCCCCACTCCCGGAGCCCAAAGCTCAGTCCGCAGCACATAGAGGGCCCTTAGGGGATGTTCATGGACAGATGAATGACTCCGCCTCTGCCTTCAGGTGGGTACCAGCCAGTTGACATCCAGATTCATTCAGAGCCTGCTGTGGGCCAGGCACCAGCCTCGCACCTTCAGGGACCGTGGCAATAAATAAGGATTTCAGAGGGCAGCACATTCTAGAAGAATGTAAAGCAGTGAAACGGGGTAGGGAGTGCCTGGGGTAGTGGTGCAGGGCCCCTTTAGCTGAGGAGTGGATCAGGCAGGAGGATGTTTGTGTGGTACCTAGTGGTAGAAAGGAGGACACCATGAAGAGAGCAGTAGGAAGAGAATTCCAAGCAGAGGAACAGCAAGGGCTGAGAGCCTGAGACAGGAAGGAGCGCAGTGTGTGGAGTGGGCAAGAGGCCCAGTGTGGCAGGGCCTGGTGGGTAGATGGGCTCACAGGCGGGAGATAAGCTGGGAGGGGAAGGCAGAGGCTAGAGCTGGTCTCTAGTTTTTTAGACCTTATCTTCTGAAGGACAGATAAGTTCCTCTGCCTCCATCAGCTTCCACCGAGACGAAGTGATGCAAACCAGACCGTGCAGCCAACTCCTGCGTCAGGTTCCATAGGAATCCTTTCCCCGCCAGCGGAGGAGGCTCTCCCGTCTTTTGGAAATGATGTGCAGGAGACAGAGCTGATTCTCATTTCTTCCATGGACACGGCTAAGTGCGGGCTGGTGTGTGAGAAAAGGTTTGGGGCGCGTGGTTGGTGGAAGTTAGCTCCTGGCTGTTCTGCCTTGCAGTCCCAGGCAACTCAGACCTTCCCTGGCTGCTACTCACACCTACGCTTTCCTACTCAGGCTCTGATCTTCTTTTTCAGCCGTAGAATCCCAGAATAGCAGCTAATGTGTATTGAGCCCTTTTTTCTTTTTCTTTTTAAGACAGGGTCTCACTTTGTCACCCAAGCTGGAGTGCAGTGCAGATCACAGCTCGCTGTAGTCTCGAAGTCCTAGTCTCAAGCAATCCTCCCATCTGAGCCTCCCGAGTAGCTGGGACCATAGGCACGTGCCACCATACCTGGCTAATTTAAAAAATTTTTTTGTAGCCGGGCGCGGTGGCTCACGCCTGTAATCCCAGCACTTTGGGAGGTGGAGGCGGGTGGATCACAAGGTCAAGAGATCGAGACCATCCTGGCCAACATGGTGAAACCCCATCTCTATTAAAAATACAAAAATTAGCTGGGCGTGGTGGCGCATGCCTGTAGTCCCAGCTACTAGGGAGGCTGAGGCAGGAGAATCGCTTGAACCCAGGAGGCGGAGGTTGCAGTGAGCCGAGATCGCGCCACTGCACTCCAGCCTGGCGACAGAGCGAGACTCCCTCTCAAAAAAAAAAAAAAATTTTTTTTTTGTAAAGAGATCTCACTATGTTGCCCAGGCTGGTCTCAAATACCTGGCCTCTTGCCTCTGCCTCCTAAAGTGCTGGGATTACAGGCGCGAGCCACCGTGCCTAGCCCATTGAGCTTTTATTCTGTGTCTGACAGTGCTAAAGGGCTTTACATGGATTAACTTGTTGAATCATCCCATCCCCTTAGGAAATAGAGACCATCACTATTTCTGTTTTGCATATGAGGAAATCGAGGCAGGCAGGAGAGGTGAAATCACATGCCCGAGGTGGCATAGTTGATAAGTGGATCTGGGGCTTGAACTTGGGTCGTCTGACCTCTGACCTGGGGCTCTCAACCACTTAATGCTACACTGGGACCCTGACTTAAGGACTCAGGGTCTAGGCTCCTTATCTCAAAATTGGCCCCGTGTTGCCACACAACGGCCAATCGCATATGTCCTTGCCTTGCTTACCACCTAATCGGGCAGGCCTAGCAGACAGGGACACTGCCTTTCTTATCCTCTTCGTGCCATGCATGGAAGGGCGGGGCTCCATTAGAACTTGGAAGCTTCCTCTCTAATTTATGGTTTGTCCCTCTCCAACATATGGGAGAGATAGATAAGTCTCTTTAATTAGTTCACTAAGATTAATAAGCCATAGACCCATCAAGGAAAATTTAATAAATGTTCACTGGGCATCTTTTATGCACCAGGCTCTGTCTACATTCAGAGCGAGAGAACAGTCACAGCTGACATCTATGGACCACTTACAACTGGCCTGGCTCTGGGCTAACCCCCACTGTATACAGATCTTATATATACTTCACTCCATACCCTGTGATGTAGGTCTTCCTAAAAATCACCACACTATGTCAAATTGCCCATTAAAAACACCAGACTTAGGCTGGGCACGGTGGCTCAAGCCTGTAATCCCAGTACTTTGGGAGGCCGAGGCAGGTGGATCGCTTGTGCCCAGGAGTTCAGGACCAGCCTGGGCAACAGAGTGAGACCCCATCCTAACAAAAAATACAAAAAGTACAAAAAAATTACCTGGGGGTCCCAGCTACCCAGAAGGCTGAGGTGGGAGGATCGCTTGAGCCTGGGAGGTCAATGCTGCAGTGAGCCATGATTGTGCCACTGGATTCCAGCCTGGGCAACAGAGTGACACCCAGTCTCAAAAAACAAAAACAAAAACCAAAACCACCAGGCTTATGGGAAAGTGGGTTTAGGAGCTCAGCACTCAAGAACTTCATCGTAATACATTAGACAAAAAGAATTTTGCTTGTGGAAATGGGTCTCTAAAGAGTTGTGGCTTGTTATAAGTGGTGGAAGGAGAATTGTCTGAAATGAGATGGAAGTTGTAACACTAGGTGTGGATGGGTAAGGTTTGTAACATGTGAACTGAGGCAGCTGGAGAAGGTGGGTGTTTTGTGTGTTCCCGTGCTTCAGCTGGATAGAGTCTTCTGCATTCACCTAGTGTTGGTTGGAGACAAAATTGCACATGTGAGCAACCTTGACATTGAGTTATACTCAAGTTATTTTCCTTTTTTTTTTTTTTTGTTGAGATGGAGTCTTGCTCTGTCACCCAGGCTGGAATGCAGTGGCACAATCTTGGCTCACTGCAACTTCTGCCTCCCAGGTTCAAGTGATTCTCCTGCCTCAGCCTCCCCAGTAGCTGGGATTACAGGTGTGCACCACCACTCCCAGCTAATTTTTTTGTATTTTTAGTACAGACGGGGTTTCGCCATGTTGGCCAGGCTGGTCTCGAACTCCTGACCTCAGGTGATCTGCCCGCCCTGGCCTCCCAAAGTGCTGGGATTACAGGCGTGAGCCAGTGCACCCAGCCTGCTCAAGTTATTTCCTAATACATCATCACATTGAAACACATTTGCATTTTCAAAACAAGGATTATTGAAGAACTGACTGTATTATCTCCAATTTGCAGTAAAGTAAACTGAGGCTCTGAGAGGTAAAGTGACTAGTCCAGGGTCCCACAGATGGGAGGTGGCACAGCCAAGATTTAAACTCAGCTTGAGCACTTAACCTGTGTGCCACAGGGCTCTTCCTGTTCATATCCATGAGAAACAAGTTATGTGGACAA